>NC_056727.1:1023888683-1024031183 GCF_019279795.1 Protopterus annectens | reverse complement strand
CTCATCTCCTTATACTCCTGTCTACTTTCTTCATCTCTCTGACAATCCAACTTCTTCTTTGTCAACCTCTTTGTCTGTATACTCTCCTGTACTTCCTCATTCCACCACCATGTCTCCTTGTCATCCTTCCTCTGTCCAGATATGATACCAGGCACCTTTCTAGCTGTCTCCCTTACTAGCTCTGCTGTAGTTACCCAGCTATTTGGTAACTCTTCACTGCCATGCAGTGCCTGTCTTAACTCATAACTGAACTCCACCTCACAATTACCCTTTTTCAATTTCCACCATTTGATCCTTGGTGCTGCCCTCACACTCCTCCTCCTCTTCTTGATATCCAACATCATCCTACAAACCACCATCTTATGCTGCCTAACTACACTTTCTCCGATCACCACTTTACAGTCTCCAATCTCCTTCAAACTGGCCCTCCTACATAAGATATAATCCGCCTGTGTGCATCTTCCTCCACTCTTGTATGTCCACCTATGCTCCTCCCTCTTGTTAAAATATGTATTCACCACAGCCATTCTTTTCGCAAAATCCACTACCATATGACCTTCTGCAGTCCTTTGTTTAACACCATACCTACCCATCACTTTCTCATCCCCTCTGTTCCCTTCACCAACATGCTCATTGAAATCTGCTCCAATCACCACTCTCTCACCCTTGGGTATAGTCATCACCACTTCATCCAATTCACTCCAAAATTTTTCTTTCTCATCCATTGCACACCCAACTTGTGGAGCATATGCACTAACAACATTCATCATTACACCATCAATTTCCAACTTCATAAACATCACGCTATCCGACACTCTTTTTGCCTCCAAAACACTCTTGGCATACTGTTCCTTCAGAATAACTCCTACATCATTTCTCCTCCCATCCACAGCATGATAAAACAATTTGAACCCACCTCCTATACACCTAGCCTTACTCCTCTTCCATCTGGTCTCTTGCACACACAATATACCAACCTTCCTTCTGTCCATCATATCAGCTAGCTCTCTCCCTATACCAGTCATACTGCCAACATTCAAAGTTCTGACCCTCACTACCACAGTCCTAGCCTTTCTCATCTCTTCCTGCCTTCGGCCATGCCTTCCACCTCTTCTCCTCCTTCGGCCAACAGTAGCCCAATTTCCACCAGCACCCTGTTGGCTAACAGTACTGGCGGTGGTCGTTGTTAACTCGGGCCTCGACCGATCTGTTATGGAAATATTTACTGGTGTCTGCATGAAATGATTTGATGAAGTTTTACGCCGGATGCCCATCCAGACCCAACCTTCCCCATTTATCCGGGCTTGAGACCGGCACAAAGAAATGCTGTGCATCCCCAGTGGCTGGGTTACACAGACACACACACAAACACACACACACACACACACACACACACACACACACACACACACACACACACACACACATATATATATATATATATATATATATATATATATATATATATATATATATATATATATACAGCAGTAAGTGGGTGCAAAATGGACGGTTATATCAGGTGTGAACCGTATCTTGGGAACACATTGCCCGTGTTTGTGAAAGTGGGATTAGGAATTTAGAGAAGGATAGTAGGTATATTTGGGGAGGTAGGTTGGGTTGGAAGACAGAGAAGCCAGCATACAGGGGCGGTATATGACACATGTGGTGGTTAAACACCTGGATGGGGAGTGTTGTCTCGGATGTGGTAGCCCATGAGGCCCCATATGGAAACAATGGGACTAAGGTCCCCACCCATGTGCAGTCACAACATCAGCTTCACGGCCCTGAAGGTGCCTGGGCTGGGGACTGAGCAGGAGTAGCATGAGGACCCAGTGAATGTGTACTGAGGGCCTCAAAGTGCTGTAGCACATGCACCAAATCTATATGGAGCTCCCTTTGCACCAGACCCTGGACCTGACTTTGGGTGACAGGATCCTGTCTGTGTGTGCTCCTGCGGGGGGTGAACAGAATCCCCTGAGGTGGTTCCACCTGAAGGAAGTGCAGAACCAGTAGATGAGGAGGTCCCAGGGTGGGTCCCACAAGTGATGTGCCCTGGTAACTTGGCCATATGAGGTGGAAGAGGTGGTTCTGCTGGCAGCTGTTTCCCAAACATGCATTTGTGTCACTGTTATAGAACATATGTGGGTAGTAATAGTCCACACATTCCCAGATTATGTCTAACAGAATGCATAGATATCCCGATTAACACAAAACAATATATGTGCAGCAGTCACACAGCAAACAGAACACATGCATATATGGAACCATAGTGGCCCTTACAATGGCATGCAGGTGACATTGTCCATAACAGGCCGACATTAATAGTGTTCCAACATGGAACATGACTACAAACACATAGCACAAATTGTTATACACTACGATATATGTCCCAATGGTAGGTCTTCTGTAGACATACCCACTGAGTTGTGTGATCAGATTGTTGTTGCAGATATGGTGGGGAGGAGACAGAGATGTGTAATAACAACTATGATAACCTTGCAGTATGAAGTCCTCAGACCTGTTTCCCTCTTTATGTCTTTCAGGCAATATGTCGAGGGAACCCCTGCCAATGTACACAGCAGAGGAGAATGATGTCATGATCTCATACCTGGTGCAGCACTACAACACCTTGTTTGGCCGTACAGCCCATGATCTGCAGGAGAGGACTGCTCTGTGAATGATCTTGTCCACAGGCTAAACAATGTCAGGCTGCATAACCCCAGTTATGAGCAGGTCTGACATTGAAGCACATGTAGCCATACCTCACCAATGCATATACCATGGCAAACAGTGCAGACAGTCATGTATGTGGCAAGGATGTATGGGACAGGATTAATGTAGAAAATAAACAGATGGCCATCAAAGACAGATGACGTCACATGTTGCAAACTGATAATGCAGGCTGCCTAGTAACATGCCACAACACTGAGGGAGTTGCAGGAATGTCTAGCAAGTACTAGCTGTGCAGTACCTGTGTCAGCAATTGCCTGGACTCTGCATAAGTGTGGCCCATGGGTTAGGGTAATCAGATAGGACAGTTGTGCCACAGGAAACATTAGCCAGGCCTCTCTACAGGTTGCGTATGCATAACAGAAAAGGCCCCCAAAGGTATGCATTGCAATGTCTACTGGTGTACCAAGACCACGTTGGAAACCTACAGACAGTATCAGTTAAGATGGGTCCCCTTCAGTAGATCAAACATTTATAAGTTAGAACCACATATGGCCGAGATCATATGTTCGAACTTGTAAAAGTCCAATCTGACTGAGTGGAGATATCCGTACAGAGCGGAAAGGGAAGATTTCCCATTTCCGCAATGTAGTGTGATCTTGGAGTTTGTATATTTAAGTGAGGGGGTGTGGGGGGGGGTGAAGCCCCCCACTTGAGGGGTGCAGAGGGGCATAGTCCCCTGCTATATTTAGTTTTGTGTTTTTTGGTTTTATGAGGATTTACGTCAGTGTTCGAACTTTTATGAGTTTGAACATATGGTCTCAGCCATATGTGGTTCGAAGTAGTAAATGTTCAAGCTACTGAAGTAGATCCCAATTAAGATACATGTGCTGCACAACCAACATCTCACCCCACCTCAGGCTCACCTTCCCCATTTGTACCTTGCCAGTGCCAGTGTACACCTGCATGTTTGCCATTCATTAGCTGGGACTAGGCTGGTAAACATGGTGTTCAGTGTTTGGGATACTGCAAAATGACACACATGTGTAGGCCATAGTTGTCAAGCATTTGCAAAAAGGCTGAGGGTGGGGAGGGGTTGTCATCATGACACAACAGTGCACTGAAGCAGATATCCAAAGGGTGCTACAAATGGCTGTATCTGCACACAGTCAAGGTCAGGAACTGTTGCAGACATAATCCTGACTCCACAGCAATAGTGATGGCACTGTGTGACCCCCAAGGGATGTGCAAATGAGTTGACCTTGTAATCATGCAGACTTGGGGGACATTTGTAGGGAAGACTAACCACATACTGGCAAATGCAGATGGCCCGTGCTAGTATACCCCTGTCAGGAATAATGACTGCTGTAGTACACATAACAGTAGGTACAACAAACCATCACGATAAGGGTGTGCACACATATGCACCCACAAAGTGTATGCATCTCAATCAGCATCTGCATAACTAACACATTTGTTTGACACTGCATTTGATTGCACAGGTCATATGTCACATATCAGGTTTGTGTAATGTTAACATATGCAGCAATGTGGTCCCATGGCATATCAAGGAAGAGGGCATTATATCATTAAGGGTGTGTACACTCCCCATAGCCATGGTAATGTTTGAAGGTTGTCAGTGTAATTGCATCATATTTGCCATACATGCACTGCTGATGATGAGATCTGTAAATCAGACATCGGGCATTCATAAATGGGATCTGTCCACATATCATCCCAGGTATGTGTCGGACAAACACATAAGGGCTGTGAGCAGCAGAGCAAACATAACTGACACAATAATACACATTCAGAAATGGTTTGTACACCTGTGAGGTATGGTGCACAGTACATTCCAGGGTGCTGAACAGGTGCGCAGCAATACTGTGTACATGGGTGCAGTGTGTTCCAGGGGAAGGGGCATCACCTACTAACATAACCCATGAGTCACAGAGGTGTATAATGTTGCTAGCAGGGATTGACTATAGCTGCACTGCATGCTGTTGAGTGCCATATGTCATGCATGTTAACAGAAAGGAAATGGGATGTGGGGGAGGTTATTTTGTCTGTAAGTGAAATCTGGTGGAGTGGAGGGGGGTTGATGTATGTAGGATGTGCGTACAAATGTGTGGGTGTGTTTGTGTGTGTGTCCATGTATGCACATGTGTGAGTGTGGGGTTGGTCATACCTCTCAACTTCCCTTTGAAATCATGCAGTACATCAAAATGGACAGACACATGAGACACCACGAATACTTTTCTGACATGTAATCTCAGGACATCTGATAGTATAATAATGTCTGTAGCATAGAACATGCATTGGGAGGGAAACTAGACATCAGGGATACTGTTATAATTGCAATCAGCAGAAAGGTGAAAGAATACCAACGTATGCAGCACTACAGATGCATTGGGGAATTACTAGAAAACACCAGAGTGTGTTTCCAAATATTACTGTAGTCCATATAAAAAGTTAATAGAGCAACAGATCATCCATCTACTGAACAATAGTTACGTATGACACTCCAGTGCATGACATTGTTGAGTGACTGTAGTAAACCCTAATGGGGTGGGAGGATGACATGATGGTTAAGGTGTTTACCTTAAAGACACAAGGTGCAGGGTTTGATTCTCACATGGGATAACTGGCTAGGCTTCAAATGGCTCAAAAGGGCAGTTAGCCTAGTACTAATCTATGAACCTATATGGGGGCCATGCTCAAGATGTCTGGACAAATCCAGGGTGAACACTGGAAGACATCAGGGAGTCTTTGAAAAACTGACTCCAATCAAGTCAAGGAGGTAATGGAGTATCAAGTCATGTTTTGTGATCAATTTTCTAGGAAATTAGAAGAATGATACGTTAATGATTGGTATTATTGACTGTAATTATCCAAGACTGATGCAGGATAGGGAACTTAAGAGAAAAAAATAGTGACAGTCTATAAACTCAGGGACCGGTAAGTAGTATGGTGGAATGTCAAGGTGTGTGTGTGTGTGTGTGTGTGTGTGTGTGTGTGTGTGTGTGTGTGTGTGTGTGTGTGTGTGTGTGTGTGTAAGAGTGCATGTGTGTGTGTGTGTGTGTGTGTGTGTGTGTGTGTGTACTAAGCAATAACGTAAAGGTCTTAAAGTGCATTTCTTGTTTCCCCTCACAGGTGGTGAGGTGGGTCAGGGTCCCTCCTGCAAGCAATCTGATGTTGGTGCCCATGTAGACACTGAAAATTATGTTAAGTGTGTTGAGGCACAGGTGGGGTTGTCAGAGGCCAAAGCTGCACCATCGTTTGACATCCCGCTCTTATCCACCTCATCCCCGCACATAATCACAATGCCTATACATACCCCATCACCAGTGGCCATAGCAGAGGGATGGTTGGTGGCATGGGACAGGACAGTGTGGTATTATGGCACGTGTGTCTGGACACAGCAGCCATATCCAGATGTCTGGTGGGGTACCACATAGGCAGATGTACAGGGATGCTAGTTGGAGGGCTGCTGGTCATTGTGCCCCTGGCAGAAGTGCCACATTTGGTACTACAAGATGCATGTTTCAGGCTGTCATGAATGTGCAGGCACGTATGGAATGATACATCAGACAGGCTCTGAGGCTGTAGAGGGCTACTCATTAACTGTTACTGACAACATCCATGATCTTGCAGGTGCCCTCCGTTATTTTACAGAGGTCATGGATAGATGGTGGGGTGAGATGGTGGGACTTCTCGACCATGGAATGTCCATGCTCGAGCATGTGGTGGGAGTAGTGGAACGGCCACGTGGATGTCGGCCAGCAAGAGCAACAGCTGCAGGTCAACATGGACGTGCAAGGACACCAAGCCACTCCAGTAGTGGCAGTACCAGCCCCAGCACTGCAGGGGGGGGTGCTGTCCACACCACACCCCAGCAGGCCACGTGCACATGGCCCTGACCAGTCCCAGGATGGACCTGGTTCCAGCGGACATATGTCATCATCAGGGGAGATTACCATATCATGGCTTGTACCTGGACATGCCCGTGGAACCCCTGGCAGGCACAGTTTTTGTGTCCGTGGTCAGAGGCAGTGAACTGCACACCCTGTCAGGTATGGTCTGCAGCTGTCCAACAAACACCTGTATAGGGCAGCCACATGGCAGAACTGTGTACATGCATACTCACACACAATACAAACACAGCTGTGGCAACTCCATACCTAAAAACACCACATCACCACGGCCATATCAATAATTACACCCCCACACTCACACACATGGTGTCAAATGTATGGCTCAGCTTAGGTCTCTGGCAAACCAACAACACACCCTGTGCATATGATGATACCTGTGCCACATCCGTGTCATCTATTACACTGATGCAGGGAAATGCTAATATGGTTCTGATGCACACGTTGACTGTACTATGGTGTACCAATGTACTGCTGTGTAACATGTTGTCAGCAGTAAAGTTTGATGCTTACATGACAGGAAGTGTAGCTGTCCAGCCATGATGCATTATAGCTGCTATTAACACTGAGTGATTGTGGTCTCCATAATGTAATCCGTTTGTGTTGTAGATGTTCATGTGTCAGCAGGAGGACGGTCTGCCATTGATTCCTACTAGGGATATGGCACTGTGGTAACACCTTGGCTGTGCCATATCCTGGATACAGAGGAACACATGTCACAGGTATGTATAACAGTTACTGCATGTGCCACATAGCTGATAGGTCTGGGGGTGGTGCATAGAGGTGAGTGCATGGTGGCTGCTGTTAGCAGCCCTTCTACAGTGGACAATGGTAAGTGTACTGGGTGGTACACACCACATGTTTGTGTATAACACACACAGAGGCTTTGGTGTTGATGCAATGCACAGAGAATACTGTACACATGGATGTATGTACCTGTGCAAGGAACATATTATAGCCTATGCAATTCCACTAAGCCAGTAAACGCACAACACATTGGGGAATAAGCAGTCCGCTAGTTTAATGTCATTGATGATGGTACTGGTAGGGTATATGTCCCCTTCCCCAATATAGTGCAATCCTCAACTCGGTAAACATAGGTGTGCTGGTGTGGGTGGCACAGCCCTACCCTTTGCAGGATGAGAGGTGCTGTAGAACCACAGGCAGTGTGATAGACAACTACCTAACCTGTTAACATGAACTGTACAGTATTACAGCCAGCTAAGTGGGGGGATACACTCAACAGTAACTGCAATGATGGTGGCTGCATCCACAACAGCCACACCCAGCTATATATACCAAGCCCAGTATTGCTGAACACCTATACAGTGGGGAAGAGGGCATTTACACATCTGCCACTAGTTATGATGGAATGTATGTCCACAGGATGATGCCTGTGAAATGTTAGCATATGCCAGGCAGTTCTCGGACAGATGACCTCCTGGGACATGTATATTCTGCAAACAGAAGTAGATTCCTTTACATACACACACACTCTTACTTGGCAACACTGGGACTAGACCCCCACCTAGGTAAGTAGTGCTACTGATGTGTGTGGCTTTAATTGCACACACCACACAGCTTTTAGGATGAGGTGTGTTCCAGGTAAAATGTTACATAAGGAACATCCCCAGGCCTGTAACATATGGTAATGGGAGATGTACTGGTTGTTTATGTACAATACATACTGTGACATACCATCATATACACATTGGCAAACACATAACTGTCAGACAAACATATGAGAGACCTAGGCTTATCAGTGCTAACTACCTTGTCAGTTTCTCCATTGTGTTACAGATAAGTTACACACAGCACATGCATAACTGGGCTGGATAGAGTTATCAGTTATCTGTATGGTTGATGGTGACAGTGGTCTCCATACAGTGGAACATGGAACATATATCAGGGGTACCATGGTGTAAAGACAGTATACCCAGCACCCACATCCCACAGTGGATATTGTATGCACTGAAACCCATGATAACACTCTGACAAACCCGCCATCACACATTGACCAGGACTGCAATACAACCCGTTGTCCATCCCAAGAGTGCTACTATAGGGATATGCATCTAATGCACATGCCACAGGCATAGTAGGGTGATGCATTGTCATGCTTCTCCTATGGTCAGCAACATCACTATCTCCAATACTGTGTGGCAATGCACATTGTAATAGGAGAATGTGGACTCAGAATGCTGTACCTTACATATATACACACATACACACACTTGCCAGAGCTCAGTGGGTATCCCATACCTATCAACCCATTTGTACATCAGTGTTGTGCTGGTACTTCAAGGCCCAGGTAACACTTAGGGAGAAGAGCATAACAAGGTACATGTAATGTCTGGTACAGCAGCAGCCACATCTAACTATGACAATGTGGGGATGGGTGGGTGTGAAGTGCCTCAGGGTATTCTCAACTACAGGTCTACAAGCACACAGAAACAGATATTCTCAGTAATGCACACGTACACATTTGTCAGTACTGGGGTGCATTGGTGCAGGTGTTCATAGGTGTGTACCAGGCTATTGTCCATGGAGAGATGGGAAGTGTAGGGGATGTGTGTACAGTGGTATCATTCCACCTGCCATGTGCCAGCAAGCCATCTATCAACAGATACCACAGGGGTGATCCTCAGGGTGATAGTGACATGCATCAGCAAATCATCCGGGTGCCTCTTGCAAAGGGCCAGTGAGGTGCTACAGTTGACATGTGTGCAACATGTATTACATAACATGGTCAGTGTCTGTCTTGGAGACCTGTACCCAAACATGTTCTGTTGACTGTGGTAGTGTAGTTGAGGTATCCATGGCATGTGGTGCATACAGGTTGTGGATTCCTAGCTGTGGCACTCATAACACAGCTGGGCAGACATGTCAGTGTCAGTCAAGCATAGATTGCCTGTAAGTAGCCAAGATGGATTCCTGACATCTATACATCTGTACAGAGGACAAACAGACATCAGCTAGCCAACTAGCTATGTATTAGGATTAATGTGTTGACAGATAGATGTCTGACACCAATAGGTATGTCATTACTACATGACGGCAGCCCTCACTGGCATGTGCTCTACACACAGTAGCCTACAGTTATTTTCCACATGTCATATCATTATCCAGTAGGAAATGTATAATATGACACAGCTCACCCACCAGGAACATGACAGGTAGGACTCAGAGTCCATCTTTGCATGCAGGGGTGTTTGGTTCCAGTGCTACAATCTGCAATCTATTCTTACTTGATAAAGCACTGTCAGCAGTAGTAACGTAATGATACACTACATGCCAGTGTGACTGCATATAACCTGGGATGCTACCCATGTATGTAATACATTCAAATGAAAAAGAGTGTTGTACAACCTATATAAACTCAAGTGTCCCAGACAGTAGACTCACACCCCTTGCTACTGTAATGACAGTACATAGACACATGTTACATACATGGCATTAAATACACTTATTAAATATGTCATTACCCTGCTATTTTATCAGACCGGAATGTGAGCACTGGTTACTAGGGCTGAGCCATGCTTAGCAGGTTTCAGCATTGCTGCAATATAACTGCTAAGCACATTTGCACACTGGTAAGCAAAGCCTACAGGGTGTAAACGCCTGTACATTTAACCTACATTAGCACCACTTAGCTTCGTGCAAATGCGCTTAAAGCTGCTCAAAACTGCCTTAATCACTCTGTATCCAACAGCCCTTGTTCTGCCCAGCAACAAAATAAACAGCGCTTGCAGGCCTTGAACCCAGGATCCTGTACACTATACTCACAGCAGTTAACCACTAAGCTATCACAGATGTAAAGACAGTTGCTGTATTTCCAATATATCTGTCAGTACACATACTGAATAGTATTGAACATCTGCTATGACTTCTACAATGGCGTAGTACTTGTTAGTGATAATACTGTTGAATCACGTATGTTGTTATATCTAAATATACACATATCAGATAAATACGGTGTGATACATCTGGGAAGGTATACACAACAATAATGTTTACACATAACAAGGATATATATATATATATATATACATATGTAGATGTATATGTACATGTACATACACGCACATATATATTCATATATATGTATTTATATACATCTGTTGTAACTTGTAAGCACTAAAGAAGATACTGACTATAGCACTCAATCTTCCTCATTACCTAGAGGAAAACCATTTTTGTGCTTACTTTTCTCACTTCCTTAGAGAAAAGCAGGTCTCGTACACACTTTCCTCACTTATCTAGAGGAAAATAGTTTTTTATTCAGGCATATCCAAGGGTCAGCTCTCAGTGTTTTCTCCTGTCTATCTGATGAATCTGGGCATCTTGAGGCAATGTAGAAATTGCCTCATGTACACAGACAACCCTCTCCTCCTACAACCCAACACTACAACCTGTGAGAGATGCACTTATCTATCCAAACTGGAGGTAAAGCTCTCTCCAACCAAGACTGAACTTGACACTCATGAGGAGAAGGTAAACATTTGCACCACACCACACTAATCACATAGTCTCACTAAATCTACACCACCAAAATCCACACATAGTAACAAAAACACATTTGTGGAGGCTCTCAATAATAATCTGTCTAAGCAACAGAGACCTCCAAAGCAGAAATGCAAGTAACCTCCATCCCCCAACACAACCCAAATGACACATAGCCCACAGACTCAGTATGCCACTCAACCACAGCCAATAAGGCAAAACAACGTACCCAACACACTAGTCATAGGTGACTCTATAGTCAGGCACACTGATGTCCCACTCACCAGGCTAAACAAGGAGAAGGTTACTGTCAGCTGCCTGTCAGGTGCCAGGACCAGCCACATAACCCACGCACTCAGGTCACTCCACAAGTACAAATATGACTCTGTCATTGTCCATGTTGGTGTGAATGACCTGAGACGTACCTCCCTGGACTACATGAAAAGAGACATGGAAGAACTCTTCAATCTTGTAGCTCAGGCAGGTATGACCCTAGCCCTGAGTAGCATTCTGCCATTTCCCCGAATGATACCGCAGTACAAGGACAAAATGACTGACTTCAACAATTGGCTAAGTTTCTGGTGTCATTCTAAGGGTACCCAGTATCTGTCTGCTTGGGTTGACATGATCGACAGACCACGATGCTTTGCCACAGATGGCCTGCACCTGTCACCAGATACTGGCTAAGGCTCTTGTTGCCCCTATAGTGCCTTTTTTAGGCAAGGTTCAAATAACAAATTCACCACCATATCAGGAACAGGCAAGCAAAAACTGAGGGTAATGCTACTCAATGCTAGAAGTCTAAATCTCAAAATGCACTCACTCGAGGTACTCCTTAAAATGGAGAACATCGATATCTGTGCAGTGATTGAGACCTGGTTCAAGGCTCCTGAGAGCACCCCTGCAATACCAGGCTATAACTCATACCACACTTTTCAGCCATGTCACCTGGACCGAAACACCCATATCCACACCTCCAGGCTAGTTGCTCAGCATAATGCATCCGAGGTTATCCAAGTGCAACTAACTCTGGGCAAAACTGAAACCAAATTGTAGTTTGCTACAGATCCCCAACCATGCCCCAGGATACCCACTCCTCTTTTCTTGATGTACTGGAAAATATTAGGGTTCAACCAAACACCCTAATAATAGGCGACTTCAACTACCCCACCATTAACTGGGAAAACTACTCGTGTACCAACTCCTTAGCTCAACACTTTCTGGAATTCATAAACTCCAATGCCCTGGATCAACTTATCCACATCCCCACCAGGGGCAACAATATCCTAGACCTAGTCATTACCAACATGAGTGACCGGTGTTCTACACCTGAAGTCAACTCCTCGTTGGTCTGATCCGACCATAAGCTAATCACCCTTGATATCCACATCCTGCCCCCACACCCAATTAAGGAAACCAAGGTAAAAAATTTCTCCAAAGCCAACCTCATGCTTCTTAAGACAGACGTGTTGAACTTCATGACACCCATGCAGATGGGCAATACAGTTACAACTGCTGAATCCTACACAAATGCTCTATATAAGCACTTACAAGAGTGCATGGATCATGCTATCCCAAACAGAACCAAGACGCTATCCTCCAAAAAAAAGAAGCCAAACTGGTGGTCCCCTGCCATAAAAAACTGTACAACAGAAGGAAGAAACCGTTGCAAAAGAGAGTAAAATCCCATGAGTGGATGAGCTCCCTGGTCAGCCTCAGTAAGAAGCTGAGATCCTTATAAGATCCTACAAAGCAAGCTATGAAAACAAAATCGCCACTAATTCTAAGGACAACCACAAATAATTCTATAGCTATGTCAAGAATCTCAATGGCAACACCCAGATCTGCTCTGAGTTACAGCACAAAGGCATGAAAATTACAGAACCAACTAATATTGCCAACATCCTGGCAGATAGGTTCAGTGCTAACTTTACCCCCCCACCCCCTAAAGGGCCCATATCTATACAGGAAGAATGCAGAGTCCCTGTAATCACAACTACGCAGGTAAAAGCTGCACTCACTAAAGCCAAAAACACAGTATCCATGGGACTGGACAACATCCCAGGCTGCGTTTTACATGGATTTCAGAACTAACTGGCTCCCCACTTAAGCACCATGTTCAATAATAGCCTCACATTAGGCTTTGTGCCCACTGAATGGCACACAGCAACAGTTATCCCACTCCACAAAGGGGGAGCCACCACTGATCCTGGGAACTATAGACCTATTAGCCTGATGAGCCTGGTCTGCAAGGCCATGGAACGTATCATCATAGAACTCATAAACAAAGACATTGGTAACCTCCAAACTATGGATCCCACACAGTTCAGGTTTGTGAAAGGCAGATCATGCCTCCTGAACCTGAATGACTTCTTTGAGACAGTCACCAAAGCCGTAGATGAGGGTAAGGTAGTTCACACAGCCTATCTTGACCTCACCAAGGCTTTCAACACCATCCTCCATTCTGGAATTATAACTAAACTCACTAAACTAGGTATAAATCCCTATGTCACAAGATGGGTTGCCAACTGGCTCATTGACAGAACCCACACTGTGAAAGTTGCAGACTCCAAATCTGACCTCAAAGCAGTGACAAGTGGAGTACCACAGGGTTCCATCTTGGGACTTCTCCTGTTTGGTATCTACTTCTCTGAAGTACAGGCTAACACAGAAGGCCTCTGACTAATGAAGTTCGCAGATGACTGCAAACTAGGAGCCATAGTCAAGTCCCCAAATGATGTGGACATCCTACAGAAGGGCTTTGCTGAGACAGATGCCTGGTGTCAGAGCGATGGCCTCAAGCTCAGTGCCAAAAACTGCAGTGCCATGCCCTTTGGTAAAAACTCTGTACCCATGACCTACCACATAGGCAGCAATCTACTTAACCCGAATGGGAGATAAGAGACCTTGGGACAAAGGTGGACAGTAGTCTCTCCTTTGATAGTCACATCGCCACAGTAGTCAGGAAGCCCTTCTACATGGCACACCTCATCATAAAAGGGTTCTCATCCAGGAAAAAAGAGGTCATTGTTCCCCTCTACTCGACACTCATTAGGCCCATTATAGAGTACAACGCCCCTTTTGGAGTGTACCTCACAAGACATCTGCAGCAGCTGGAAAGGCCACAGAAGTACCTCACAAAGAGGATTACTGGCCTCAAACAAATGCCCTACACTGACCGCCTCAAAAAAACTCCAGCTTTACTCTGTAGCATATCGCCTACTCAGAGGTGATCTTTGCCTAACATATAAAGCTATGTCAAACCCAGAGCTGTTGGACATGCTACACCTAAAGACATCCCAATCCCTCTGAGCTACACGCTCTAGGGACCTAAACCTTGTCACCACAATAAACAGGACATGCTGGAGGGATAGATTCCTGTCCCAGAGACTTCCCATACTCTGGAACAGGCTACCCATCTATGTCAAGCAAAGTTCTTCATTAGCACTCTACGAGAAAAATCTTGATGAGTGGATGGGAAATAGGAAATACACCCCGGGGATCACTTCTGTGTCTCTGCTCAACAGTGTCACAGGAAAATAACTTTCATGGGTGGCATAAGCCAGGGAACCTTGTTGGCTAGGCTTACGTAGGCCCTTGGGTCGATAGCCTAGTACCTACCTAAGAACCTATGAACCTATGTATATTGCATTATATATATGGCCATATATAGATCTCTCTGTATATATATATATATATATATATATATATATATATATATATATATGTATATATATATATATATATATATATATATATATATATATATATATATATATGTGTGTGTGTGTATATATGTAGATATGTATGTATATATATATATATATATATATATATATATATATGTGTGTTCGTGTCTGTGTGTGTGTATATATATATATATATATATATATATATATATATATATATATATATGGGTCTAGGACTATCCACTGAAAGCACATTTCACTGAAACACATTTGACAGTGCACAATTCACTGAAAGCTCAATTCACTGAAAACACAATTCACTGAAACATATTTCACTGATAGTTATATATGGCCTTTTCCCCACTGTACTGCAACCCTGGAGTTAGTATATATAGAAAGGGGGGGTGTGGGTATTTGAATTATATACATGGATACTTGCAATTCCAATAAATTACTCTTTTCTGAACATAATATATATCCAAACTATGTGGTGGGCTGCACCCCCTACAACCCCCAATGTGGGGGGTACCCCCAACACCCCCCCTTACTATATATACGAACTCCAGGGTCACACTACAGTGGGGAAAAGGCCATATATAACTTTCAGTGAACTGTGTTTCAGTGAATTGTGTTTTCAGTGAATTAAGCTTTCAGTGATTTGTGCCCAGTCATGTGACTTTCAGTGAAATCTGCTTTCAGTGAATAGTCCTAGACCCATATATATATATATATATATATATATATATATATATATATATATATATATATATATATATATATATATATATATATATATATATATATATATATATATATATATATATATATACATGTTTAACATATGTCCAGAACATGGAGTCGAGTCATACCTCAGCACCAATAGTCGCAACCTCTTAGTACAAGGGGATGTCATGTAAGTATTCCAGGTATAAATGTAGACTGTTGCTACTGTAACAAGGGTTGTCGTAACAGAAATGTTGTGTGTGGGATGTCACAACTGCTATTAACATGTACGCCATCAGTTACTGACAGACATCCTAAAGTCATCATAGTACAGTACCACACATATCACAGTAATGGTCCTGTGGAATACAGCAGAGATATGACCAATAAATGTGGACAGTCTGACACACTCTGGTCAGACCAGAGGTATATACAGAATCCCTTAGTGCAAGACATGCAGACCAAGCCTGACAATGTGGATGTTCACAGCCATGTAAATGGGTATATTATGTAAATATTGGAATACATATGCTCACACAATTTATGCATTCACACACTCCTGTCTCTCCTGACACATAATAACTGGCGGAGCAGAGGTCACATGCCCACATGTTACCCACTAGTTAGTGACATACATCTATACAGCATCCCACTGCTTTGTCAGAAATATACGACAGTTATGGTGGCCCGGCAGCAGTACATCTGACAAATATCTGGGCATAACATCACACTGCGTAAGTACACTGAGCTTCTAGACATGTCATAAAGCACTGTGTAAACTACAGGCAGACTGCCACAACACTGGCCTACATTTCTTATGTAGGAATACATATGTACCTGCAAATATAGCAGGCTCTACAGGCATGTCACAGCACAGAGTTACAGATACTTGTGTGAAAGCACATACCCACAACCAATGTGAACACAGCCACAAATGGTAAACGTGGTTAATATTACAGTATATGGACTGATCAACACCATCCTCATATGTGCCACACACACACACTAACCCGACATATACTGCACCAATACACAGTGTATTCCGATGCCTGACTGTGGCATGGGACATGGATGTGTTTGGCCCTACAAGCATGTAAGCCAATAGGGTACCACATACTGGAGCAGCATGCAACATCAGATAGAACAGGACCAAGAACAATGACATCTACCACAGCCTGTACACAGACCAAGGTACATATTTGCAATACACACACTGTCAACAGTCACCATAAGTACACAGACCTCACTACTGTACACACTATGACAGAATGTCCAGGTTTTGTCCTCAAATATAACCCCTACTATACATAACATGTCTAGCAGCCTGATATCTTACTGGCTTTTTATCAGATATGATGTCAATAAATAATGGTGTACTGAACATATGCACCTCTTACTGCATGGCATATGTACAAAGGTTGACAGAGTTGTGGCTGGAGGCAAAAACACAAGGCCAGTATTGACATGTTGCTTTGATAACCTCATACATTTACTGGTGTAACAGGGTTTGGTGTGACATATGTCCTATGAGGCATATGAAGTCAGTAACTCTCATGTTGGTCACCATGTACTGACTGCAATCCTCAGACTATGCTTCTGCAGTTCTAAAGATAGGTAATCTGTGAGTAACACAACAAACGTAAGACTCCAAACACTGGCCAGTCTGCAGATAGCCCTACAGGTGGGAGTTTCCTCAACCACATAACACTGTCATGACAGGTCTTAAATCATGTAGACCAGCCATATCCACACAAACCCTATTAAACCAACATTACTTCAAATGCAGAAGAGCAAGACTTATATTCTGTAGTCATGTCTGTAACATCCCCCTCCTGTTTGTTGGCCTGTCTCCACAGTGTATGTTGTTAGAGGTATATCTTACTACCATCTGTGATGCTGTTTGCCAAACACTGACATGAAGTCCTGCTCACAGTAAATGAAAAAGGTCAACACCCACATGATGTTCCTAGTTATAGGAGTGTGTTTCCATGCAGTTGGCTATGGGAATGCATCAGCTAGTGGTCAACTGCAATCCATGCACAGGCCATCAGCAGATCATGAGCCTCACTTGCAAAACACAAGCTGCTGCCTAAGCAAAGCAGGTGTACTTCTTCACATCCTCCAGAGAGGGAGTGAGAGAGAGAGACAGACAGAGACAAAGTAAGACAGGAAGGAGGTAGGAGAGTAAAACTAAACATGCTTGTGTCACACACTTACCAGTATGGGGGTTCAACCCCCTGCCTGACAATATATTGCTATTACATTTCTATGCAGTCATTATATGTGCTACAGAGCTTGCATGTTGGAAAGCTGTCCAAAGGTATATTTGACAGTGAGTGACATCAGCCACAGTGATAAAGAAAGGATAAGGTAGGTGTAGTACATGTGCCTGTTCACAAGAACAGGGGTCAAGGATGACACAGCCACACTCTCTCAGGGACTCACACACATTATCACAGTTGGCAGGGTCAAGATTAGAATTCCTAACTAACTAGTTTGCTACACTACAGTATTACGCAGGTATCACACACACCACAAAGGTTATCAGGCTGATATATGGGCAAAGGGTATGTCAATGTGTGTGACATCAGAAGGCATGCTTCAGCAGGGCAATGGGAGGTGTAGTGAGTGTGAATGGCATCCAAATCATTAATTTCCACACATACACAGACACAGGTTTGCCAGTACTGACATGCATGGATGCATTGCTTCACAGGTGTGTAGTGGTTGTCTGTGATGCTGTTTGCCAAACACTGACATGAATTCCTACTCACAGTAAATGAAAAAGGTCAACACCCACATGATGTTTCTAGTTATAGGAGTGTGTTTCCATGCAGTTGGCTATGGGAATGCATCAGCTAGTGGTACAAGGCTAGGCAAGCGTATACCTTGGCATAAGGCTACATGACAATGGTCTGTAGTGTGGCTCAGGGGTGTAGTCTCTGGATTGACCCACACAGGTGGGTAGTGTAGTCACCATCCACTCATCTGGGTTAATATTGTGGGTGGACAGTGCTGTGCAATGCTTTCCATGTATGTGTTCTATATTCCATAACATGGATGGTGTATGGGATGTGCACAAGTCCCACATGCATGTTCTGTGACATGTGGAAGTGTACCTGTGGTGTCTGGGGCAATGTTGTGTGGACAGATTATCATCTGATGTGCCATTCCTGACCTCATGTGGTGAGAACTGGCAATGGAAACCAGGTTGACCCTGCACCTACATTGACAGCATAATACAGGTATTCACTGTTGTTAGTGGCATCTGTCCATACAGGGCATGTGTATAAGGCATAGGATTTCCTTTGTGGGTTACATTTGCTGACTGTACAGTTGTTGCAGGCATACAGTGGGAAACATAGCAAAGGACCAATGTATGCAATGATTTGCCTATTGTATGGATGGGACAGGGTGCCATGTCCTCTGTAGTCCATTGCAATCACACCATGGTTACTATCTGTGAGTAATATGCAGAGAACTACCAACATAGTGGTTGTTGCCTAGCCAAGTATGTTTGTGTATGAAACATGGGTGGAGAGTGATCTCTGGGTAATACAAGAGTTGCTTATATTTTTCCCCAGTCAATGATGTCACATAAAGGGGTACGGATTGTCTACACCAGCCTCTCTGCTGTTTGACATCTGTTGTCCTTGTAAGGTGGACATTGTGACATATAATAGGTCCACCATATAAAAAATTTGCAAAACCCATTCCACAATGTGTCCAGTTATTACACACAACTACCTCCACACAGGATACTGATGAAACACACACACACACACACACACACACACACACACACACACACACACACACACACACACACACACACACACACACACACAAAGAGTGTCACAGTTGCCATGTTTGGGATTAGAACTCCTATCTAACTAGTATAGCACACTATAGCATGAGCCATGGAGCTTACTGGAATACTCTTTCCCCAAAGGTGTATTTCAAGGTGAATGACATCAGCAGGCTTGCCAACGTATGGCAATGGAAACTGTAGTGACTGTGAATGGCCTCAAAAGCATGTATCCCTACACATACAATCACACACACACACACACACACACACACACACACACACACACACACACACACACACACACACACACACACACACACACACACACACACACACACACACAGTTACCATGTCTGGGATTAGAACTCTTACCTAGCTAGTACATCACACTACAATGATTGCACAGTTATAGCATGTGCTGCAGAGCTTATTTGGCTATTTCTTTCCCAAAGGTGTATTTCAAAGTGAATGACATCAGCAGGCCTGCCATAGTAGGGCAATGGAATTATAGTGGCTGTGAATGGCCTCAAAAGCATTGATCCCTACACAGACAGACAAACACACAGAGTTTTACAGTTGTCATGTTTGGGATTAGACTCCTATGTAATTAGTACATCACACTGCATCATTATGCAGTTATAGCACATACCACAGTGCTTACTGGGCTACTTCTTCCCCAAAGGTACATTTCAAAGTGAATGACATAAGCAGGCCTGCCAAAGTAGGGCAATGGGAATTGTACCGACTCTGAATGGCATCAAAAGCATTGATCCCTACACAGACAATCACACACAGAGTTTCATAATTGCCATGTCTGGGATTAGAACTCCTCCCTAACTAGTACATCACACTGCAGCATTACACAGTTATAGCATTCACCACAGAGCTTATTGGACTACTCCTTTCCCCAAAGGTGTATTTCAAAGTGAATGACATCAACAGGCTTGCCAAAGTAGGGCAATGGGGAGTGTAGTGACTGTGAATGGCCACAAAAGCATTGGTCTTTACACACACACACACACACACACACACACACACACACACACACACACACACACACACACACACACATACACACACACACACACACACACACACACACACACACACACACACACACACACACACACACACACACACACACACACACACACACACGCACACGCACACACACACACACACACACAGACACACACACAAAACCAACCACACACACACAGTCTCAAAGTTGCCATGCCTGGAATTAGAACTCCTACCTAACACACAGTCTCACAGTTGTCATGCCTGGAATTAGAACTCCTACCTAAGTAGTACATCACACTATAGCATTACACAGTTATAGCATGAGTCACAGAGCTTATAGGGCTAATCCTCTACCAAAGGTGTATTTCAAGGTGAATTACATTGCCAGGCTTGCCAAAGTAGGACAATGGGGAGTGTAGTGTGTGTGCATGGGCCATAAACCATTCATCTGGAAGCAGACACACAACACTCAGTCACACACAGGTTTAAATTTAACAGGTACATGTAGACAACTGCTAGATGAATAATGACTTGTACAGTCATGTTACACAGATATCACAAGCACCACAGACACTATAGTGCTGAGAGATATCAGATGCAAATGTATACAGTGATTGACATTTGCACATCATATGGTTTTAGGCAATTGGATGTATGCTGGGTGGGACAGGCCTCATGATGGGAGGTGCTTTGTCACTGTCTATCACTCTCTTCCACACATCTATGTATGTATAAGTTTGGCCTATGATAGTGTGTTGTCCTTGGATATATGTGTGTATTCCTTTCCAATGTGTGTGCAAAGCATGATTGGTCTGCAATGTGGAGTGTGTGCACAAACATATGCGACTGTCAGATATGTATAGTCCACTGTTGTTGCCAGACATGGGCTTCATTTCTCTAAGTGTGGAAATATGCCCAGTATGACCTTCAATATTGAATGTGTGAATTAATTCTAGGTAGGTTGTACTCCAGTGCAGGCTTTTGTGTTCTACACCTGAAGCTAGCAACCAGTTTCTGCAGGAAACCTGTAGATCAGTTGACATTATGGGATCGAAATGGGCAAAGGATAGTGGGTTACTGTAGGTAATTGCGTCTGTGCTGCTTCTGTTGCATGGTTTTGATGTTAGCAGAGATATTCAGACATATGTGTTATTTTACATTGTGATGTTTTATGTCATCAACTACTGTCAGGTATACATATTTGCTTGCAGTAATTTCCTGGGGAACACAGAGTGAATGAAGTTGTGTCCAGTATTGTGGTCTGCAGCCTACATATTCTTGAACAATCATGCCATTCTGGAGAGGAAGCTGCAGACACTTGCTGATGGGTCTGTGGAAATGGTTCAGCACCTTGGTACAGTGGTGAATGAGGATCCCATGCTTGTACATCCATTAACGTGACAGTGTGGCCATATCCTGCTGTGGCCATACCTCACAGCTGTACAGATTCATGCAGGTTACCCAGAGGCAGGGCTCATATTTCTGGTAATTACCCCTTTCACATTGTGATTTGCAAGCAGGTTTGTAGCCACCCATTCCTGTGTTTGCAGGCAGGGATTGTATGGGCACATATCAGTGTTTCAGACTTCACACACACCATGGCATCCATGCTTCTACACCCCCCCCCCCATTATTCTATCCTCTTCCAAACATTATGCAAACATTATCTGATAAGTTCCTTATAGTTGTCACTTCATCCCAGCAGTATTTTGAGGTTGGTCCACAGTTCATGCAGTAGGACATGGTGGACATGCTACTGGGATTTGTCAACATGGCCTTGCATTTAGGTTCTGTGGAATGTGTTATGTTATTATTTGGGAGTCTATGAGATAACATACATTGGTAGTACGAGTGAGACATAGGCCTTTGATAGAGGACTGTAGGGCAGGCCATCTGTAGCAGGCCATTACATTGTGTCACTCCTACAGTCGAAAAGTTCAACTGGATAATGCTATTAATAGGATACCAAAGGAGTAAGCTCAAGCCGACAAGCAATGATACCACCAGTTTAATAAAAATGTAATAACATATATTCCAAATACTTATCAGATTTAGCACTTTCATCCACTGCAATGTGGACTTCTTCAGAGTGAATTAATTAATCAATCAAATGGTATCATTGCTTGTCAGCTTGAGCTTATTCCTTTGGTATCCTATCAATAGCGTTATCCAGTTGAACTTTTCGGCAGTAGTTTTAAACGCTATTTCATTGTCTTTTCTTTGTCACTCCTACAGTCCCAGGGTGCAAGCCACTATATTCCCCTGGGGTGACAGGGTAGGTGTACAATGTGTTAATGTCAATAGTTTCTGTCCTTATTGATCCAGTGGTGTGGATGCTGGCAGGGTGCTGCTTACATCTAGGGACACACCTGCATGGGACACCTCTTCAGCATGCTGCATTCTGTGGCTATTTCCATACAGAGGTGGAAGTCATATTATACTCATTCCCAACAGCAGGGATAAGACCTGTGAAGTATCTGTGGCTGATGGTGGGGTGAGCTGAGTGCAAGCATGCTATGGAAGCTTCTTGCTGCTGACTCATAGATATACGTGGGGCATCCACTTATGCTAGCTTGTGAGGGGACATCAGCAGTTTCTCAGTACTTCATACCTGTGACTTTTATGGTCTGCCAGTGTTTGGCCAGACAACATCAGTATTCTATACTACAAACCCAACTAATGTGGTGCTAACCTGTATGTACAATTCCAAAGGTGTGTCCATTTGACAGTAACATTTTATACTCTCTCTGTCTAGGGTACTTCCACATGTGTACTGTTTGTATGTCTGGGCCCACATTCATGCCATGTCCATCTTTCAGATGGTGACAGATATTACATCTGAACAATTATTATGGCTTACTGTTGGAATGTGTTTTGCTGGGATGCATTGTATTTGACATTGCAGTTGTGAGAACTTGGCCCTGTCATCAGCAGTACTGGCCAATAGCCACCAGGACACAATCCACCATGTCTACATGCTGACCACTCTCACACAATATACAACACACACCAATCTAACACACACAGCCCTGCATATTGTACACATGATACAATCTATCCTGCTACTTTGGCTAGCTCAGGTAATCTGTGCTCCACTGTTATTATATCTACACATACATGTTACTACATTTCTACATACGATTGTGGGGGGGGGGGGGGGCACACCTGACAACTGTACACATTTGCTATGACTGTATTGGTATTTCAGGTACTCCATTTCATTCTGTATTCTGACCTATCATGCAGACTAGAGTCATATCAGTGTACAGTTCTTAGGTTTTATTGCCTACATTTCAGTTTCAGACTTCTTACCCTTCAGAACTAACATCCCACTGCCTGACCTGTTGTAGTCTGTCTGTGTAGGTCTGAAGGGGGGCTGTTCTCCATAGCCACCAATCAGAAGTCTTAGCATAGCCTTTCTTTGTGTTTGTCTATGCCTGTCCTGCTGGCTGAGACTGTTGTTGGGTATGTGAACCTCACTACTTGCATGTGTCTGTCTTATGGACACACATTTGGCCCACCACATTTCCTGCAGTGGGTTTTGTCACCTTGTCTAGTACTAGCTACTATGTTGACACCAGTATTTGTTACAGATTTCATCCTGCCAATATAGGTGTCTACTATCTGCTGGCATCCCATTCAGCCACCCGATTCCCTTGCATGCTCACATCCATACCATAGATACAAGTAACAGAACATACTACTCCAGTCAGCAATTGAAAGGGAGAGTGACTTACCTTGTGGCTGTGCCAGTATTGAGGATGGTGCTGGAGGGCTGACTATGTCAGATGCACATAGTACACTCCCTATACATGGTTAAGTACAGGTAGTATCATGTCTGGCATCCATTTTACTGTATATGTGAGTCAGAGAGAAGTGTCATTCCCTGGGTTCCTACTGTGTCAGTGTATGTGCTATGCATAGCCTCTTTGCCAAGGCCTGGGCATACTGGGCACACCTCCTTCTGCCTACTGGGGCAGGCTCAGGTTGTTTCTCCTTTGAGTCACTCTGTGCCTGTGCAGGCCTTGGCAATGGTGGGGGGCTGTGTGGCCCTGCCACATGCTGTTCCTGCTGCAGCTGTTTCCGCAGGATCATATTGTGTAGCATGGCACATACAATGACAATTTGGGTACATGTAGCTGGTGAGTACTGCAAGGCTCCACCAGATATGTCCAAACACTGAAACCATGACTTGAGCATCCCAAACACATGCTCTATTATGATTCTGGTCTGTGCATGTGCATCATTATGGAGTTCTTGTTTATGTGTGTATGCATTTCTGATGGGTGTCATTAGCCATGGCTCCAGTGCATAACCAACATCCCCAACTAGGTGGCCATATGAAATGTCCCAATTGGAAAATCTCTGGTACAGCTACATCATATGCCAGATGTGGGAGTTGTGATAGCTTCCAGGGCTGCCAACACACACATTCATTATAATGCCCTGGGCATCACACAGACCTGGCAGTTGATGGAGGGGAAGCCCTTGTGGTTTATGTAGACTCTTGATGTGTATGTGCATGCAGTCTATAGCACCCACTACCTCAGGGTATTCTGCTATTTGGTGGAAGAGCTGCATATTGCTGGTCAATGCCTCATGGGTGTTGAGGAAATATATGTGCACACTGGCATGTGCTGCCATGGCATCCAGGAACTGGTGGAGTACCCTGGATGCTGATACCTGTGAGATCCCCATAATATCCCCAGTTGGCCTTTGGAAGGTATCTGTGGTTAGTATTCTTAGGCCAACACATATCTTGGTATCCACTGGGATGGGTTCCCCTCTGTTGGTTCTGTGTGTGAGGCGTGGCAAGCACAGCTCAACAATTTGCTGTAGTATGTCCCTGTCCTCCCTATAGCACTCCACGATCTCCAGCTCATGTAGCCCCTGCTAGGTTACCCTGGGTCTGTACACTCTTCTCCTTCTCCTCACTGTGGGTTGGTCATCAGCATTCTCATCCTCACCATCCTCAGCCTCTTCTACATGTTGATTTATGACAGCAAATGCAGCCCATATCATTTCGTTGCTTTGGTTAGGTAACATTTCCCCAATTGTGTACACTGGGGGTGTAGAGTTTGTGGGAAAAAACAGAATGAAAGGTGTCTGCATAGTTTATAGTAGTGTGCTGGGCTGGGCTGCTGCCTGTGTAATTGGCTGATTCTGATACATTGCACCTGCCAGCTATGCTAGTTCTCCTTGATTACCTTCCTACTGATGTTTTCCCTTCCCATTGCCTTCCTGTTTAAGCCGAGAGGTGCGCAGTGCAAACACAGTGCTCAGATGTGCACATAGCTGCTATTTCCTGGTTTACGTTTTTTTTTTTTTTGTTTAAATCCCGGTGCGTGGCATGCACACCCGTTTAGGCAATGTAAAGTGTGCTTAGCAGCTTCAGATACACACCCTTCCTTAACTCTGCTAAGCTAAGAGCACACTTGAGCCACAGGGCTCCAATGAGCTTACAGTATGCCTAACACACCCCTCTATGATGTCAACTAGCTCTTAGGCTTGCACCATGGTCTTCCTGCACCTAGACAGTTGGGTGCAGGCTAGCCATGAGGGGAAATCTGTGATTCAGTATCATTCCCCTCATTTGCATAGGATTGCCTGCTAATGCCTAGTTACAAGTCAGTCCCACACTGAGCCTTCCCCCTTAGCAACCAGTATTCACTGGCCTTGTTGTCTTCTGCCTGCCATTGACTAAAAAAAAGTAATGTCTTTCGGCTTTTCCTGGTTAGGGGTCACCACAGCGGAACTCCGGTCCACTAATGACTGGCAGTGGATTTTAACGGTGCCGAGTTGCCAGCCTGACACCCAACCTTCAAAGAAGGCACACCCATTCATGCTCACACCTACCTGCATGTCTTTAACATTACTTGATTGCAGAGAGGACATGCAGAATCCATACTATAATGGCAAAATTGTGATTTTGCAGAGAAAGCTTTTTTCAGGGTTTTTTTTATTTTTCCAGCCGATCCTGTTTGCACGCCACTGCCCTATGCTTAAACGTCTGAAATTGGCCAAAAATATAAAAGTTTTTTTTTTGGCCATATATTTGGCCAGTGGCATGCTTTACACATTATATATTCCCTTTATTTGGAGCTGTCATGGCTTTGCTTTGTAGTTTGCAGAAATATACTCGGTTACTAACCAAGTACATTTCTGCAGGTTACACTAGTCCTGCATGGATGGCTGCCAGCTTCCTGGATCACTAATTCACCTCATTTGCATGGTTTCCACCTGCAAATGGGGTAATTAGCATACAAGAGCTGTGTCTGTGCAGGAATAGTGCAGGAGCACTCGTGCATGTCCTGGGAGCTTGTTCCTGGATCTCTCAGCGGCCATATTGCCTCCAGCAGCTCCTGCACTTTTCCTGCACACCGTGCAGAGCTTGCTGAATCCTGGGGTCAGTGCAGGTTTTTGCCTCAAATTGATAAAACCTATTGGAATACAACCACAGAAATTACACAGAAAGAATGTTAGGGGTGCCTGTTGCTCTTATACATGTGTATGTGCAACAGGTCAAAGTCTTTACTGCTGCTGTGGCTACTAGACCTTGGTCAAGACGAAAATGGGTGTTTGGACCCCATTTAATTTTTCTTGGTCTCCATGAGGTGCAAACCATAGAATGCTACATGGTGGATAGAGAAACATCACAGAAACTCTGCAATCTCTGTCATCCTCAACTGGGAATAAGGGCAAAACAAGAGCAACCAATACTTGTGGAAACTAAGGTATGTGTAGCACTTATAATATTATCTACAGGAAACCTTCCAGAGACCAACAAGGGATACACTGAAAGTGCATCAGCATCCAAGATCCTCTATCAGTTTCTGAATGTTATGTTACAGCATGCCAGTGACCACTTACATATCCATGTACACCTGAAGACAGAGCTGAGTACCATAGACTGCACACTCATCATACCTCTCAAATGTACAGATTTTCGCAGAATGTCCAGATTTTTTTTCATATTTTTGTCCATTTTTCATAAAATTGTGGTTTTCTGGCAAATTATTGTCAAGCCATTAAAGACTGAAGACAGAAAATCATGACATTTTAGTTTCAGATTTCATTCCTTTCAGAAATTTTATGCTAAAGCAAAACCTGTTATTATATCAACTTTCTAAGCTTGTAAGAGTAACATTTAAAAATTGTCCTTATTTTTGGGTCTTTAGATTTCTTGATCTAAGAGGTTGAGAGGAATGACACTCATTAAAATCAAAACACCATCTGGGAAACAGGGAAAGGTGTACATAAGGAAAGGGGCTCCATTTCATTAAATGCTAGGTCATGTGTAATGCCAAAGGAATAATCCATGTGTGCTGGCACCCTAGGGGTTTCTGGCACAACTCTCAACTTTATCAGGTTTTCTGGGGAGGAGGAGGTAATATTCTACAAGGTCATTTACTGGTTGATGCAAAGTATGTAGTTGAATCTTGGCTGATGACGTCCATCAGAAATGCACACACACCACACACACACGCACACACACACACACACACACACACACACACACACACACACACACACACACACACACACACACACACACACACACACACAAACACACACACCGATGAATGCTATAATGAGGTACACACTCAAACAAGGAATATCATTGAGTGTCTGTTTGGTCTGCTGAAGTCAAGGTTCCAGTGCATAGATACATCAGGGGGAGCCCTGCAGTACAATCCCTGCACTTGTGCCAAACTTATCACTGTCTGTGCTATCCTACACAATATTATCCTGAGAAGTCATCTTCCACAGGAACACCAAGGAGAAGCAGCAAACATTCCTCCACCTCTGGCAAGGTCACCACAGCCACACGCAAGTGAGGATTCAGAGGGAAAAACATCAGCCACTGTAGATGTAGGTAGACATAGGAGTGCACAATAAGCCCTCACCCTGACCAAGAGGCAACAAATAGTGTACATGCTTCCCACCTAAGGGCTACACCTTTCATCCTCTGCATATACATATAGTAAAATGGATGCCAGGCAATGCTTACAACCTTTATTTACTCATGTAATGGCAGTGTACTGCTAGCATCACACAGAGTCAGCCCAAATTAAAACACTTGCAACTGCTGAATTATCAAGGTAAGTGCTGAACCTGGAATAGGAAAATAAATGGCAAAGGAAACAAATGAATGGTAGAAGCTTGCATACTTTTACTTGCGAATGTGTCTAATTAGAAGGTGGGGGAGTTTTACAGCAATGGCATCATTATGTGACAGGACTGACTTATATCAATAGATATGTTCTCTGTCAACTAAGAGGCCTCATGCATCAAAGATACACACAATACAAAAACCTGTAAGAAAGCAGTACAATTTATAAAACAGCAACACAAACACATATATATTAAGCACTCAGTCAGCTATGCACCCTGGGCATCAAACAAAGACTTATGTATCCCTGAATCCAAAAGATAGAATCAAGGAAATGGCACAGTTGTCATCATTTGCACATGCTGTTGTCTGGGTGAGTGGGGTCAGAAGGCCAAGGCTGACACAAAAGTTAGTGAGTGTGTGTGAGTAAGAAACACAGGCAGGCAAAAGTTTAGAAAAAGTATCAAATTGCCACTGAGAAAGAATAATCTGTAAGCCTCATGAATGACCCATGTACCTTTTATGTGTGTATGTCTGTATGGGCACCAAGGTGAAACATGTGTGAGTGTCTGCAAGAACATAGCCAAGCTCTGTGAGAGCTCTACATCCTGGCATGTTAGACTGGTGTGAACTGCGCATGCTAAAGGTAACAGTTCATTGTTATCACCTCCTACTGCGAGAACTGGCTTTGCCACGACTTGCGCTGGCATGTCCATGCCCATGGTCAGATGTGTTGCTGCTACCTGAATGTGACTGATGTCTCCTGGATGTGTTTTTCTCATGAATACATCCAGGACCATGACCCCATGACCAAGCATATCTGCATGTGGACATTTCAATCACTGATGGAGCAGTGGAAGTAGTGCCACTATGGAAACATGATCGGACACAGCCACATTGGCTAACATCAGACATCAGATGATGCTGACCTATGTCTAGGTGGATGCTGTCCCCCTCCAAGCAGGTGTTCCATCACAGATACTGCCCATTCCATCATGTCCACTGAATTGACCACATAGCAGAGGAGGTCACTCACTCCAACCTGTGCTACATCTGCAACCCTAACCATGTCCTCAGAGGCCCTTGTGGAATGTGACTACACCTCCATGATGGCCCTAAACATATGTTGAGTACACACACTGTCACACCAGGATCAGGCAGAGGGCGAACATCAGGCTTCCTACGAGCACCCCTAAAAACCCACCTGCATAGCACCTCACCCGCACTTTGGCTATGGCCAGGAGCTGGCACTGAAACCACAGTAACCACACTACCTTGATCAAGTGTCTCAAACTCCACCTGTTCAATATCTGAGGGCTCAGTGGAATAGGTATGCACAGGCATACTGACTGTGTCTGATGAAAGTCCAGGGGGTGGGTGAATCACAACCTCAGTGTCAGAGTCAACCTTTGCACCCCCCCAACTGTGCCTGTGTTTGGTCACCATCATCATCAGAGTTTGGCGATACACTGACATTAGGTGGTAAGAGTCCTACACTTCCACTGACAGGATCACCTTTGATAATAACCAGCAAACACAGGAATGAAATTAATACTACACTAATTTATATGATAACAAAATCATACCAGTCACACTATTGCAGAGGGTACAGCAATACACACACTCATTACACCCAGCTCACACATACAGATAAATGCATATATCTGGCAAATGGTTATCAATAATCAAAGATAAAAGTTTGGCTTAGCATGTGCAGATGACTCCACACTTGGTAGTAATGACACAAATTAAACATCACAATTACAATAACACAGGGAGACAGTGAATACACAATTTTGCCTATATGTCCATTAAGAATAGCTTTAACTGAAAATTGGTTGACACATCCACTCACAACCCATGTGTAGTGAACAAATGAGTTGTTACATCTATTAATTTATCAATAGGTTCATAAAAAGTCTACAGGAAGTATTACTTAAAGTTTTAAAAATTTTACTATAGAAGCAAATCTTAGTTTCCCAGATGTAAGCTTACCTGTAAGCTCCTCCTGGCACATCTTCCCAAACACATAAGCACCATCAATCACATGTTGGTGTGCAGTTTCCACTGAGCTCTGTGGATCTCTAACAGTGGACAGGAACTATTCATTTGGTATCAGTGGTGGCTCAGTAGCAGCCCCCACCCCAAAAGTAGCTGCTCTCCTCTAGGATAATGAAGTCATATCAGTGGCCCTATGAATCACTTGATCATAAATCCTGGTGCAACTCCCTACTGCATTGACATCATTGACTCTCTGGTTCCAAATCTGCATTCTGGCAGCAATATTCCCATGTCCTCTGTCAAGCAGAAAGGTGCTGTGGTGCCTGAATGCCTGCACTATTTAATCGTTTTCAGAGTCACCAAAGGTGTGTGTGTGGGGGGGGGGGGTATATGGATTTGTATGCTTGGGTGCCATAATCCTATGTGATGTAAAACAGAGAAGGATACAACACATAAATATCACATTGAGCATTGGCCAGCATACATACACAACACCTGCAGTTCCACAACACATGCAGACAATAAGGAGAGATTGTCAAGTTCAAAAAGATACATTGTTACATCATTTGCTTTCTATTATGCAAACACACTAAGCTGCGTTGTGTTGCAGTTAGCATAGTTCCAGAACAACTGCAGACAATAAAGAGACATAGTCAATTTCAAAATGACACATTGTAGCATGTATGGTTTTCCATTGAGCAGACACTCTAAGCAGCATTGTGTAGCAATCAGCACTCATACACAATAATAAGTGTAAAAATTACACCTGCTGCCTACCTCTACCTTTGGCAACAGATGTAAGTTAATGGCCAGGACACAGGTAAAGCAAGATTCTAAACCAACAAGCTTTAAGTTTTATCAGTGCTAGTCCACTATAATTTAGATAAAAATAACTATGTATAGCAGCTGGCTTGAGCATACACACAATATCATATATATTATATGCCTAACTGTGGGTATTATGGTTCTACAATTACAAATTAATTTTCTGAACTTTCATGTCACACACATATGTGGTTAACCACTCCACTCTATAATATGTATAACTAATGAGCATGTCTGATAAACAAGTCCTCAGTGGTAATAAGCACTCTGGACAGTAATTGTGTTCAAAAAATGTACCTGCAGCCCATCTTCCTCTGTGGGAACTAGTATATGTTCATGGCCACAATATAGGTTAGCCATTGTTCTAATCTAGCACACTCCAAATTTTATTAATGCTGTTACATTCAATTTTTAAAAATAAAGAACAATCTAAAGATAATTACACATAACAATAACAAGTATGTATAGCAGTGGATGTTACATTAATTATATGTGTGACTGAGGGTGACAGCCACTTCTTCTATGGCAAAGAGGAAAAACATACCTGTGTGGAAAATTATGTAATCTGTATTATACATAACTTTGAATCTCACATTGTACAAATTACTTTTATCAGTGTGTAAAGCCATACAAAATGTGTCAAGTCATAACATTTATCCCCCAATACATGTCTGAAAGGTTAAGTCATCTAACAGGTACAGCAGCATGCAACACACAAACTAATGACAACTGTCACATTACCATTCCTATTTTGTAAACTGCCTTCTTCTCTGTTTAACATCATTGCCCTTTGCTTAACATCATGCAAACATGGTTTGTATGGTTGTGTAGGATTGCACATTAGCAATAAAACACAATATCATGAATTGGTGGGAAAACAATTTAACTGTTACTGTATAACCTGTGTGGACATGGCAGGAGCTAGGAAGGAAGGTGTCCAATTTAGGGCTCAAAGATGGGGTGTAGAGGAGTCCAGAATTTTCACTGTACTCCTTGTAAAGTGCCACAGCACTAGGCTTTTTCAGAGGGACTATACTGGGTCTCAACATAAATCAGAGGCTTGGAATACTCTTGCCAAGGCTGTATCCAGTGTGACTGCCATTCCATGCTCTGGGGAGAAATGCAGGCACCATTACAAAGACCTGAAAATGTGCAAACAGGAACAACTCAACCAGTGGCTGGATGAGTTTAGGACTACTGACGTCCTACAATTGAGTAAGTATAGAGATAAAGTTACTTTAAATTATATGCAAAGCTGGAGATAGTAAAGTCCGGTATGTATAATGCTCTTCTCTTTTTCTCTCCTCCTCATCTTACAGTCACCTAGGAGATTTTACTGAACATGGAGGCCCATGCGGAATGCTTAAAAAGACTGAAAGAAGCAAGGGGTATGTATGCAGAACAAATTAATTATTATTTTATTAAAGTATTGCTCTTTTATACATTAGTAGCAAATTAAGCATGCATATCTTAACTGTAAAATCAAGATGCATGCTTCATTCTGTAGCTCAAGGTAATTGTAGAAGTTAATTGCTGCACGTGTATTCGGATTTTGTCAGTTCATATCTCACAAGTAACAAATACACAGTAAAATAATAAAACTTATTAAATATTCATTTCAACAACATTGTGGTAACTATCATATTGTTAAATTAATCCATATTATTTTTAAAAGCATATGTGCAATATATGCATATTTCAAGGATTATTTGGAACAATTCTCAGTCCTATTTTGTATTTCTAAAATGTATAGTTAATGTAAAAGTAAAAATATATTTGTATTGTAGTAATTTATTGTATGCGACATATGATGATGTAATTATTTTTTTTCTCTTACCCTACCCCTTATCTCTCTTGTTTATTTTTATATGTGTGATCACAATGTTCTGACTTCATAATTTTCTGACAAATGACAAAATGATATCTAGCACCAGATGGCAGGGCAACTAGTGCAGCTCAGCCTGCCACTGCTCCAAAAGCTGCCGCACTGACACCCAGCAAATATGGGATACAGCCTGGCAGTTCTGTCTCTGCAGAACCTGCAATACTTGAGGCCTCACATCAGGTAGCATTACCCCAGCAGCTGGTGCAATGATACTTGCCTGGAGTATTGGCAGAGGTGGGAATTTGGTCACCCACCAGGAGCTGCCCAACACGATGCATGAGGTCTTAGTATGTAGCAATGGTATATGCCTCCACTGTCTGGGGAAGTTGCTTGTGGAAATGCAGAGAAAACCCAAATGTCAAGCATTCCAACAGGAAGCTGAGGAAGGGTGCAGTGATGACAGTTCTGAGGGTGAGGACTAGATTGCCACTGTCCCCATGCTTGATGGACATGAGCCTTCAATGTCTCCTATCTGTCTCCTCCCCATATCATTATATCCCTCACCATTCCTGTCTTGTTTGTCCTATTTGTCTGCACCCAGTTCCTCATCTACCCTACTTACATGACCCTGACATAACCATATCCCTTACCCTACAGTTCTCTTTTACTGAAATAAAATAAAAAACTGGGCCCCTGTCCCAGAAAAAAAAAATCTTTCCATACATAGCTCTCCAATTTGCATGTGTCTTCTCGACACACATGATTCGATCCAATTGCCTATACAACATGATCGTATTGTTGTCACCCATTTGTGTTGTGTTGATGGTCCACATTCATTCAATTTTATATACATGTTCAGATTATACAGTTGAATAGGTAGATAGCTATGGTTCTTTCCTAATTCTCTCATGCAAATTCCTATACTGCTTTTCCTTCCCCCTGCTTGTCCCCCCATTTCACCACTTTCATTTCTACCCCATTTTTACACAATTAATCTGGACAAAAAGTAGAATCAGATACCACACACATAAATAATGAATCCCTAATAAAGCCCTTCACTTTTTGTCCTCTGTATTTTCATGATGTTTCATCATGCACTCATGCTGAACAATGGGAAACATTTCTTTGTGTCCTATTGCATAGTGCAGTTACCTCCACCGAATGCTGCTTAAACTCACTGCACTAAATAAACAAACAGTTAAAGCAAAATAAATGCACTATTATTAAAAATGTACTCAACATGTATTTAGACTGTGGAATATATAAAAATGCAAATCCATATGTGTATTGTTGACATAAATCAATTGACTATGTTCATTTTTATAAAGTATTTCAGTGTAGTCATTGTCTCTCACATTTGCAAAAATTATCACATTTTCTTATGTAATGCCATCCTGAAAACGTGTAAAAGAATTAGATTGAGTTTGATTCAAACCTTGTGTCATTTGCCCTCAAATTTTGAGCTACCTGCTCTTATAACAGCTGCCACAAGAAACGCTAGGCAGCAGGTATTTTTCTTACACTCAGTACTGTCCAAAGTGCTAACTGCCATGCCTCACAGCTATGCATGTTTGTGCAGAGGAAGGTGAACCAATAGAAATATTATTATTTTCCCATTTAAGCAGAAATGCGAGTTTGCTTGTCAGTTAACTCCATGCACATGGGAAAGGCAATAGCCGTAGACCTTCATATCATAACAGGTAAGTAATTCTCAAGTTCACGTTGTATTCATTAAATGAGAATCTCACATGTGCAAACATTTTGCCATCAATCACATGTTGCTCGGCAGTGCACTATTTTGGTTTGCATTACTATGTTTACTACAAACTTAGTCTTCATCACATTATAATCCATGTAAAAACACAACCAAAGGGAAGGCACTTGTTAGTGACTGAACACATATTTACTCAAAACTCATGTGTGCTCTGTACCTATGCACTTGAAAATGGATTTGTCAATAGTAATAGAAATGGCAATTGAAACTGAATGCCACATGTTTTTCCGGTTTGAATGAATCCTGCTGAATCAATTCAGTGTTAAAATCAAAACAGTATAATGCTTAATAGTTTTTATATATGGTTATTCACCATGTATGCCTTCAAGTACTCTTTCCGTTGAATGTTAATTGATTTAGAGGTTTGCTTTTAATTACTTTATTAAGCAGTGACTGGTGTAGTGCAGTCATATGACACTTTTAAATATATTATTTAAGACTTATTCTGGATGTAGTTTTGTAGTGCTGATGAAGTTCTGTAACAGAAATATGTAGAACAAAAGTGATGAACTGTTTTAATAATTTTAAGTGTTTCTGCTTCATTAAATGATTTTCATCATATTGTTTGGAGCTGTTTTGTCACTTTTTGTCACCACAGGTATTGTGGTTATCCAGTTTGTGTGTTGCTCCTGTAGGGAATTATTTTAATGAATGTCAGTAGTAGTTCCCAAATGTGAACTACTCTACAAAAGTAAATAGCACATCTGCATTGCCGCATCATCCAAAGCTTTATACTAAGGGATATTGAGATTGCCTTATACATGTCTTAATGTAGACATGAATTCATCACAAATAAGAAAACATGTACATCCACAGTTGCATCAATGCTGATCACAAGGCAAGTGTGTGTGTGTGTGTGTGTGTGTGTGTGTGTGTGTGTGTGTGTGTGTGTGTGTGGCATCATGTGTGTAATCTACACAACATATTGATAAACAGGTGCATATGTCTCACTTCTGCATCATGCATTCCTGACAGCTTATTTCATCTAGTTTGAGAAGCTGTCTTTTAAAGTATACCTGTACATTGGAACCAGAACAGAAATTACAAATTCCACACTTTTCACACCACTGTCATGACAGGATTTGTTATCTACATTATATAACGATGATGTCATCTTTAAAGACCAGTATGACAAGGTAAACATATACGTCTGGGATGGCACTATTATTAACTACTGTGTTCTGCAGATGGGAACAAAATACTTAGGTGTGGGTTAACTTGCCATAACATCCACATTATGTGTGTGTCTGTTTATATGTGTAAGTGCCTGTGCATAGTCAGAAGAGCATGACTTGTATCCTACTGTCAGCAATCCAGTCCCATGCGGAATAAATATTTAGACAGTTGTACATGCCAAGACAGCCATTTCCTACAAGCTTCCCAACATCTTCTCCCGAGCATGCAATGATGGTATCATCTGCTATAAATTGTCCAGCAACAGTGTAAATGTCAGACTTCTGTTGTGGTGCTTGCATAAAGTACTGTATTTTCTAGCTTGTGTAAGAAGTTCGGTTGGGGTTCTAATCTCACTGCAGGCAACTTGTGTGTGAGTTTGCATTCAGTTAGTTCACATTCTAAAAACTGTTTTAGAATAGCATGTGAGACACTTCTACTACCATCTTCTTGTCACCAGACACTGCTGATGGCATTAGGTATAAAGTGTTGTCTGACAGCAAGAAAGACAGACTTGTGCTGTGGCTCTTGAATTAAGTACTGTGGTATGTAAATATCTTGGAAGGTGTTCTAGTCTCACTGTGGTCAACTAGTGTTTGTGTTCACTTCGTTCACATTCTATAGGCCATTTTAGAACATCATGGGAGGCAATTCTACTATACTCTACTTCTCACTAAATGCTACTTATGTCATCAGCTATAAAGTGTTGTCTGACACTAAGAAAGCCAGACTTGCACTGTGGTGCTTGTGTTTATTGCTGTGTTCTGTATATAGGTAGTGTAAATCAGAGAGCACATGCTATGTGCTGTATATTTAAGTATCATGTCAAAGACTGAGAGTGCACATATAAATATCAAGCACATGCCATTCCTAGTGCCATTTTGAGAGTGCAGCCAGAGAGTAAGCATGTATGATTACAGCAGTTAGTTTGCATATAGTTACTTAAGTTAAAGTCAGTAAACTTCTATCATGATGTGTTTGTATAAAATAAAGCTACTTAAACAGAACCCACTAAGACTCTTCTATTGTGTCCAAAGGAGAAGAGTGACATGGTGTCAGAGCTAGGATTGCAGAGAATAAGATTCAGAGCCATTTGGTGCAGATATGACAGTGAAGCTAAACTAAGAGGAACAAGTACAAAAATCAGCCAGAAAAGAAGCAAAGGTAATGAGAATACGCACAAACTGCATGTTCTATAAAAAGAACAAAATGAGGCAGTAGAAGGCCGCAAAACACATTATTAAATGAGCAGGAGGCACAAAAGGCTTATTAACTAAGGGAAATGTGTAAAGTAAAGGTATTTGATGAAACGATTAGCAGAAAAGTAAAATGAGTGTGTTTAAAAGTAAAACGAGTATGTTTAATTGCAGAATGGGCATGTTTAGAGTAAAACAAGCACAAGGAAAGTACACTGGGCATGAAAAGAGACTAAAAGAGCAAAATAAATATAATAAGGGCAAAAAGGGGCACATTAAGCATAAACAAAGTAAGGCGATTGCATGTTTTTTGGCAAAGTACTGTGTTTTGGCATAACTAAAACTTCAAATTGTATCAGGGGCATAATTAAAGTTATTCAAATTATCTGCAAGTGTGTAAAAGTACTCACATGTGTAAAAGCGCTTACACTGTGTGCTTATTACTGTGCATGTATTTCAAATAGTTTTTTGTGTGCAAGGTGCAACTATTTCATGAAAGTGCAGTCAAAGTATAGCCATTTCAAAATGTTACTTGTGCTGGTGTGTCTATTCACAAAGTGCCACCATTACACAGTGTTTCTTGCACTGTAGAGAATTGCCTAGAAAGCTACTACCAATTTGGGGAAATTTTAGTGTGTTGTGTACAGTTTATTTGCAAAGTGCCATTACTTTGAAATGTTATTGAATCTCAACTTCTCCTGCCCAGTTCATTCGCACAGTACAGTTATGTGAAGTGCTTCTTAAAATGATGATAAATGACTTTAGCAATACAATAAGTTCAAAAGTATTATACTGCCCTAGAAACTTGTTTTGCAAAGTCTTCAGTTACACAAAGGCTTGAATCTTGCAGTTATTTGATGTGTTTCTTACACTGATAACAGGTGATTTCATGTAATACAGTAATTTCAAGAATATTACAGTGCCCAAGAGATACTTATTTTGCAAAGTTCAATTATACAGAGGCTCATTGTGCTATTGAGCAAGATTGCAAGTACTGGCATACATTTCTGGCATATGTGAATGTGTATATGTTCGTGCTTATGTGCAAAACCCTTCACTGGTATATGTTAATATGGCAGATGGATTTCAAAAGCCCTTACCTCTTGTATTTGATCAGAATATTGCAGAGAGTTGCAGAATATTTGAGCAAGTGTATGATATTTTTATACAAGCAGCTTATTCAAATAAAGATGCACACACCAAGGCATTCATTTTGCTAAACTTAGCTGGGTCAGAGGCCATAGAAAGAGAATGTTCATTTGTGTATGCACCAGCACTATATGAAGGAGAAGGTAAAAACCATCATATTCTTGTTCCGGCTGAGACAAGGGAAGACCCTGAGTGTTTGAAGTGCAAGTTCAGAGAAATTTGTAACCCCCCAGACAAATATTACACTAGAGAGGCATTTGTTTTACATGAGAGATCAGAAACCAGTGGAAACTTTTACAGCTTATATAACTGATCTGAGAAACAAGTCTAAAGTGTGTCAGTTTAGTGACTTAAAAGATGTGTTGATAAAGGACAGGCTTATGTGTGGTATCAATAGTGCTGCTGCGAGAAAGATCTTGCTTCATGATAGTGATTTACCATTGAGTAAAGTCATAGAAACTTTCCAAATCCATGAAGTGACAGAAAAACACACAAATATACTTGCTAGTGACAAGAGCATGGTTTCAGCAGGCTCCAAAGCAAATGAAGACAGCATGCAACACGTGGCAAACAGAAATAGGCCTACTAAGCACATGGCAGCCACAACCCCTGCTGGCTCATTAGGGAAACCACATAGTTTTCCAGCAAGTTCTAAGACCATTTCAGTTAAATGAGCGTGCTCAGTACAGTACAAGCATGAATCAGCAAAACCCAAGTCCAGCTTTATTGTTAACTGTCACAATTGTGGTGCAAATCATGAGTCTAAAAGAGAAAGATGCTTAGTTTGGTCAGCAATGTTACAAGTGTAAAAAATGGAACCGTTTCCAAAAAGTTTACAAATCAGGTAAATCTCAGGTGGTAGTAATGAAAGGTGACATAAAAAAGTAGGTTGACCAAGTAGAGACACATCACTTAGCCTTCTATGTGGATGGTGTGTTAGTAATTGGTGAAAGAGTTAAAGCAATGAATTTACTTAAAAAAGCAAAGTGTTCTGTAAGTCCAGATCAATGGTAGCTCCACAGAGCTTAAAGTAGACACTGGTTCAACTTATAATGTTATATCAGCAGACACATTTGCTAGAGTGAGAACTAATGAACAACTCAATGTGGCCAGTTGTGTGAAACTTGTTGCCTATGGAGAGAAGAGTGTCAAACCGAAGGCTCAGTGATACTTTTATGTTATTTGGCCAAGATCTATTACAACTTGTTATTCTATGTAGACAGAAGACCACTACAGTATTTATTGCATCTCAAAGATAGTTTGAGAATGAATCTGCTTTCTTTTACCATAGAATTTCATCACATAAGTGCATCTCCTAGTTCTAATTCTTCTGAAGCCATTTTCTCAGAATATGCTGAGGTTTTTGATGAGAGGTTGGGCAAACTACCAGTAGTGTATTCCATGAAGTTAGACCCAGACGTCACTCCAGTAGTCGGACCAGCAAGAAGAGTTCTGATAGCTATGCAAGACAAAGTTAAGGCTCATTTGGATAAAATGGTGCAGCAAGGTGTAATTTGTCCAGTTATAGAACCAAGTGAATGGGTATCATCTATTGTAGCAGCTCACAAAAAAGGCTCAGATGAAATCAGAATATGCACTGACCCAAGAGATTTGAACAAAGCACTGAAAGGACTATATAATCTAATCTGCACAGTCAAAGAGGTCGCAGCTCTAATACCAAATGTCACCGTTTTTTTTCTGTTTTGGATGCAAGAGTTCATTTTGCAAGTGATGCTTGATCAGAAATCCTCATTACTAACCACTTTTTGTACTCTGTTTGGCATATACAGATTTTTAAGGATGCCATTTGGAATAAATTCTGCAAGTGAAGTCTTACAGAATGCAATGGAGAAAATTTATTCGAGCTATCCTTGTGCCATAATAGTAGATGATTTATTTGTTGGAGGTAATGGTGAAGCAGAGCATGACAGAAACCTAAAGAAAGTCCTAGACAGAGCATGTGAAGTAAACTTGAAGTGCAATCCTTTGAAGTGCAAATTCAGACTCCCAGAAGTTACATATGTAGGTCATTTACTTACCAGTATTGACTTGAGACCAGACCTGACCAGGCAAGCACTAATTCTTGCGATGTCAACACCAGAAAATGTTCAAGCTCTACAACATTTTTTAGGCATAGTAACTATTTAAGCAAGTTTATATCAGACTTCAGTAAGTTGGCAGCACGTTTAAGAGAGCTAACATGCAAAAATGTTGCATGGTCATTGTTAGAACAGGACCAGAAAGTGTTTGAACAGCTCAAGCAGAAAATTGTCACACCACCTATATTATGATACTATGATATGAACAACACAGTTACTCTTTCCTGTGATGTTTAAAAATTTGGTCTAGGCACAGTTATACTTCAAGAGGCAGACCAGGAGCCTGTGCATCCAGAACACTTACCCAAACTGAGATGCAGTATGCTCAAATTGAGAACTAACTTTTAGGAATAGTATTTGCATGTTTCAAGTTTCATGATTATATTTATGGTCATGCTATTCAGATTGAAACTGATCACCAACCTCTAGTTACTATTCTAAAAAAGCCTATGCATTCAGCTCCAGTAAGATTACAGAGAATGATGCTCAAATTGCAAAAGTACAACTTCAAAATGGCCTATACAAAAGCCAAACTACTCTCTCTGGCTGACATCTTATCCAGATCACCCAGGAATACAACAGAACAGATTGACAGTGAAAAGGATGACTTTGATATGATGGCAGTGTGTACATTTTTGACCACTAGGCTTGATGAGTTGAGAGATCACACTAAGATTGATCCAATTTTGCAAAAGCTCAGTCACTACCTTAATGCTGGATGGCCATCAAAGCAATATAGTCAGAAGTGACAAACTTCATGACACCCATGCAGATGGGAACTGAAAGTTCGACTGCTGAATCGTACACTAAGGCACTGTATGAGCACATCCACTCGTGCATGAATCGTGTCATCCCAAATAGAACCAAGACGCTCTCCTCCAATAAAAGGAAGCCAATCTGGTGGTCCCCTGCCATAAACAAACTTTGCAACAAAAGGAAGAAACTGTTGCAGAAAAGAGGAAAATCCCAGGATGCAAAAAACTCCCTTACCAGCCTCAGTAAGAAGTTGAGATCCATCATAAAATCCTCCAAAGCTAGTTATGAAAATAAAATTGCCAAAGATTCCAAAGACAGCTACAAGGCATTCTATAGCTATGTCAAGAATCTAAATAGCAATGCTCAGATCTGCTCTGAACTACAACAGAATGGCATTAAATATACTGATCTGAAGGATATTGCCAATATCCTAATAGATCGATTCAGTGCCAACTTCACCCCCTCTCACTCCCAAAAGGGCCCATCTCAATACCGAAAGATTGCCAAATTACGGTAATAGCGGCCACACAGATAGAAAAACGCACTCTCCAAAGCTAAGAATACAGCATCCATGAGACCAGATGACATCCCTGGCTGTGTACTACATAAACTACAAAATGAACTGGCACCTCACCTAAGTGTCATTCATGTTTAATCATAGCCTCACCTCATGCTTCATGGCCACTGAGTGGCGCACAGCTACATTTATCCCACTCCACAAGTGGGGATCCACCTTGGATACTGGGAACTACCGCCCCATCAGTCCGACAAGCCTGATCTGCAAGGCCATGGAACATATTATCATGGAACTTATAAACAAAGACACTGGCAACCTTCAAACACTGGACCCCACCCAGTTTGGGTTTGTGAAGGGCCAATCTTTTCTCCTGAACCTGATTGACTTCTTCAAAGCAGTCTCCAGAGCTGTGGACGAGGGTAAGGCAGTCCACACACCCTATCTGGACCTCACCAAGGCTTTCAACACCATCCCCCACTCTGGAATCATAGATAAACTTACTAAGCTGGGCATTAATCCCTATGTCACTTGATGGGTTTCCAACTGGCTTACTGATAGAACCCACACTGTAAAAGTAGTTGACTTTAAATCCAGCTCCAGACAAGTGACAAGTGGAGTACCTCAGGGTTCAGCACTGGGACCACTCTTGTTTGGCATCTACTTCTCTGAAGTACAGGCCAACACTAAGGGACTCTGGCTAACAAAGTTCGCAGATGACTGCAAATGGGGAGCCATTATTGAATCCCCAAATGATGTGGATATTTTACAAAGGGGCCTTACAGAAACAAATGCTTAATGCCAGAGCCATGGGCTCAAGTTCAATGCCAAGAAATGTATAGTTATCCCCTTTGGAAAAAAACATGTAGCCATGAATTACCACATAGGTGGCAGTACACTAAACACCATAAGTATGGTAATAGACTTAGGGACACAGGTGGACAGTGGTCTCACCTGTGATAACCACATCACCACAACAGTCAGAAATTCCTTCTATGTGGCACATCTCATCACTAAGGGCTTTTCATCCAGAAAAAAGGAGGCCATTGTCCCACTGTACTCATCACTCATTAGACCCATTATAGAATATAACACCCCATTTGGTATGTACTTCTCAAGACATCTGCAACAACTGGAAAGGCTGCAGAAATCAGATGCCCTATGCTGACCATCTAAAAAAACTCAAGCTATACTCTGTCACATATCGCCTACTCAGAAGCGATCTCTGCTTAACATGCAAGGCCATGTCAAACCCAGAGCTGCTGGACATGTGACACTTAAAGAAATCCCAATTCCTCAGAGCCACATGCTCCAGGGATCTAAACCTTATCTTCACAATGAACAAAACATGTTAGAGGGATAGGTTCCTGACCCAGAGACTTCCCAGACTCTGGAATAGACTGCCCATACATGTCAAGCAGAGCGCCTCTTTGGCCAACTTCAAAAGGAACCTTGACAATTGGATGGGAGATAGGAAATTCACCCCGTGGATCACATTAGGTGCCCTGCAAAACAGGGGCCCAGGGAAGTAAATATTGTGGGAAGAAATAGCCAGGGAACTGTTATGGCTAGGCTTGTATAGGCCCTAGGGCCGATAGCCTAGTACCAACCTATGAACCTAGTGTACCACCAGAAGTGCAAACCTATTTTCCTTACATAGATGAAATGTTGATGGAAGATGGCATTATTTTCACAGGTCCTAAAATTGTTGGTCTTGCTTCCTTACAAGATGAGTACATCCAGATTTTGCACTGTGGTCACCCAGGTTCCACATCCACCAAGAGGCAAGTGACAGAATTAGTATTTTGGCCTTCATTACTGAAAGACATTGATAAATTACTTTTTTCTTGTTCTGTATGCAACAGTACTAGACCACACCTGCAAAGAGAATCACTTCAGCTACATCCAGTTCCTGAACCACCTTGGTAGACAGTAGCCACTGATATCTTTGAGTGGAATAATCAACACTACTTGGTATTGGTAGACTTTTATTTGAACTGGTTTGAGATTGATCTACTTCCTAATCTAACATCTACTGCTGTTATCACTAAGCTGAAATGTCATTTCTTATTCCATGGTAGTCTGCATAAAGTTATTTCTGACAATGGTAGTCAATTTACTAGCCAGTTGTTTCAGAAATTTGCAAGAGAATGGGATTTTTTACACATTACCAGCAGTCCTGAGTATCCTCAGTTGAATGGCCTAGCTGACTGAGCTGTACAAAGTATGAAACAGATACTTGACAGATGTGACAAGTTAGACATTTGCTTAAATCTGCTTAACCTTAGGAATGTACTTTGTGATGATGTTCTCAGATCTCCAGCTCAATTACTTCTTTCCAGGAAACTACTTTACTACAATAAAAAAGTTTTTATCTAAACGCTGGTTCATGATTGACAATAGGAAAAGCATCAACATTTCATCAGCTTGCCAGTTTGTTTTAGAAATTGTTTGTTAAATTTCGATTGTGTGGGTTCTTTCCAGGAAAACAAGAACTATGCTACCTATTCCTACCAATCTCCTAAAGCCTAAAGCCAAGAATAATAAGACCATCAAACCTAAAGTACTTAAGAAACATTCAATCCAGAAGTCATCATACAAGTCGAGCAAACTTCTTTCTCTATTAAGGGAAGGAGAAATAGTCAGACTTCAAACAGAAAAAGGTTTTGACTGCATGGGGCAAGTTATTGGCAAATGTCCTGAACTGAGATCCTACCTTATAGACTCAGAAGGTTTGCAGTACAGGCGAAATCATAAACATCTATTACCTGTACCAGAATCACCATCACAACATTGTTATAGCGAATTGGCCTCTAAATCTCAGAGCGAGCCAACTACTGTTTCCATCCCAGAGGGTGTTCCTACCTCTGATTCCACCCCTGAAGATGTTCCAAGTAAATCAGATATCGAACATTTTTCAGAGACAGCTCCAGTAGTTAAGCCCAATTCCCAATTTTATATCACACTTTATGGATGAGTACCTAAGCCCAGTGTGAAATATGTAGTAGCATGGAGTTAACTGTATATATATATATATATATATATATATATATATATATATATATATATATATATATATATATTATAATTTGTCTTAACGCATGACTAATAATTGTCTGTGATATCTGCATGTCAAAATATCCATAACATTTTATGTTTTGTTTTTCAAGAGGGAGGATGTAGATCGGAGAGCACTTGCTATGTGCTGTATCTTTAAGTAGCACGTCAAAGACTGAGTGCGTGTATACATATCAAGCATGTGCCATTCCTAGTGCCATTTTTAGAGTGCAGTCAGAGAGTAAGCACAGCAGTTAGTCTGTATATAGTTACTTAAGTTAAAGTAAGTAAACGTCTATCATGATGTGTTTGTATAAAATAAAGCTGCTTAAACAGAACCCACAAAGTCTCTCATATTGTGTCCAAAGTAGGAGAGCAACAGGTAGGTTTCCTTCCTACTGCAGTCAACTGGTGAGTATGTTTGTGTGTGTGTGTGTGTGTGTGTGTGTGTGTGTGTGTGTGTGTGTGTGTGTGTGTTAGTATTCAGTCAATTCACATTCTAGAGACAATTTTTGACTAGCATGTGAGACATTCTTATTGCCACCTTCTTCTCACCAAACACTGTCATCGGGTATAAAGTGTTGTCTGACACTATGAAAGCCAGACTTGTGCTGTGGTGCTTGGATTAAGTATTGTGTGCTATAGACAGTTAGGTAGGGATTCTAGTCTCACTATGGTCAACTGGTGTGGGTTTATGTTTGTGTTCAGTTAGTTCACATTATATAGACCATTTTAGAACAGCAAGTGATACACCCCTACTACCACATTTTTCTCACCAGACACTGCTGATGTCATCACCTACAAAGAATTGTCTGACACTATGAAAACCAGATGTGTGCTGTGACACTTGTGTTAAGTACTGTGTTGTGTATATAGGTAGGAGTTCTAATCTCACTACAATCAAATGGTATTTGCGTGGGTGCGTTCTTTCAACAATCAGTCTGGTGACAATCTTAGAACAGCATGTGAGTCCATAGCTATGTCAGACACTCCTCCAAGCATCTTCTTGTTAACATACACTGATAATTGCAGCCAATATAATGTACACTCTGACACTATTTATGTCAAACTTGTACTGTGGTACTAACATTAAGTACTGTGTTCTCCAGCTTCTGTAATTATATAGTTAGGGTTTCTAATATGACAGCAGGCTGCTTGAGTGTGCATTCATTTAAATATTTTTTGAGACAATTATACACTGAGATGTGACTCCACATCCATGTCAGATTCTCCGTCCAACATCTTCTTCTCAGCATATGATGATGCTATCATGCTCTGTAAAGTGCAATGTGACAATGTTAAAGTCCGACATATGTAGTGGTGCTAGTGTTATATTGAATGGAATCCAGCTTCTATACCTACACAGGTGTAATGTTCAACTCAGACTCAGTCTACTGCTGTGTGAATGGTTGGTGTTGCATTACAGACATTATATGATCTTTTGAATCTCTTTTCATTTCACTACCACTTAGGAGACCTTTAAACATAGTCCCATGAATCCAACATCCCCTTTTTCCTCAAGCCACGTAACATCCTTCCTGCAATGGACTGGAGGATGTCCTCATCTCAAAAATGCATACACACATCATGAAGCAGAGTCCTTGAATGAGCCTCTGTAAGTCATCCCCAGACCACTGCATTTGTGATTGCTAATTCTGTGATGGTGTGGTGCACATGTCACAAATGAAGAGAAGCAGTATGCAATGTAATCAAATACACACATACACACATATAGCCTTACTATCTTCTGTCATATACATATAGAGATTTTTGGTTAACTGGTATAATAATGTCGATAATTTTATGTGATGTTGGCCGTTAGCCTAGTAATGTTCTATGACCCTTTGAATATGTCACATGTCAATGTTGTTGTCATCCACATGTGCTATGTTGAGGTGTGGATGTATGGTAGTGTTACAAGAGGGTATTACAATCTATGATGTGAGGAAATGTATTGATAGCTGTTGCTGCCATTTGATTAGATGTTCATTCCTGTTGTTACATGCCTCTTGGCAACTGTTGACATGGGCTGATACTATGTATATTGTTGGCTTAGTAAGGCATGTGTTTTTGTAGTAGATCATATCAACATTCTACACAGTTCTTATTAAACCATCACAGTGACCCTTGCAGTATGGCACATTTGTGCATGTGTTAACCTACCATCATTAAATGTTCTGTCATACATCAATATAAATTCATACTGATTACATGGACACATAAGTCTTGTATCATTCACATGTTGTAATGCTGTGATACACACATACATATCACACATATTGTTTCAATTGCAACCTTGTGGAATTCATTATATTTACAATTGTGTTGCTTTTCCCAAGGATTATCAAGGTGGTCCCCAGCAGCACTGTTTGACAATTAGCATTTATGTCAGCAACTGTTCTGCATGAACCACATCTACCTCATTTATAATGTGTCCATACAAGGTACCATGCCACTAACACGGAACTTTCCAATGAAAAACATATAGGCATAGGTTGTGCAATTGATGCAATTACATGACATTGACAGAGTTGTATGACATTGTGAACAGTATCACTGTGTGGCATGTGATGCATAATCAATCTGCAAGCTGATAGTTTGTATCAAAATGCACACCCCTGTCCTGACTGGCCATCAGGCAAAGTCTACATGCAAACATTACTCAGTTTATTTTCACAGAAGAGCTCATCTGTGCACTCTCTATGGCTAAAAATACTGAATCAGTGTACTCTGACAACATCCCCAGGTTGACTATACAATAACTTAAAACCTGACATAGCAGACACACATGGATCCCTACTTAAACACAGTCTCCAGGCAGTCTAACTTTTGGCAGAAGGATGTACAGCAACAGTCATCCATCTGAACAAGTGGGGACCATCACCTGATGCAGGAAATTATAGACCCATAATCCTGACTCTCCACATCTGTGAGGCAGACTCATCATGGCCTTATCAAAAAGGACACAGGTAAACTCCTGACTGTGTACACAACCCATTTTTGATTTGTTAAGCCTGCATCTTGTCTGTTTCATCTGGTTGATATCTTCAAGAAAGTCACCAAGGGCATGCGTGAGGAAAAGACTGTCATCCCTCTTACCTTGACCTGGCCAAGGCATTTGACACAAATCCACACTCAGGTAATACAGAGAAATTGTGTCAAGTGGGCATACCCACCTGTGTCACCAAGTGGGTAGACAGATGGATCACAGACAGGACATAATAATGTCAAAGTGAGTGAAGTCACCTCTAGGGTCCAGTACTATGCCCTTTCCTGTTCAATATTAAAGTCTTGGAAGTCAAGACAAACTTAGACATCCTTGGTCTAACCACTTTTGTGGATGACTGCAAACTGTGGACAATTATTGAATCCCAGAACACTACTGATATACTGCAGAAAGTATTAACAGACAAAAATGATTGTTACCAAAGCCATTGAGACACATTAGATTAACAAAAAGCATAACTAGTCCACTTGTGAAAGCAAGCACACAGGCTAATTCCAATATAGGCAGAACATGCAAACAAGTGGTACGTGACCTAGAAACTCAGGTAGATAATAAGCAGAATTTACACCAACATGTGACCACAGTGGTGACAGATCCCTTGTATGTAGCATATATCCTGAGTATGGGCAGGCCATCCACATCAAAGGAATTATAAGCCCATTGTTCTCAGCCATCATCACACCAATAATTGAGTAAAATGCACCCTCTTGCATGTACCTCACCACACATCTTCCAGGGATGAATTACTCAAGTGTATCACTTTTGCCACACTGAGCTTCCACACAACCTTTTGGTAATACATACGTATTCTTTGTGATGCATAACTAGCAGGAGTTGACAGTTCAGACTTCCTTTCAAGGTGTTCTACAAGATTCATGTGTGATACAGCTTCCTGTGATGCACCCAGTAAATTCTCAAATCATTGACAACATTGATAGCATGGGTTGCATTCTTGCAAGTTTGGATTGTGGCATATATGTGTCATGCAAACCTCCCAACTAGCCAGGACTGCTCATAATTTAAACTGCAGGTATAACAGTGCTCCTCTTAACACCTCCCAAAAATGGTAATTTCTGAGGAAGTTGTGCTTGATTCTCCTTATAGATGACTGACAAATCATTAAAGTTGTACAAGTGTGTTCATGCAGAACATGTGTAATAAAGTCACAATCACATATTGTATGTCAATGTCACAGATTATTGGGAGTTCTATTATTCTGATATTATCCATGATTGTGCATGCTTCTGTCTACTGTTGTCCATAAGCCTGTTGCTTTTTGTCCTGATTGGTTGAAAACTATGTTGACATTACATTCATATTCAAGCAACCAATTTTGCACATCTTCACAATATGCACATACCACCTATTGTATACAATGTCCTTGTTAAATGTCCTCTTTAGTCATCTTGTCAGGGTATTTATATCACAATCAGTCATCTCCATTGCTGTGTGATCCTGTGTGACCATCACATAATATACAATAAATGTGTGATGATATGAATATACCCACACAGGAGGTGTAAATAGCAGTACATACTGTATTATGTACATATGTGATTACTGTTCATGTTATAAGCTGTCTTGTCTTTGGGGTGTATACACATTGGCATGCCCTTATCTGGTGTACATTACAATGTTTCACTTGTTCCATTTCCCTATCTTCATTCTTGCCATTCATGCCTGTGGCCCTTTTCAATACACGCACTTCCCCAGACTAGTGTATTTATAATGCAGTCTATGTACCCTTGATGAAAACCACAAAACATTTATTTAGTATGCCAAAATCATTTTGCAGTGCACATTCCACTTTTTCATAATGTGTTAATACTGCAGTCATTGCCTTAATTTTAGCCTGGTGGTCATTGTGGCTCTCCACACAATCTCGCAGAGCAAGTTTGCCCATAGGAAAACTTGTCTGCATGTTTAAATGTGTTTGATCTGTTTTACATGGTTTTCTGGCCAGCAACACTGTTGCTGGCTGCAAAAACTCACTTGTATCCATGTAAACTCAATGTGCAGCATGCATATGTGATTAGCACTGCTGCTCATCATGCAAACCTGTAAACTCTATGTAGGATTTGTGCTAAGCTTACACAGAGTTTAATGAATCTCTGAGTATGTGTTTTTACAAGAAAGGAAACAGTAACCTGAGTGTCATTGCCCATAGTTCTAGACTAGGTGCCTTTTTACCTGTGCTGCTGTATGTCATGCATGAATCTGCCACATGGAACTGGCAGCTGCAGTAACAGCATGGGTCACTTTGCCACCAGACTGGTGTATTATTATGTTATGCAGAATGCAACACAGAGTAAATATCCTACATACAGTAGCTTCGCTGTACTGAAGGACACCCCAAGACTTATACAAGTATCTAAATCTACTCCTTAACATTCCAAATGTGTCTTGGACAATGTGGTATTGAAACTGTTTTCTGCAGCCCCACTTGGATTTTTAAATGGTGTCATGAGCCATTGTTCCAATGGATATCCAGAATCACCTGAAAAAAAAGAGTAAAAGGGGAGAGAGATAAAAAAATGCTTAGTATTAAGCATTACATTTTACCATGGATATTTACTTCAATAATATTTTTTTTCTACTTACCAGCAAGATGACCTCTTAGCAACCTACCATGGAGGAAGAGGAGGTTGAGTGAGCTAGTGTGCCAGATATGGGATCATGTGCACTGCCAAGATGTTAAGCAGACATGTTGGAAATGTCTGCCCATGCATAACACATTACCTGGCAGTTGATAGAATAGTAACCCTTCCTATTGTAGTACCACTCCCTGCTTGGACCAGATGAGGCTCTAATTACAACATGGGTGCACTCTATCACACAGAGTACCTTAGGGGAAACATGCCACCCCACAAAAGACTCACATAGCCCAGGCTCTGTCCTGAGATGACACCGGGAAATATACTAATCCACATGTGCCAAGAGTACATCCAGGACCTGCTGTAGCATCCTCAAGGCCAAAGGCTGTGAGATACCCAATGGACCTGCATTGTGTCTCTGGAAAATCCTTATGAAAATTATAGTGAGAGTTATATATACCTTAGTATTCATAGGGAAAGGAAGACCCTGCATCCTGCCAGTACCCCTATGGAGGTCATACCTGCTCACTAAGATCCTTATAATATCCCCATTCACTCTGAATCTATCAAGGATTTCCTGATTCTCAAAATTATAATTTATTATTCTATGCCTATAACTCTGCCTTCATGGCCGACAAGCTCTGTTAGGTACAAGCACTTGGTTTGGTCAAAACAAGCATCTCATACCAGGAAACAGATAGGCTAGCAGCAAAGGACAGCATCATCATGGATTGCGAAGTAGATAAAAAGGCACAATTTTGCATTTTATAATGTATCTGCACATGGAGTAGAAATGAGTCAATTTATGACTATGAATTGCAAACAGGCAGGAGGACTTATTAACATATACGTTTTTACATTATTTCTCATTTACATCTCATTATTTTTGCATTTGCATAAGTGCATTTGTGTCCAATGTACATTGCTATAAATGGCCTCTATAAATCACTCCTTTTCTGTGCTTCCCTCGAAGCATGCCAATCACCTTTATGCTTTCGCATAATGACTATGAACCACCCAAAAATCTCATGACTGATTCAAAACAACAGAAGTAGACCTTCTCATGCAACTAATTTTGCCCTCTTTCACAATTTTGAGTTAATTTCTGATTGGTTAACTTCTGGCAAGATAGCAGTGTCATTATCTTCAGATCTCTTAAAGACATCTGACACTATTAATCTTGTTGTACTTCTACAAATACTCATTTTCTGTAGTCTGTCACTCCAAGCTTTCAAGTGTTTGTCATCTACTTAAACCTAGTTATATTCTGTTTAGTGGAATGGGGACCTTTCACACCCACATGCAGTTACACACAAGATCCTTTGCTAAGGCTGGTCCTCTTCATAGTCTTTATTAATGGCATGTCTGACCACTGTGAAGATACCAAATCTGCCCATTATATAGGCAATGATTCTATTGTCTTTGCAAAAAATTATTTTAACACTGGTTAACATGGAGATGTAAAACAATGTAAATAATATTCAGATTTGGTTTGATTCTGTAGGTTTTACCTTTATAATATTAAAGCAAAAGCTATACTTTTACTCATCATTCATCATCATCATCAACAGCACCATTTTTCACATTTGATATAGGACAGGGTTTTGCATCACCATTTGCCACATGTCTCATTTCAGTGTTGTCTTTCTGCCTTTGTAGGGGCTTATCTGTTTGTGGCAGGTCTCCTCTTATGCAATCCATTCATCTCTTGTCTGGCATCTTCATCTCCTCTTACCTTCTTGCCATCTCTCAAATATGAATTATAAAATTGTTTTCTGCTTTCCTATGCATGTAACCAAACACTGTAATCTGTTTTCCTTAACCTTCTCTGCAGCTGGGGCTACTTTATCTTCATCCTTGATTTTTTCATTTCTTTATCTCTCCCACAGTGTGAATCCTACTACCCATCTCAGACACTTCATTTCCATCATCTCATCTTCCTCATCTACTCTGCTTCTACTGACCATTTCCGGGCCTACTGAAGCAGTAGTCACACTACTTTTCTGTACACCTTATTTTTCAAAGTTCTTTGTCATCCTTCTGTTACACATTATCCCTGATGCTTTTTGCCATTTGAATCCATAGTGCTTATTTCCCATTTTACTTTTTACTACTCTACATATTTGTTTATTAATCACCCTCTGCAACACTTTTGATTCAGTATGACATGAGTTTGATACCTCTGCGTTGCCCATTTTTGGAATGTTTCCTTTGGTCTTGCACATTGGCAATAGAATGTTTATTTTCATGTTATCTTGGATTAGCTCCTCTCTCTCTCTCTCTCTCTCTCTCTCTCTTTCTTCATGTCACAGTGAGTACCCTTGGAAGATATTTCTCGGCTAGTGTACCCATCATCTTAATCATATCTGTTGTGACTTTATCCGAGCCTGATGTTTTCACTGACTTCATTTTCCTTAGGACACTTTGACCTTCTTGTAGGATGGGCTTTCCTTTCCTTTCATTGTACCCTGTGCATTTGGCAGTACAGCCATACCTCTCAATCATACCAAATTCCTTGCTAAATACTGCTTTTGAGGGCAAAATATTGGGGTGCCACGAATTTCCAAGTGGCCCCTTTAATTTCTGATTTTCTTTTTTATTCTTTTTTTTTTCTTTTTTTGACAGTTTGTTCCTGACATCATCATCTGCAGGGCATGAGAGATGACATCAGCTTCACAAGGCAGATAGCCTGCCAGTAGAATGCTGAGCCATTAACTTGCGGTCTGCTTGTTATACGTGCAAGAAACAGTCATTAAGCTTATAAGCTTGAGAGTCTGCACTTTTACTGTTACGGCAGCCTTTGCATGTATCATACTTTTGAATTCTGTTAAGGTAAGCTTGTATGAATTCGACTGCAGGATCCTGTTAAGTGTGTGTGTCTGCAGTCTGAGATACTTTTGTTAAGTGTGTGAAATGTACAGGCATCAGACTTTTGAATTCTATTTGAATTCTAGAGATACTTAATGACGGCAGGCTGTGTGTGTGTGTGTGTGTGTGTGTGTGTGTGTGTGTGTGTGTGTGTGTGTGTGTGTGTGCGTGTGTGTGTGTGTGTCTGTGTGTGTGTGTGTGTGTGTGTGTGTGTGTGTGTGTGTGTGTGTGTGTGTGTGTGTGTCTGTGTGTGTGTCTGTGTGTCTATCTGTGTCTGTGTGATATTATCACTTTTCCCCAAAGGGGTTGAGTAACCATACAGTTAATATATTTAAGTAAGGATGAATCATGGTGGGTGTGATGGGTCTATATTAGAAGCTTGAAGAGTGTCTTTGTCAAGCGCTTAAAAGCCGACACATAAAGAGCAAACGCTGGAAACCGCGAATTGCCACTTCCGCAAATTTCTTCCCTGTGAAAAAATTTGCTCGGCCATTATTGGGAATTGCCCTTTTCTCCAATGTAGAGTAATCTCGGAGTTGGTATATTTAGTTAGGAGGGTATGGGGTCACATCCCCCCACATCGGGGGGTGTGGGGTGTGAAACCTCCTACTTGATTAGGGTTTTTAGTTTTTTTTGTGTTTACGGCCAAGTGAATTTTTTTCCCTAGGAAAAAATTTGTGGAAGTGGCCATTCACCATTTAAAGCTTTCACGCTTTACGTGTCTCTCTTTATGTGTTTGAAGAAAAGATTCTTTGAGCATATAATATAGACCTGGGTGTGATAGGGCAATGCCTCCACATGGAGGTTCCAGTTACTTGCACACTTGCAAAAAAAAAAAAAAAATTCCCTTAGGTGATTTGCTAATTTTGACTTTATGATGTTTATATATCTGTCTGTGCATGCTTGTTTGTGTGTGTACCTATATACTGTAGATATATATATATATATATATATATATATATATATATATATATATAAATATATATATATATGTGTGTGTGTGTGTGTGTATATATATTTTGTGTACATCATAACATTCAACTCCAGGTCTTCAAACCCCTTAATCTAAGCTCTAAGGATAAGGTGTCAAATTTTAGTGACTCTTTCAAGAGTGAAATGGTCTGAACCATCATCCTTAAGGGTGTTGAGTCATTTATATCAGGCTCTGATGGGATGAAATACATAACTTTGGGTTTAATCATATTAAGCAGAAGTCCTAAATTACATAACTATATCTGATTGCTGGAACATTGTTTTTTCCTAATGAGCTTTTATTTCTCTTAGTGATAAGACAGTGCACAGTAATGTGGAGCCATTGGTAGAGAAGAAATACATTTAGTTTTCATCACAGGAAAAATCCATGTCTGTGCTGGTTAGTTAAACAATAACCGATGACATTGGTGTGGTATATTAATATTTACCCATGGTTGGTGCGGTTTAATCATGAGGGTGAAGCCCAAGTGATGAAATAAAGCCATCCATGGGTAAATCTTAATGTACCACACCACAAAGTCAGTTATTGCTATTATACAATGACATTCTTTAAGAAAAAAATACTTACTTTTCTTAAATAATGTCTTTGTATAACAGCACCATACTGTCCTTCCGCTGCTGGTAATATCCTGGTGCCTTTTTTTTATGTACTGCTCATGCATATAGGACTTGCATTCCCATGCATACCCAGTGCATCAATGCTTTGGAAAGGAAGCAACGGAGAAAAGAAGGTCTCCATTGCTCCATTTTTGTTTTCTTTTTTTTTTTTTTTTAATAAAAAAAGTTTCGGACAATTTTGAGGTAGAAGAGAGACAGAATGGAGGAAATACAAAGAAAATAAGGTACGTGTCTTTAGTTTTAAATAACGTAAATGATTTTCCTAGTATTTTCTCTATCCTGTCTCTCTTGTATGTCCAGATTACATATTTTTTTTAAATTTTTGTTAAAAAAAAAAATAAAACTTACAGAATATAACAATGGAAAAAAGTCCAGGCAGCCGGATCTTTTTCCGTTGGTATATTCTCAGATTTACAACAGGCATGCTAGTTGGGCAGGCCAATCAGCATGCTCATTTCAAAATATTAATTGCCAGTCATTGTATAATTTGTTTTAGTCTATTAAACTATAAAGTATGCTCTGTGTGTGCTGCTCAGTTTTTTTGTCTCAATTCCAATATCAGAGAATGAAATCTATATCATAATTCCAAAAAAAAAAACACAATTTCCACCAATGTACTTTTTCTTTATACTACATATATACTTCCCAAAATACTTTGAACAGAGAAATCGTCAAGTTTCTACATCTTGTCCGGGCATGGAGAAGAATATTGAGAGTATTAGCATATAAATCCATGATGCCTCTTCACCAGTGTACAAAAATGTTCTCCTTCTCTTGTGACATCCCCGCTGACAAACTCTTCATTGATTCATTGATTAGTACTAGGCTAACTGCCCTTGTGAGCCATTTTCAGCCTAGCCAGTTACCCCATGTGAGAATCAAACCCTGTACATTGTGTTTGTAAGGTAAATACCTTAACCATTATGCCAACATCCCACCCTCTTTCATTCTTTATTTACAGTCCTTGAGGTTTTCTCCTTAAAAGCCCTTATAATTCATTAGATATTTAGCCATTTTATCATATCATAAGCTCTCAATGTACCAAATAAGTGATGCAAACAGATTGCTACATGCAGTGCCTTAAAATCAGGATTATCACTGTCTCCCTTTACTATAAGGCCTCCAGAACTGCACATTGTGCTCTTCCATTCTTTGTTCAAGAGTCAGAGACACAATCAAAAACAACAGAGGACAAAGATCTAAAATCAGGCACAGATTTTGAATACTGCTCTTATGTTCATAGAAAATTGCTAGAATAACAAGTTTTAAACTAGCATGCATTTTATAAAGGATAGAACCTCAAACTCAAACATCTGTCATCATATAATGACTGCAATCTTCATCAATTTGACAAGAAAACATTTTTATGAGGAGCAGTACAGAAATGTGCACAATCAAGGACAGTTGAGAGTTATGCCCCCCACTGCCATCTAATCAGGACAAGATAAATAATGATGATAGGGTTGGGAGGGTGGCCTAATGGTTAAGGTGCTTGCCTTACAAACCCACGGTACAGCGGTTGAGTCTAACAATGGATAATTGGCTAGGCTTAAAATGGCTCACAAGGACCGTTAGCTTAGTACTACTCTATGAATCTATGAAGCTTTAACTATGGCCCAGGCAACTTAGGTTCAATTAACAGCTCAGGCATAAATGATGCTAGCAGGGTGGGAGGAATGCTGAAGCCCAGCCACAGAAATGAGGGATTTTGTCCAGACATTCTCTGGGAGGTGGCATGATCCATAGTGGGAAGAATTATTCAAATGTAACATGTGATGGGGAGAAATCAAGGAAGATAAGTCATAAATGAAAAAAAATCTCCCACCTTGGTGGAAGAGGTAATTAATATAACCACCCAGGATGCTTTTAGGTTCTATACTATTCCAAGCCTAAGAATGGAGATGGTCCAGGGCTGTAGGATAGTCTGGTAGACCTAGTGATAGACAGGAGCACTGGAATGAAGCAGAAGGGGAAACCAAAAATAAAAAGTGTGTGTGTGTGTGTGTGTGTGTGTGTGTGTGTGTGTGTGTGTGTGTGTGTGTGTGTGTGTGTGTGTGTGTGTGTGTGTCTGTGTGTGTGTGTGTGTGTGTGTGCATGTGAAATGCCCCAGTTAGGTATAACTGGTGGTTAGGGTTCCTCAGACTCAAACCCTGTACTTTAGGTACAAGAAGAAAGAGCCAAATTCTCTACCAATACCATCACTTGTGATTCAGGGAGTTAAGTCCATAGTTCTCAACTGTCCAAAGTTTTACAGAATGTCTGCAATGTTTGTCTCATACTTTTGGTCTGTCCCTCTTAAAATTTGTGGTTTTCTGGCAAATCAGTGAGAACCAAATTCACTAAATAATAGGTTCATAGGTTAAATAATAGGTTCATAGGTTCATAGGTTGGTACTGAGCTATCTGCCCGAAGGCATATATTAGCCCAGCCACGCTGTGCGGTATTCACCGCCCCTTTAGTAGTTCCCTCGACCCTTGTACTAGCAGCTAGTACCCTTGGCCCCTATCTGGTAGTGCTGTTGGTGTGATCCCCAGTGTGAACTTTCTGTTACCCATCCACTCATCAAGGTTCTTCTTGAAGAGTGATAGTGAGGGGCTCTGTCTTATGTAGATTGGGACCCTGTTCCATAGTAAGGAAAGTCTCTGCGGAGGGAATCTATCCCTCCAGCATGTTCTATTCATTGTTGTGTTGAGGTTTATATCCCTAGAGCATGTAGTTTGAGTAGATTTGGTTTTGCTAAGATGGAGGATGTTCAAAAATTCTGGGTTGGACATGGCTCTGTAAGTTAGACAGAGATCGCCTCTGAGAAAGTGGTATGCAACAGAGAACAGTATTAGCTTTTTTAATCATGCTGCATAGGGCAACTGTTTGAGGCCAGTAATTCTCTTGGTTAGGTACCTCTGTGGTCTCTCCAGCTGCTGGAGATGTCTAGCCAGGAACATTCCAGTCGGTGCATTGTACTCAATAATGGGTGTGATGAGGGAAGAGTAGAGGGGCACCATTACATCCTTAGATCTTGATGTGAACCCTTTCATGATCAGATGGGTCACATAGAAGGATTTTCTAACCACTTTGGCAACATGGTTATCAAAGGAAAACTGGCTATCTACTTGGGTCCCTAGATCCCTTATTTCTTCTTCAGATTTCAGGGGATTACCTCCTATGTTGTAGTTTGCGGGTACTCTGAAAGGGGATTACTATGCATTATTTTGCATTTAGCTTGAGACCATGGCTTTGACACCATGCATCAGTCTCATTTAGGCCCTTCTGGAGGATCTCCACGTTGGCCAGAGACTCTATTATAGCACCCAGTTTGCAGTTGTCTGCAAACTTAGTCAGCCACAGCCCTTCCATGCTTGCCTGTACTTCTGAGAAGTATATGCCAAACAGGAGGGGCCCTAGGACAGAGCCCTGAGGCACACCACTTGTTACTGGTCTGGATTCGGACATAGATCCCGCTACTCTTACTTTATGGGATCTGTCTGAGAGCCAGTTTGTGATCCATCTTGTGACGTAAGGGTTTATGCCCAGGCTGGTGAGCTTATCAATAATACCTGAATGGGGAATGGTGCCAAATGCTTTTGCAAGGTCAAGGTAAGCTGTGTGTACCTCCTTTCCCTTATCTATAGCCTGAGTAACTGTCTCAAAGAAATCCACCAGTTTCAGGAGGCATGATCTTCCCTTGATGAAGCCGAACTGTGTGGGGTCCAGCGACTGGAGGTTCCCAATCTCTCCATTTATGAGTTCCATAATGATTCACTCCATAGCCTTACAGATCAGACTGGTCAGGCTTATTGGTCAGTAGTTCCCAGGGTCAGTTGTGGCCCCACCCTTGTGTAGTGGGACCACCATTGCCGTGCGCCATTCTCTGGGCACATATCCTGTGGAGAGGCTGAGACTGAACAGGGTATTAAGATGCGGGGTTAATTCCTTTTGGAGCTTGCGTATGACACAGCATGGGACACCATATGGTCCTATGGAGGCAGTGTTTTTAGCTTTAGACAGAGCCTTGTTAACCAACGTATCAATAATAATTGGACTTACACAATCCCCTGGAATGGTAATAGGTCCTGTAGGTGGTGGGGGTGGGGTGGGAATTTGCACTGAACCTGTCAGCCAAGATGTTGGCAATGTCAGAAGGGTCAGTGTATCCATTTAAATTTCAATCATCCTAACTTTCAGGAAATGCATGGTAACAGAAAACATTTTACACTAGCAACTATTCTAAGATTATACAAGCAATGTTTAAAATGTGTCTCTGGTTTGGGGCCTTTGCCCCCCCCCCCAATACATTTTGCTTTTTCCAGATTTCTTGTGCTGCATAGTTCTTCAAGGTGAGAGAAATTGAGTACTGTTTATAACAAGTCTGGTTGTGTAGGAAGCACAGCAGGTAGACTGCTAGCTTTTGATGCAGAAGGCTGTGGGTTCTATTCCCACAGTATGTAGCTGGATTACTGTACTTTGTCATACTTTTTAAAGGGGATGGATGCTGCAGTCCTGAAAAAGTCCTCTTTGGCGGAGATACCTAGTAACTATGAACATGTTATCAGTTTGCTATCCATTCCCTATTGCGATATTTCTAGCTTATCATTTTTTTAATGTAACATAGGCAATTTATTCCTCAGTGGTAACAGGCACTTTATTTGTTGATGAGACAATGAAATATAAATTTGTTTGCTAGCAGCAAACTCTTCATTAGTTGCAGATCTCTTTAATGTGGAATTATTTAGATGACTTTTACTTCTACAGAGATTGTGCATATTTAATTATACCAGTGGATTGTAGAAGTTTGAGTAGACGTTTATGATGAAAATGTCCTGAATTGGGCAGTTTTGTCATTATTGGTTCATGCATTTTGTTTAATTGCTTACTGCAAAAATGTTCAAAACAAATTTAAAATGTGCTCTAACAAGTGTGCTGTATTATACAAGGAATATAATTTAATACAATCAGTATAATTTAATACAATCAGGAAGGTGTACCAAAGAACATATGTATGTTTTGTATGCAAGGGGCCTCTGATTTGAAAACACCCCATTTGTAATCTTTATCTGCCACTGCCCAGATACATTTTCTTTGAATGTGGGTTACAATGCTGTTTCAATGAATGTGAGTTTCAAGGGCAGAGAAGTTTTAATGCCAAGTCTGTTTTCATTGTGAGACTGTATTGCTTTGTTTAGCAGATGTCTATTAGTGTTTATGCTATAAAATGTAAAATAAAAGTTTTAAATGAAATCCAAATAATCATTGTAGAAGTAAAGCAGTATGCACATTACAGTATTTATAGTAAATGGGGTTAAATAACCAAGTAATGGGACACTGGAATGGCTGCAGGGGGAAGGGCTGTGTATTGGGGACACATTCGACCATGATTTTGTGAAGGGAAAGGGCATCAAACTCAAAGACATCCCCGGGTAGCACAAACTCTAGCTATGCCACTGATCAGTAGGCCATGGAGAATGACTTTCGGAGGTCCTAGCAAATTATAATATCCTTTTGCTAAGATTAGAATATTGCCTACCATTAAATGCCCTACTTTTACCACAAAACCCACATACTGTAAGTTACCAAAAACAAAATCCTAAGGTTCATCATTTCCTCCCTTCCCAGTGAACATTATTGCTACACATTTAGAAAAAAAAGGTGACCATTTACTACAGGGTCTGGGGCCATATTTTGGTTGTCTTCTCTTCGGTTTGTGTTTAAAAGCTGGTATTCCATAATTCCATTGTAGTGGATGGGGTTATGTAATTATGTATGCAAATTTTATGTAAATCAGCATACAGATTTGTACCTATTTTTCATGGGCCTTTGTCCAGATTTTTGATGTTTCCAGGTTGAGAGGTATGAGTACAGCTTCTGTGGGATTTTCTTAATTCACAAGCTTCCTGAAGTACTCCTTCCATCCACCCTCGATCGATGATCCCTAGAATGGTGAACAGTGTTCTGCTGGCAGGCCTTATGAATGGCAGCTGCCAATGGTTTTCATTGTGGCACATGCTGAGTAAATTTCCAGAAGCTGGTAGAGGTTTGCTGGCACCTTATTCGTTGCCATTGCAGTTACTCTCTTAGCCTTTTTATAACCAACTGATATTTCTTGTTAGCCTGGTCTATTCTTTCCGATTCTTTCTTCAGTCTGCACTCCTTCTTTTATTGATAACTTCTTGGACTTCTGCAGTCCACCACAAGACATTCTTATAAACTTTATGTCCATATCTGCTTCAACAACAGATTTGTTCTAGCATTTTCACACATGCTGATTTGAGATGCTTGTCCATCTATTTCTTTTCTAAATGAGATGTTAGGGCCAGGAGTATTTCCTTGAACTCTTGTGCTTTGCACCATCCAACATCCAGGTCTTCTGTCTAGTCTGTGCTGATATTGAAGCCTTCTGCAATAATTGCTTGCTTGTGGCCATCCATTTGATTAATGATGACTTTACAATCTCTGGTTTGATTACAATGCCCTTTCCATATTAGAAGAAAGTCTTCCTGAGTATGTTTGCCACTGATGAATGTGATATTTTGACCATATCTCCCGGCAAACAATAACTTGGCCAAAATTAGGTGATTTGTCTGACAGAAGTCCTGAATGGTGTCTCCTTCAATATTTCTATTGCAAAGAACTAGAGAAGGAAGGTGATAGAGAGGGATGGACTGTAGGTTAGAGACTGTATTCCCTACTAGGGATGGGTAACAGAGTATAGGCAAAGAAACAGGAATAGGGGCATGCTAATAGACAGACCAGCTCTGGTAGTATTTTAGTTGAGACTACAACAGAAGCCACTGTTAAAAAAATAGCATGATAACTTTTAGAATCAATCTCAGGAGGTTAGAAAAGAGTGGGAAGAGAGAAATGAATGGCAGTTCACAAAGGAACGAGACACATCTTTGTGCCCCCCAAGTATGCAACAGTGTCCAGAATGTTTGAGATTTTTCTTGTAAGTTTCTGTATAGGTATTTTTTTACCGCAAGCAGAAGTCAGAGAACTTTTCCTCAGTAAATGCTGGAATTATGATGGTAAAGGGAGAGGCGATTGAAAACATGTTTTTTTTTTTGGGGGGGGGGGATTAATGAAATGGCAGATTTTAAAAGTTCTCTATAGAGCATTTTGCAAGAAATGCTGTGAGAACAAATAGGGTTAACTAAGAAAATTACCCTTTTTAGCTGGGACATAGGATATGAATTTCTTAGACATAACAAGGCTTTATTCATTTTAATGCTATTGGCTGAGATAAAAAAAAAAATAATTACCAGAAATGGAAATCAGAATCTAAACCAACTCTAACTGAAGTACTGACAATTATAAAATTAACAAAAATACTGGAAGTAGTATCTTTACGAAAGGGAAGGAGTAAATTACAAAGTAAAACTTTGAATTTGCAAGAACAATACATGTAAAATAATATTTAGGAAGAAGAGTGAGTTTTAAGAGAAGGTAGAACTTGAGCAATTTATATAATGTTGGAGCGAATGATAATTGCTAAAAACAAACAAAAAATGTATACTACCTGGAACCTGTTAATTTGATCTGTTTTCTCTTCTATTAATGTATGCAAATCTATGCCACTGTCTAAAACAGGATTTAAATAAAAATGTTAAAAGAAATAGCCTTAAAGGTAGCAGAAGTAGAACATTGATTGACTTGCAATGATAGCTTATTCCATAGGCTAGAACTACATTAAGTTAAAACTCTCCTTTTGTATTATGGATTATTTGTTGATGTAAGTGTATATCCTTAGCTGAGGTGACTGCAGTGCTACTGGTTTTGTGAAGACTTAGGAAGTGAAACAGGACTGGGACTTTCATGGCTTGAAAAGCAAGCTGCAGGTCACCTCAGAGCAGCCATGTTATATGAAGAGATTCATGATACTTTATTGGGACGGTTGAAATATTTAAGGACTAGAAATCTTTGGGGTGTTTTCCAGTTGATTCATATGCTTGGAATTGTATGTGCCAAAGGGATCCTTGTGTTTGATGATGGGTCTGATAAGGGAAGAGTACAGTGATAAGATGATTTATTTGGAACTTGAAGATATCCCCTTAAACATTAATTAAGTCAGATAGAAGGATTTCCGTTCTATGATGGAATGAGAGAGTGCTGACCACATAAGTATCCGGTTTTGTTACTACTGTATCTGTCTGAAGATGAGTACTGTTTATAATGTATGAGGTGGAAGCAGTAATTTTTGAAGAATCCTACTACACTACTACACTGCACTTTTTTGTATTTAGCTTGAGACCTTTTTTGGTACATAAGATGTGTGCATTATCCAGTCCTTGCTAGAGCTATACAGTATCAGTGGAACACTGAATAACAGTACCCAGTTTACAGTAATCTATTAACCTGGTAAAACATGCTTCTGAGATATTGCCTTGGATGTCTGCAAAATAAATGCCAAACAAGAGAGAGACCAACACTGATACCTGGGTTACCACACTACTTACAATTTTATGTTCAAAACAGTTACCAGCAACTTTCATAACCTGGGATCTATTGAAAAGCCAGTTTGTAATCCAGTGGACAATGTAGCAGTTTAGACTAAGACAATCTAATTTTCAACAGTATCCGAATTGGGTTGGTATCCAAGGACTTGGTTAGACTAATAAGCAGTTTGCATAGAGTGTCCACTTTCCTCAACCTTTGTGATCTTTTCTAAATAAGTTTAATAGGTTTAGAAGCCAGGAACCATCCATCAAAAAATGTTGGAGTAAAGCTTACTTAAGCTGCCTATGTTTGCATTGATGAGTTCTGCTTAGATATAGTCCATGGTTTTGTATATAAGACTGGAGAGGCTGATAGGTATGTAGTATCCCAGGTCTCTAGAAGGGCCACACTTGCATAAAGAATGTACAGTGAATGTTCTCCAAGCATCTGTCACAAGCCTCTGGATAGGTGGAGTCTGAGCAGTTTAACCTGAGGCTCATATAGTACATACCTGTTACTGATGAGAATACAACCTGGTATGTTGTTTGATCTTACAGAAATACTACCTTTATCCTTTGACAAGAATTCAAAGACTTGTTTCAAAGTGATTTCAGATGAAAGGTATATATAAATATATATATATATATATATATATATATATATATATATATATATATATATATATATATATATAAATATGTGTGTGTGTGTGTGTGTGTGTGTGTGTGTGTGTGTGTGTGTGTGTGTATCATGCATTTCCCCTAACAACAGATGAACTTTACTTTTCCATACTTAATGTATCTGTCATACGAGAGTTATGTCCATTGAACTTTGGGGTGTAGTAAATTAAAGTCAGCTATAAGGTGTGTTAAGAAGGTAGTTCTATCTGAATCTACGCAAAAGTGAGGCTATATAAATAGGGTTAGCCATTATCTACAGAAGTCACTTAGAAATGCCACATTTTTAATTACCAAAAGTAGAACAGCTCTAAATGGAAATATTAGATTTTTTCAGAACAAATCATACTCACAACCAGTGCAAGGACCGGGCTTTATTTTTTAACAAAAACAAAAGCTCGGTATTGTAAAATTTGTTTCTGCTCTTTCATATAGTATTGACCTATTTCAGATAGTACATAATTGCTTTTATTGGGTCTATGTTAAGTCATCGAAGGAGAAATCTATCAAGCAAGCCTCTGCTCATCGAACTTAAAACATCGGACGTTCACTTCAGCAAACATCCAATCATGGAATATTTTACCCAGGGAAAAGAGACAGTGGACCAACATTCATACAGAAACACACACTGCAGTATATCAAACCCACAGCCTCCCACAACCCCCCCCCCACTTATATATGCCAACTCCAAGATCACACTACAGTGGGGAAAAGAGCAAATTTTGTAATGCTGGCCAACCAACTCCATTCCCTGGGTAAAACATTCCATGATTGAATGTTCGCTGAAATGAATGCTTCACATAAGTTCGATGAACAGAGGTTCGATGGATTTCTATTTTGATAATGGGATATACACCTGCTTTAATCAACTTTTTGAGGAAACAGGAATGTATTTTGCCCTAAAGTCTCAGGGCATTTGTCATTTTAATTTTTTTTTGTCGAATAAATTTATCAACTTCTAAGTGTAATACTTCTGGAGAAAGTCAAAAGTAATGAGGGGACAAACTCCCAAAATCATTGGCAGATTTTAAATATTGCTTTTCTAAAATTATAAAGCTGCTGAGATAACAACCCTTGCATTAGCATGCATTTTTTGAAGTAAATGAAGTTTGAAAATCAGATGTCTGTCAGTTTACTATCACATGTGCAATGTTACCTGCACTGAATCTTCTAACACCAACTTCAGTACATTATAACACACAACACCAGAAACACAATTTGCAAAATTCTCAGACTTAACCCCCCCCTTTCAGGATCCATATTATTGCTTGTTCCTTTATACGGACTTTTTCATTTTATACACTGTTTTGTGTTTTTGGCTTTGAATGTTAAGCTGTAATGAGGTCAACATTATCAGATCTGGTGCAGGTAAAGTCACACTTCTGGTAGTAAACCATGTCTGTCATTATTTAATGACTTCAGTCCTCAACAATTTGCCTGAAGGCCACCAGTTTTATCACGAACATAGAAAAATATGATACAAAACTTGGGCAAATTAGTTGTTGCATTTGCATTAGTTAGTCCTTTTTTGTACAGTAGCCTCAATGCTTCTTTTTGCAATATTTGTTATGTTCAAATACTATTAAATGAACTGTATTAGAATGCCTGCAGTTTGCACTAATGTCACGCTTTCCATACACTTGTGTGATCATTTTGTGTGGGGTTTGTTTGTATGTACATGAGTTAGCCAAATCATGCAGAGTTATGTGATGAGAATGGAGCAAAATATGATAAGGGGAATGGAAATAAATATTGGTGGGGGAAGGACATACAGACTTTGGGAGGGACAGAACTGTTGAACATAGTTGGTAGACATAATGAGATTTTGGATGAGACTGAAAGAGGGGGCTATGAATGTATGGGAGGCATAATGTTTATATTAAAAAAAGTGTTTGATACAATGGAATGAGATTTCTATATTTATGGTTGTGGAAATGATATGAGTAGAACACAGATTCAGAAGTTGTTTGAAGTTGCTGTATAGGACCCCTAAGTGCCACAAGTTAATAAAAGAGAAAATGAAATGATGAATTAGAAGCATATAAGAATATAAGGCGGGGATGTCCATCAGCTCATTATTGAGGTCCAGGCTCTAAAGGTGACAGAGCTGTTAGGTGTAATACCAAGACAGTAAAACTCCTTTAAATTATTTTTTGGCAAATGTATGTTAAGTGTAGATAGGCTAAACATAGGCCCACAGGTGCTTTGAAACATTTTTGAAGAACTTCAGATAGGCATGGGACTGATGAGCACTTGGGGTAAGACACCCAAGCTGCACACAAGACAGATAAGGCAAGGGATATGGAAGAATCTGATTAGTATTTGAAAAAGTATGAAATGCCCAAGATTATGAAATGTGCAGTCTTGTGGACAAGCAGTCAGACTTAATTATGAATGGCTACTGTGACACATCTCTTTGCTGTTTACCAGATAGATGGCTGAGATTCAAGGTGCTTGTGAGTACAAAAATGTCATCCAGATGATATTTCCTAAAGCCTTGCATGTATTTAGGCATTTGACTACAGAAAGGAAGAGTAAATGAATAATTAAAAATTCAGCTTTGTTGTGTTAAGTATATTTGAGGAGATAAAGGACGTAGAATTACAAAGGAAAGATTACAACTGAACAGGAAATTTGGTGTTTCCCTAATGCCTAGTATTCAATTCTATGCATTGGCAGCTTCAACTTCATATATTTGTAGGACGATATAGGAAGGAAAAGGACATAATGAAGGAGCAGCTTAACAGGAAGGAAGTCATCTTTGCCAACCTTCCTCTTCATACTTTTATATGGGGCTGTCTCATCCAAACAGTAGTCTTCATCATCAAATCACCTAGAGCCAATGCTTACACTGTCTAATGGCAACTACAGAAAGTATTGAAGAGAATTGATATTATGAGTGGACCAGGAACTTAAATTATTATGAGGAACAAAAGTATGGAAAACAAGAAGGGTAATGATCTTAGATGAAAAAGAGAAAAGAGTGGGGTGAAGGGAGATTTCATAAATCACCTTCTGAATATCGATATTTGGAATAACCTAGACATCTAATGAAAGGCATCAAACTGGAAGTTTAGAAGAAAATAGAAATTGAAAAGAATTAGGAAGGTTCACATTTTATTATTTTGGAAACTGAACAAAAAATATTAGAACTTTTCCTGGGCTGAGCTCAGTTTGAATAGAAGTATGGGATAGCAAAAGACAAATGGTGAAATATGATTGAATGCAAATAGATTGTTTTTGAAAGATAGAATTATACAGTCTATTCAAGATTCAAAAATTGCTTTAGGTGAAGAAGAAGAAAGAAAAAAGGATTTGTAGGGATGAAGTTGTCAAATGTAAGATTTTATACAAGATGATCAATTATCAAAGGTTCCACCATACTATGGAGACATTAAGAGTGAGGTTGGAAAAAATGGACATAGCTTCTACCTCTGAGCAGTTGAAAGAAATAATGGTAGAGGCTGGGATATGAAACATACACCTCAACTTCTTAGTGCAAGAAATCTGGACAAAGCCTAAAACTAGGGGGGTTCAGACAGCTGAGAAGTATGATAAGGAGCTTCATTGCAAAAGGTTAGAAGGGAGACATAATCAAACATGACAACACAATAAAGGCTAACAGTCTCAGAACATATGAACAATTATTGAAATCAAAGGTAGATTGGGAGCAAAAACCAAAAGTATAAACAAATGAGAAAGAGAGAGAGTATAAAGAAAATATGGAGAAGACAAGAGGCAAATATGAGGTTGAAGGATATAAGAATGTGAAAAGGAAGATTTGGTGATTATACAATATTTAATCAATTAAATTGGCTAGGTATTTCTGCTAATTTGGCTGAAAGTTTATAAATATTGTTGTAAGTGAACATGAAACAGTCAATAGTTTAATGCAATTTGATGTACTTCAGAGTTCTAAGCAAAATGTAAATATATATATTAAACTAGATTTTCACTGAAATGTGTTAAAGTTCTGATAGCAATGTAAAATATTTTAAACTCATTCCAAGTATGGCACCACGCTAGAAAGTCACATGAAGTATGCACTCATCCCAGAAAAGTATTTAAGCAAGTATACAGAGGTGGAGACCCCACCAAAGACAGCCACAAAAAGGCAAACCAACAGTTATTATAGCAGTGTTGATGTCCAGGTGCAGAAAAGGGCAATAAACAAGAGCCTGAAGAGAAAGTTACTCGGCAAGGTGCTGGAAAGCAAAGAAAGGAAAGGAAAAGTACAATGGCTGTGGGGTATCAATCACTTTACTGTGGATAGGAGGTGGTGATTTTAACAGAAAAGAAATGATCAGCTGTATACTGAGGTGTTTAGAATAGGGCTTTTTCATGATTACAAGACAAAAAACAATAAAAAATATCAAGGTACTAGAATCAGTACTGAACAACTACATGGATGAACTATAATCTTTCAAAAATGGGAGAAAAAGAAATACAAGAAAAACTGTCAAAACTATAAACAGCAAAATAGGAGACAGGAAAAACTACAGGGATTGGAAGACAGAGACAGACGAAAAAACTTCACTATCACAAATGTCCCTGAAGAGGCAGATGGAATAGATTGCAAAATGTTATTACTCAATAGTTAAGTAAGTGGACTGGCTTAGCAGAAGAGGAGACTCTCCTAGATCATGCACACTGCGTATGCACAGCAGTAAGAGCAGGCCAATTATTTGATGGCCCATAGTTGCCAAGGTACAAACCTATCAATTAAAATAGCAACTATCATGTCTGTTTGGAAAGAAGGAAAAGCTCCTTTGGTGGTTTAGCAAAGAGTATCCATTGACCATGATTTCTCAAAAGCACTAGGCTTTATAGAAAAAGATTCATGCTATACTTTAAAATCTGTAAGCAATTAAATCTGCACTTCATGGCTGTTGATCCTGCAATGATGAGAATATTCTTCCCACACAATGTTAAATACTTCCTAGACCCTGAAATTGCTATCAATGAACTTGAAAAGTATAATTAATTCATGTGAACCAGGGTGCATGGAGAAATATGCAAAATTGGTGCAAGGGAAACAATGTTAGATGGTCCATCAAACCATTTCCGTTTTTCAATAGCAAACTGGTAGTAAAAGAGAGGGACGGAGCTGCTTTCTAGAAACAAAATGAGGAAGAGCTTACAAAATGACAGTTATCAGGGATGCCTGAAACTGTGGTAGAAATCACGGAGGGGCAAGAATAGTAGAACACAGCCATTTAAGGCATAGATAAAACCATTGGCTCCATTGCTAGAGAAACAAAAAAGATAGGCTAATTTTAATGACTACAATAGTAAAGGACAATAAAACTCTAAGTAACTGTAAGTGGATAAAATACTGACTGACAAGCAGGGAGACTGTGGACAAGTGTAGATCAAAACTCAATGGGAGACATTTTGCCTGGCATAAATCAAATGAATGCTAATCGGTGGGGGCCTGCAATTAGCCTAGTTACAAGTAAACTGGATAAAAGTGATTTGAGCAAGACTTTAATAATGGCAAAGTGACTTATAGTTTGTAGAAATGGTATCTACAGAATGTGTGTCCCACCACATGTACATCTCTTAAGGAATGTGGAAGTTGTAAACTGAAATGAACAGAATGTTTTTGGGCCAATTCCAGTACAGTTAGGAGTGGCAGAAGGTATGGAAAGTACAGCTTGGTAGAAAACCAGTGACAGCATTTAATAAAAATAATACAAATGATCATTAAGTAGTTAACAGATAATGCAACACATACGTATCTATAGAAAACAACAATTATGCCTTGAGATCATTAGAAGGAGAATAGAGAAATTTTGGTTGTGAAGATTTTGAAGTACGCCCACAATTAGAACAGTAGCTTTACACATGCAAAATTGAGTAATGTTGAAGGGGGGCTAGATCTCTGAGTCAATATATTTTAGCAGAATAATATATAGTATGTTGAAAGGCAAGTAACATTCCCTTGATAGTGACTAATAAGTAGACCTTTAAGGAGAAGGATTTTATTGTTATCGTTGGACATCGGCAAGACAAACAGAAAAAGGATAGGAAGGAAAATAGCCATGACAACATGTAAGAGACGTTTTATACTATTATACAGCAGCAATTTATAGGAGACATTAACCAAGACAAGAGGGAAGAAACATAGATTTGTACAGAAATAGGAAATAGGTAAAGAGGGTGCTAAAATATGAAACGTTCCTAGGACAAAAAAGTTAAAGAAGTAAGCACTAATTAGAAAGAGCAAGATCTGAACTTGTGAACTATTGAGCAAATGTCATAGTAGGAAGCATCATAAAATACAGTTGGCCAGATGGATGACAGCAGATTATAAAATAACACGACTGTCTGGAGGATTGAGCATGTAGGAAGGAAAACAAAATGTAAACAAGGCAATATTAGTGATAGGGTAATCCACCAGAATAAAAAGTGCTACAATGAATGTTCAAGGAAAGTGGCATAAAGAAAACAAAAGGAGAAGTTTAAAATGGATGACATTGTGACTCTGCAGAGTAGTGACAGTTATGAGAAGATGCTCAAAAAGTGCATAAAGGAAGGTGGGGGCTATCATATATCATTGTGTACAGTTTTGCTGTGTTTGTTTTTTGTTATAACATTAGAGAAGTTACATAAACTGCCAAGGAAAGAGAACTTAATTACAGTAAAGAAAACAGAGCTATTATTTTGCAAGAGTAGTCAAAGTAATAAGGGAGAGAGATGGAGGCACTTAGAGATAAGTTTACATTGACAGAAAGGGAGGGAAAAAATATTATTATGACTATTTGGATAACAATCTGGAATGTAAATGGTCTTGAAGATGAGGGTAAGAAGTGTAGAATACTAGAATATTTAAAGAAAAGAAGACAAGGAATTATAATGATAAGAGATATGTTTAAACTAGGTAAAAAGTAAGGCTTTAATAAACCAAACACAAAGTAAAGGATTATTTGCTGGGGCAGTAAAAGAAAGAAAGAGGGTCTCGATCACATTGATAAGATGAATAATCAACATAGACATAAGAAGAAAACAAAACTGATAAATAGAGTCAATATGTCTTGCTGAGGTGTAACTGTGACAGTAAGAGAATAACCTTAGGTAATATACCTACTGCCAAAAAAATGAAAAAGGAGGCAATCAGATACTAGAGGAAATAGCAGAGCTTCATCAAGGTATATTATTTATAGGGGATGGAATGAAATATAGTGAGAGATGAATGAAAGTGGAGACACCTCAGCTGGAGCAATAACTCCAGGAGACAGATTCCTAAAACAGATAAGCAAAGCTTATTTCTGAAGTGATTTAGGAAGAAAAGGCAAAGAGGGATATTGAATATATTTTAATGCAGGAAGATACTAAATGTGGTCAATGTTAGACAGGCTTTACCTACCAGTGGAGCATAAGTACATAGTGAGGCATGTCATTACACACCCTAAACTGCTAACTGATCATATCTCACTAGAATGGAAAACGGAACTGCTTATAAGGATAGCAATGGCAAGACATTGGAGAGAGGGTGGGAGTGGTGACACAACAAACCTAATAAATGGGGCATGCAGCTGAAATTAAGCATAACATAAAGGGGCCTACTGATCCATCAGGAAAAGTTCATGGAAATTGGGATATGCTAAAGGGAAGTTATGGCTATACTTAAAAAAACAAGAAAAAAGGAGATTGGGAGGAAAGGTTCCATTTACATGGGTTAGGCAGAGTAAGGAAGTTTCAACAGAGTAAAAAACTAGAGAGCAAGGATAAAGGAGCAAGATGAGTTGGAAAACAAGTGAAGATTGTGCACAGAGGATAAAACGACAAGAAGGAAAACAGCAGTTAAGCAAAACTATTTTGCTCATTCACAAAGCTATAAAAGCTCTTAGCAAATCAACTAAAACAGCAGAAATTGAAAAGATGTTATGAAACAATAACTCATTCTCAGACATGAATATTAACAAGGGATTCAGAGCATAAAGGAGCAGTCTTCAGGATATATTATGAGGAGCTTTATATGACACAGCTTCAAGGGGAAGGTTGGGAAAGATTTTATCAAGGGAACTGATAAAACATTGCACTCATATAACCAATCACTACACAAAACATACAGGAACAAATGTATGTATGGGCTTCAGGAAAATCTGCAGGATGGGATGGACTCTCAGAAGAACTATGGTGAGATGCTGTGATATCAAACTTACCAAAAGATGAAAAATAGCTTACACATCTAGGGTCAAATCACTGTTTTGAATCATTATTAGAAAATACTTGTTTCAGTAATAGATAATAGGATAGCAAAAATATTCCCTAGAATAATAAACTGGGATCAATGTGGTTTCATAAAAGAGAGACAAATGTTCAATAATATCCTGCAAGTACGTATGATACACAAAGAAGGAGGGGTAAATAAGAAGCCCCTTACAATGATAGGATTAGATGTTTTAAAGGCATTTGATAAATTGCACTGGGCATATATCTGAGGAGTGCTAAAGGATGTTGATTTTCCTTTAGACCTGATGCAATACCTTTGGAAATATACAGTGGAGCTAATGCCAGAATAAAGTTGAGTGAAAGGGTTACTCAAGAGTTTCAAACAGAAAAGGGAAGGAAGCAAGGCTGCCCACTATCCCCACTACTATCTGCATTATACTTGGAAACTTAGCAAATAAAATAAGACTCTCCAAAGTAAAGGGATGGCAAATGAAGCATAAATGATATAAATTAGCAATGTTCAGAGATGATATTATAATTTTCTTAGCAGAATGTCAAAGGAAAAAACTTCAAAGACCAATACACATAAGGTTCAGTTAAAGCACTTTAATTTACTTGCAGCAAGGAGACAAAAACATGCAAATACAAGGATTTGTCTAACTACTAACAGGAAGTATGTTCATTCTTATATCATTTTACAAGACATGGCCTTCTAAGCTGACGTAATCAAACACAACTTTTAGCATTGTTCTACAGCAGATGTTACTTCAGATTTTCTGCTGACATGACTAGATTTGTGAGGAAACTTTTTAGAAAAACAACCTGGCCTTGGTGACCATTAATCTATTTACAAGCGTCTATTGTACAGTGTTACATTTCAAGGTACTCTTCTAATTCAGATACAAGCAAATGCTGATTGCAGTTCATATTTTCAAGCAGGCTTTGTACTAATTATCTGTAACTTCTACAGCTGTGTATTTTCTCATGGCACAGTGGAACTTCTTGTCTAAGTTTCATACAAGTAGTACTGTTCTATTCATTATTTTCCTAACGCAAGCAGAAATTGCCTGCTTCTCAGTAAATTTCCAAGGCACAAGCAAGATTTTCGCTAACAATACAAGGTCAGAAAGCAACTGCAGTTTGTACAGATTTATGCAGTATGAAATAGAATAAATGTGTTAACCCTTTTCAAGTTCTAAATGCACTAAGCATATTGCTAATACACACATTAATGCATATTTTTCTAACATTTCCCCCCTATTAATACTTTTATTCTACTTTCAAAATAAGCATAAACAGTTTGTTTTCTTCTCCTAACCTCTTCCACTCAGGATTTGCAGTTAAGAGAGTCATTCAGTTTAAACTTATGAAAGCATTTTTAGTCTTTTAACAGTTCTTCAAACTCAGTACTTTGATATAAGGTTTCAGAAACTGAAATGTCTATAAGGTCTTTAACCAGTCTTTTCATGCAGGGGATACCACAACAAACACATACTCCCAGTAGGAGCATACCTACACAAATGGCAATCAGGATGTTCATTAGGATGGTACTCCACCCCCAAACCATTTCTGGAAAAAGTCCATCAGTGGGTGTGGGCCTGGTTTGGTCATGGCCAACACTTGCTGAATTACCTCAAGATGATTGTCTATCTTGTGTTTATGGTCAGGAATATACGAACAGCATTCTTCTTGGATTAAAGCACATGTACCACCTCTCACCGCTAGGGTGAAGTCGAGAGCCATGCGGTTTTGGAGCACTACAGTTCTCATAGCATTCAGTTCATCAGTCACCAATTCGAGAGCAGAAAAAGTTGCGTTGCTCATTACTTCAAGAAGTTTTGACAGTTTTCTCAGCTCCCAGATCGATTTCACTGCTCCATATGCTGGTAATATGCCTGCCCACGATATAAAGCTATCACTCAAGTCCATGTGTGTCAGTCCTTTGCCTAGAAAGTGATAGTCTTTCCAATGCACATCGATTTGTCCCACTGGATTTAGAGGTTTCTTGATGACTTCTTGGACATTTCAAATTTTCCCATGAGGCAAAACTGCAGTGTGTCATATGGCCGGAACCAGGTAACCCAAAAAACAACTGCCGGACCAATTCTCAGGTAACCATCTATATGCCTTTCTGCCACACACAAAATAACAATCCTCTACTTTAGTAGTAACCTTGCTATGAATATACACTCACCCTGCATGAAACATTTTCCTATCAATTGTAGACAGCTGTTTATAAAGAACAGAATTATGTTTTACTTCATCAAGTGTTTTGTGCATCAGTCCAAGAAATGAATCATAGTTTGTATTACAATAAAGATCTACTTTGTTACCTTTAGTGTAACATCTATAAGGAACAGTCACATTGCAATTGCTCCAACCCATCTGAACAGTATAATTTTTATAAAAACACACAGTTCCCTTTTGTGGAACAGACAAGTGCAATGCTATTTTATCTTGTGCTGTAATGGTTGAGGTATCATAAATCAAGTTCTCCCAGGTCTCATTGACAACTAAGGGGACTATGGTCATTAATAACCCCCTGTATGCTGTTGGCAAAGCTGTGCAAATCCAGCAATTTGAAACATTGAAAGTCTCAGTATACATATATTTAATTGCCTGGTAAGTGTTAAAGTTTGGATGCCAGTTTATGAGTAACGCTTCACGTTTATTCAGTTCAGTCTGTGTGGCTGGGAAAAGAAAAGGCCACAAGCCACAACAAAAATATTATTGTCACAAATACAGTTAACAGGATGATTATGCAATACTTCTGAGGAAAGGGTTGTTCTGCATTCCTGTTTCTTCTGGACTCTATCATTTTTGCTCTTGGCATGTAACAAGATTTTTGTCCAGTTCAAAGTTTTTAACTAATTTACAGTGCGTCAGGTGGATCCAAGAGGCACGCTCTGCGATTTTGACTAGAGTGGGTGTTGACAAAAGCACTTGATATGGACCTTCCCACTTCAGAGATGCCCAGTTTTTCTTCTTGACCACCTTCAGCCAGATCCACGCTCCAGGGGGCACTGCCACTTCTGACGGTCTGATTCGTTCTTTATTTGAAACAGAATTTAACTGTAACAAATGTTTAGAATTTAACAAATTATGCATATACTCTGCCAGTGTACTGTCAGCTTCCTGGTCTGCGGGCATGACAGATTTCCACTGAGGTATATAGTAAGCCCTTCCAAAGAGCTTTTCAAAAGGAGTCAATCCTTTTGCATTCAGAACAGTTCTCATGCTCAACAGTGCCAGGGGCAGACAGTACACCCAGTTTCCCTGCGTTTCTGCTACTAATTTTCTTAGCTTGCTCTTTAAAATCCCATTATACCTCTCTACTAGCCTTTCTGATTGAGGGTGATACAGACAATGATTTTTTAGGGAAATGCAAAAATATTTACTTAACTGCTGTATGGTCTGATTCACGAAGTGTGTGCCATTGTCACTGTAGATCCTTTCCGGAATGCCGAATCTAGGGATGATTTCTTTAACAAGAGCTTTGGCCACGGTCATCGCATCTGGATTTTTAGTTGGAAAGGCTTCCACCCATCTGGAAAACATATCTACAATGACAAGACAATACTTCTTATTTTCACATATATTCAACTCTATGAAATCCATACAAATAGTATGAAATGGATACGGTGGTGTAGGGAAAATTCCTTGCTTGGGCTTTAACGCCCCTTGTGCATGATGTTTATTACAGATGTGGCATAACAAACAGAATTTTTTAGAGTAATTTGTGAATCCATACGTCGTGAACACTTGATTCACCAGCTGCACCATCCCCCCTGTTGAGACATGGCACTGCCCATGGCTCAAAAAAGCTGCATATCTAAATAAATTAGACGGCAATATCGGTTTCCCTTCTTTAGAGATGTACAGCCCCTTTTTGAGAATTGCTCCTTATTTTACCCATCTTTGTTTTTCAGTTTGCATAGTAAGTGTTTGCATTATCTTTAACATTTCTAAGTCTAAAATCTCAGAGGGTTGTAATTCCTCATTTAAAAGAAATACTTCTGAAGCTGCCTGCTTTGCAGCTGTATCAGCTCTCACATTACTTTTTGAAATCCTGTCCTGTTGCTTGGTATGAGCTGTGCATTTACAAATAGCTACTTTCTGAGGTAACTGAATAGATTCTAAAAGATCTAAAATAAACTGTGCATGATTGATTGGTTTGCCAGTAAATGTTATCATTCCTCAATTTTTCCACTGTTGCACAAAAACATGTACAGTAGAAAAAGCATACTGGCTGTCAGTAAAAATGTTCACACATTTACCCTTTGCTAAGGTACATGCCCGTGTCAAGGCAATCAATTCTGCTGCCTATGCAGATAAACTATGTGGTAAAGATTTTACTTCTATAATGTCTGTGTCAGAAACTACTGCATATCCTACTAGGTTCTGTCCTGCAGGACTCCTTTTGTATGAGCCATCCACGTAGTATGTCACCTCAGCATCATCCAAGGGAACATCCATAAGATCATTTCTAGGCAGTGTCTTTTGCTCAATCACCTGTAGGCAGCTGTGTGGTGTGCCATCTGTAGGGGTTGGGAGCAAGGTAGAAGGATTCAAAGCTGTACATCATTCGATTGTCATATGAGGTTGGCTCAACAATATAGTCATACAGGAAAGATGCCTAGCAGGGGAAAAATATGCTACCTTCTCTTGCAGTAAAATAATCGTGACTGCATGAGGCACTCTCAATGTGAGAGGGTGGAACAACACTACTGAGGCTGAAGCCTGTACTGCCATTGCAGCTGCAACTACTGATTGTACACAGTGAGGTAAAGACCGTGCCACTGGGTCCAGTTGTGATGAATAATAAGCAATAGGGCGTTGCTTGTCCCCATGCTGCTGTGTTAACACTGATGTCATATAACCTTGCTTGCAATCTACAGTTTGGAAAAATCGTTTATGATAGTTTGGTAATCCCAAAACTAATGAGGACGCTATTAACTGTTTCAGTTTGCAGAAAGCAGATTCTGCTTCTGGTGTCCATTGTAACAAATCCTCTGCTGCCATAGGCTTTTTATAAATCAAGTTAGTCAATGGTGCAGATTCCAAGGCATAGTTTGGAATCCAACTCCGACAGAAATTAGTCGTACCCAGGAAGGACATCATTTCCTTCTTGGTAGTGGGTTTTGGTGCTTGCAAAATCACTATTTTTATGTCCTCATCTAATGTCCTACCTTCCTTGGATATCACATATCCTAGGTATTTAACTTGTTTTTTCCAAAGCTGCAGTTTATTTTTGTTTACTTTATGCCCTTCAGTGGCTAAAAATTGTAATAGCACTATGGTGTCTTCTTTATAATCTTGCTGGGTGGGGGACGGCAGCAGGATATCATCAACATAAAGCAAAATCTGACTACCTCTCGGTGGGGTAAACCCCACCAAGTTGCTTGCCATTTCTTGTGAGAATATTGTTGGACTTTCACAATACCCCTGTGGTAGTCCCGTATATGTGTACCTTTTCCTCTGAAATGTGAATGCAAACAAATGCTGGCTGTCAGGGTGTATTTATATCGAAAAGAATGCATTGCTATCTACCACAGAAAAATATTTCTGTTGAGGTTTTAAATCATTCAACAGGGTGTGTGGGTCTGGCACCGTAGGTGCCCTTGGTATTACTGTGTCATTTACAGCTTGTAAATCTTGGACCATACGCCATTCTCCATTTGCTTTCTTAACAGGAAATAAGGGTGTGTTACATGGTGAATCAGGAGATTCCACCAGCACCCCTTCCTTAAGTAAAGCTGCTATAATAGGTTTGATTCCTACCTCTGCATCTTTTCTTAAGGGATACTGTCTCTTTTGTGGTCTAAATGATGACTTTGGAGTAATAGTAACTGGTCCCGCTGTACGAATAAGTCCTACATCTGATTTTCCTGTTCACCAGAGATTTTCTGGTATATTCTGTAAGGCATTCTCTTCCTCCTTCAATAGGAGTACTAATCAGCTGTCCTTGCTAGACTACAAGTGTACAGCTGGGTGGGTCTGAGTTATCCAATTCAGCTTATGCACTTGTATTCCTTGTTCTGACAGTTCTAACTCTGTCTGCTTTTCCCATCTCGTGACTTTTTCTCCTAAGTCTACCCATTTTGCATTCTTGTCCTTAGTTAAGCTAACATGTGGTAATCGATTAGATTTATAGAGTGCAAAGAACTCCTGGGGCAATGAACAGCTGGCTACACTGTTCCCTTCTGTGTCCCAGTACAGATTACATAATATTAATCTGTTTGCACGATTTCTAAACAATTCTTGCTCATATTCCTTATCAGGTCCTGGCGTATTACAATAATACAAAGTACAGTGCAACAAATGCTGTTTATCAATGTCAAGGGAGGGGAACTTGCTGATGACTATGTTCATCAACTCTTCAGTCACCGCCCCTGGACCAGTCGTAACCAAGTCCTGGCTGTACCAATAACACGTTTCACCATCCGATTGCACTGCAAAGGTATCAATTTGTTGCTGTGCTTCCATACCCTGCATAGTTGGAACTACTGCTATACCAAATAGCTGCATAAGATCTCTGCCCAAGAGGTTTACTGGGCATTTTGCAGAAACAACAATTTTGCTTTTCTGGGTCAATCCTGAAGCAGGATCAGTTATCACAATATTATGGGAGAGGGGCTCTGGATACAGCTGTCCATTAGCTGCTTTCACTAATATGTAATCAGGTGAGTCTGAATTCTCTGGCAGTTTGGAGGGATGTACCAGGGTCCGTGATGCCCCTGAGTCAAACAAGAATCTGACTTCCCTCCCTTCTACCAGGAGTGTAACTTCTGGTTTCATGTCTGCTAAATAGAGCTCTAAGCTCAATAAAGCCAAATCCAGTATTTCGTTTTCTTCACTATCCGTGACATCTTGAACTTCCTCTATTTCTTCTGTCACATTCTCTACTCCCTCTATCACATATTCATTTGTCCTTTCTCCACTATCCCCTTCTAGTGATTCATGACTATCATATAGTCAGTCCTCACCCTCCTTATCCTCCGTGGATGCCTTCTTGTTTTTCTTGCAATCCCTTGCCAAGTGTCCTTTCTTACTGCATTTAAAACATTCACTCCTTTTCTTTCACCCTTCAAAGTCCTCTGATCATTGATCAGATTGTTTGTTTCCCTGGGCATTTCTCTTGCCCTTTTTCCCGGACTGTACTACATATACTTCTGCTCCATCTTCTACAGAAAATACTTGGGCTTTCTTTTTCTTTTTGCTATTAAAATGCCTTTCGGCATGTCTAGCATATTCAAGCAATGACTGTAACCTGCTTGTACAATGATCTACCATGTGTTTTATAATAAAGCTGCTTATAGGTGCAATACTGCCTTTCAAAAATGCATTATTTAACTGCTGCTCATATGGGGAATCATGTGTCTGATCTTCAGGAACCTGCATTCCACAATGGTTATTAAAACATTCTAATAGTCTGGCATAATATCGGTCAATAGCTTCACCTTCCTGTTGGATGCATTGATTAATGCAAGTCCAGTCTGCCCTAGGCTTCCATTTCTCAGAGATTTGGTCTGTAAGACCTTTCACTCTGTTGTCTAACTCTGCGCTGCTGTGTGGGAGGGGCCTGATCGCAATATCATGGGGATTCCAGTCACCACTAATCATGTGCCAATCTGGTCCCACAATTTGTCTGACTACTTTTTCTACCTCTTCTCCGTTTAAATTATAACTCAGCCTCATTCCTTGTAAATCTTCTAAGAACTTTCTAAAATTAACTTTTGGATGGGGAATCCCCTCAGTGGCTTTCCGGATGTCTTCCGAAGTCAAGGGTCTATACACTAGAATAGTTGGGTCCTGACCTTCTTGCCCTGCCTGAGGATTAGGCAATTCTATATGTGGGCATATTTCTTCTTCACTCATAAATCGTGAATTCATACCCATTTGATATAACTCAATGTCCCCTCTTGAGTTTCCTGCCTGTGTTCGAGACCTGGTCTCGACGGGATCTCTAATAAACGGTTTCGCTTTTGTAGTGTCTCTACTTTCAGTGACAGCAGGATATCGCAGGGGTGGACTAACTTGTTCACTTGCCTCATATTCTGGTAAGGGAGGCAGAGGGGCTGATGCTATTACTAAGTTATACCTTATCTAAAAACATTGCTTTTGAATTATTACTCTTTTGTTCCCTTCGGTTTACTTCCTCAATCCACCTGTGTGCCTGAGGAATTCCTAATTGACGTTGTTTTTTTACCCGACCTCTAGAATCGGTTTTAAGCTGTTTGACAAGTTTGTCAAGTGAGGATTTTTCTAGTTTACCATCAAATTCATACTTATTAACCCATTTTGAGTAGTATTTAATATTATCAGCACGCTATGACTGCATGTATTTTGCGTCTTCGGTTAACGGTGGATTTTGGGACCTTTTTGTACAATTATTACCCATTTTGTTCTACCCTTTTAATCGTTATGTAACACCTTATTTTTAACGTGGTACCACGGATGTTTTTATAGTCTCTTCAGAATGACTGCCTACCTGCTCTGTTTCCCTGATATATGACAAGACAGTAATCTTTCTGTCCCTGACTTATAAATAAAGTCTCTAACAAAACAAATACAAATCTAGTCCCTGATCTAAAACAGAAAAAGAAGGTGGATTCACCTTACCTGAGCCTTCGTGATTGATCACCTGGTTCGAGTAAACCCGTCCTTCAGTCACAGATCAGAAAGTGGCTGGCCTCATTTGTACGACAATTCAGTCAGAGGACTTTTCAAATAAGAAGAACCGATGTGGTTTCTTCCCCGTACGGTTTCAAGCCACCTGGCCTGTCTGATCTGAGGCAAAGTGAAGGTTTCCAGTCCGAAGGACCAATCTGTCAAAGGAAAAAACTTCAAAGGCCAATACACGTAAGGTTCAGTTAAGGCACTTTAATTTATTTGCAGAAAGGAGACAAAAACATGCAAATATCAGGATTTGTCTAACTACTAACAGGAAGTATGTTCATTCTTATACTATTTTACGAGACATGGCCTTCTAAGCTGATGTAATAAAACACAACTTTTAGCATTGTTCTACAGCAGATGTTACTTCAGATTTTCTGCTGACATGACTAGATTTGTGAGAAACTTTTCAGAAAAACAACCTGGCCTTGGTGACCATTAATCCGTTTACAAGCGTCTATTGTACAGTGTTACATTTCAAGGTACTCTTCTAATTCAGATAAAAGCAAATGCTGATTGCAGTTCATATTTTCAAGCAGGCTTTGTACTAATTATCTGTAACTTCTACAGCTGTGTATTTTCTCATGGCACAGCAGAACGTCTTGTCTAAGTTTCATACAAGTAGTATTGTTCTATTCATTAATTTTCTAAAGCAAGCAGAAATCGCCTGCTTCTCAGTAAATTTCCAAGGCACAAGAAAGATTTTAGCTAACAATACAAAGTCAAAAAGCAACTGCAGTTTGTACAGACTTATGCAGTATGAAATAGAATAAACTTGTTAACCCTTTTCAAGTTCTAAATGCACTAAGCATATTGCTAATACACACATTAATACGTATTTTTCTAACACAGAACCTGAAAATGAATTATCTTCACTGTTTACTGTGCTAAGATGATTTGGGTGATTGTCAGGTATAAAATAAATGAAGAAAAAACAAATGCTATTTCTTTAAACTATGTTCCTACATGCCAACTAGTACAAGAGTATCCTAGTTTATGGGGGCATTACAAAATGAAGTCTGTAGGGTTTTGGATAGCAGAAACCTCACATGATTCCCCTGAGCTGACATGGAGAGAAATGCAGGGGAAAAAAACTAATAAGGAGATACAAATTATTAAAGGTAAGTAAGAAACAAAAAGTTCAGACAATAAGGATGTTGATATTACCATGTTGTTATGTACAGGGTAAGCATTTATGTATAAACCAGATGAGGGGAAATGGAAGCAGCTTAAAATATATATGGGAAGAGCAGTGACCAAGCATTAATTGTAAAGTATTGGCAGTGCCATAAGAAGATGATGGACCGGAAGTGTCTACAACTGGGACTATTTTATTTAGCTTGTTCAGAGTACAAATGAGGCTATGGCATTATTTGCAGGACAAAAAATATGTTTCTAATTGTAGGAAAATGATTTACTGAGGGAGTACAGAATCCAAATGTCTAAAAGTTAGATATATGGGTCAACTCAAGAGATGATTCAACTTGGGGAAGATACAAGGATTTGCTAAGACACAGTGGAAGGAAATCTGAGAAAGAAATAGGATGCTTCTGGGATTTGGAGCTAAAACCAACTAGTGATGGGAAGCTGAGTTTTTAGGTTGATGCAACTATACCTAGAAATGGAATGCTAGGGAAAACAAAATAACCTTTTGGGAATAGTTAAGAAAGCGAGATAGATGAATGAGATGGAATGACCCCTTCAAAGCCTACAACACACAAAAACACATGGATGTTATATACAGGTGTTTTAAGAATATTAGAGAACTATGACAATGCAGTACCAAAAAGAGGATAAGAAAGCATCAAATAGTTCAGTTTTGACAGAAGCTAGTACAGAAGCAGCCATGAAGGACAAGATAATGAATAGATTATATAAGGCCTTATTAGATGTTGATGATGGGAAGACAAAAAGATCACCGATGCTCAAATGGAAAAAAGACATTAGGAGTGATAGGATTAGAGGATCATTGCTAAAAGGTGTGTGACATCCCAAGAAAAGTAACTAAAGCTAGTAAATTTTGAAATATTCAGTTGAAAATTTCTGCACAAGTATTTTTATACTCTGAACAAGCTAAATAAAATATTCCCAGGTGTAGGTATTAGTTGCTTGAGATGCCTGCCAACAGTTTACAATAAGGATCTGGAGACATATTTTCTGGGAATGTAGTAAAGTGAAGAAATACCACCTAGATTTAAATCAGGTGGCATAAAAAATATTGGGATCACATTAGCATGTGAATGAGAAAGAATTCTCATTAAACCAAGAGGCTTCAATTTTAGAGGAAGCATTAAAACTTATGAATGAATAAAGAATTAAGGGATAAAGTAAAGCACTACTTAAAGGAAAAAGTGGTAAATACAATTAGAAGAAATGGCAATTGTGGGAGGAAGTAATGAATAATGAAGGTTGAAAATGTTGGCATGTCAAAATAAGAAGAGTGATAAAGAGGGATATCTAAGATAAAAAAAGGATTAAGGCAGGCCCATTACATATGAACAATGGTGGAGGTCTTGCAGCCAGCAATAAAACGGATTTTGATATAAAAGAAGTGACTTAAAACAAAATTGTACTAATGGTTGCCTCTCTGTTAACAAACTGAAAAGCAAAAGTACAAAAATATTAGAGACTATATTATGTTTACAAATTGTAAAAAAATCAGTTGTCAACTGAATGCTGTGTACCACGCATGAAGAATGCAGAGAATATATTTATTGTGGAAAATAAATTGCAGCTTCAAAAAAGAAAGAAAAAGAAAGAATGTCAAAGAAGCTAAAATGTAAGGTATAAAAAAGTTATTGCTATTTCAAGTATGTTTGTATATTTTTGTTGGAAGTGGAGGATATGATTTGTTTCTGTAATTTTTGTCAAGTAAAGTTAAAAGCACTTTTGCTAATATGTAATGACATTTCAGAAACTCTTCTGTAGTTCGAGGATGACTGATTGTCAGTGTCATGTAGTCTGTGATCTTAATCGTGGCAGCCTAAATGCAGAAAAAAAAATGTGCGTAGCATGTTAGAAAGTCCAAGTAAAATGGCTACTTATGCCAAAAATCCTGGACAAATAGTGTGGAAAACTGTAATCAGTCAGTTCCAGGTGAGAAAAAAAATCACAGGGTGGAGTACAAAGAGAAAAGCGTGCAACAGCTGGCAGAGTTTAAAACAGCTCCACAGGGAAAACAGTTTTATAAATATTTCCAAAAGCTGATGGCAGTTACTGATGATGTAGGGCTAATGGAGGAAACTATAGACAATTCGCAAAGAGAGGTGAATAAGCTGAAAGAAATAATCAAGGACTTGGAAGAGGACAGAACAGTTTTGAGATAAGAGATGCAGGAACATGTTAAAAGATTGGCAGAAATAGTAAAAAAACTGCAATTGTAAAGAGGAAAACTGGATGACCTAGAAAACAAAACAACATAAAAAATAGTAGAGTCCGAGCATGCCCTAGATACAAAACTGGAAAGAATGCTGCTGAATTTGTTGGAGACAAGATTTCACTTACCTGGATTCAATAACAGATAACAAAAACAATCCATAGAGTTAATAGAATGGGAGTTATAAGATGAGGACAGCCAAGACACATATTAGCATGCCTGGGACAGGCCTGGACACTTAAACTCATAGCCTTTAGTGGTTGGTTCATAAAACTGGTGAAGAATTATTCCAGGTCAGTGCATAAACTAAGAAAAAGGATGGACAACTTGTTGAAGTGACAGAAAACCTAGGGAATCCCTGCATGGATTGGCTACCCTGCTATCTAAACTGGGTACAAGGATTTGGTAGGAAATATAGTGGAACAAATCTGAGAAGGAAAATAGGAAGTTGGTGGGATAACGACCGAGTGTAATATGTAAGGAAAACATGCAAAGAGAAACACTAGCTTTTGTTATAGAGACTGTATACAGTGAAAGAAAAAAAAGAAATAAATTAAAATATCCCACTACAAATGGACTGGTAGATAAACTTGAGAAGGGCCAGAGAAGAGACAGAATTGCAAGTATTATGGAGAACACCTGATGTATATGTACCTGTCGGAAAAAGAACTAAAGATTAAGGCACACCGAGTGATGTTGACAAGATAAGTGGGTGGGTAAGATTCTGGGCATAGTAGATGACAGAAATGGGGAAAAAAAACATGAAAAAATGTAGAGAATGTGTGGGAAGTGCAGAAAAAAAAGATTCAGTTAGAACAAGTATCTGGTCAAAGTAAAAATCTAGCAGAAGAGGAGCATCTGATAGTGAATGCCACAGAATCAGTGACAGGCATACACAAAGCAGGAAAAGAAGAGTGTGCTATCAAAGAGGTGACACTGCAACTGAAGCCACAGGAGATTCAGGTGCTCAGTGATGTACACTGGAGTGCCTGAGCTGGCTGGACTGATCAAAGTGATGAGGGAAAAAAAGCTAAATGAAACAGTGGCAGGAGAATCAGAACAGAGTAGACAAGCCAACAGCACCTGGACAGCCTTGTCATACAAGGGTGAGATTAGACAAAAAATGATGGGGCAGTATTCAGATGTGAACATTTTTTTAATGCATTGTTTTCCAGCAGTAACAGGAATGTAATGGGTAAACGCAGGAGTTACAAATAAGCATTTTGATTTCACATTGTCTTTCTTGAAGTACATCCTGTTTTTGTAATTGTTTGTATTTTCATAAACAAGAAAGCTTTCTCTTTGAAGCAGTGGGCAGAGATGTTGTGTTATATCAGAATAAACAAATGAGTTAAGTGGAAAAGAAATAATTATGGAAGCACCAGTCTTAGGTCTGACTGCAGCATATTAGAGCAGAGTGAAATGGAATACATGCAACAGTCACAAACGCAGGGCACAATGCAAAGCAAACAAGCATCAACAATGGGAAAGGGAAGAGATAAAAGGTACAAACAACAGGTTAGAGGCTATAACTGAGAAATGAAAGCAAGAAGGATAGAGCCAAAGCAGAAGTGGGGAAAAGGACAAGGTGAATGACCCAAGTTCAGAGACATTCATATTACAGGTTAGAGGGTAACAAATGCAACTCTAGGGGAGTGACATGGGATGAGCAGAGGCAAAAGACAGAAGGCTGAGCTCAGCATGTGAACCCAGGACAGGAGAGTCTTTCAAAGGTAGCCATGGGGGTATAAACCATAGAAAAACAGAAAGAAATTAACACAGACTGAACGTGGTAACCTGGAACATAAGGGGGGGGGTGAATTGCACCCAATCAAAAAGGAAAAAGTACACAGTAAAATGACTAGGATGCAAGGGGGGGGGGGGTGTGACACTGCTCCAAAAGTCCATACCAGAGCTAAACAAGGAAGAAAAGGTCATGAGTTCACGGTATCCTAGGGGAGAAACAGACAATGAAGCAGGGGTAGCAAAAGGGTAGTGGCCACTGTTTTCAGAAAGGGATTACATGGATTGGCTGAAAGGGTGTGGAAAAGTGGGGTGGGGAGTTGGATTATTAGGCAATGTAGAATAAATGGAAGGAGATGAATAATAGTGAGCCCAAATACCCTGAACAAGGATATAGAAGATTTTTACAGCAGGACCTTTGAATAATGGAATCAAGTGAAAGGGATGGAGAGGAAATCAATGGAGGGAATGTCAATGTCACACTAAAGCCCAAGAGAGATAGGTTGTTTGGCAAAAAGGAGTACAGTAAAAAGATGAAAAGAGACCTTCAAAGGGACATGAAAGAAGGATAGTGGGAGGCTATATGGAGGGAAAGAAACCCTGTAAAGAAGGAGTACTAATTTACCAGAAAATGCTTGATTTAAGCCAGTAGACTAAGACAGGACACCAGAGAAAGATGAAAATGTAAACATGGTAGAGACGATACAAATAAACAGGAGATAAATATTGGACTAAGCAACAATTGCAATGATAACAAAGACAGAGATGGAACAAGGGGAGGGGTTGAGATGGAAATGGGCAAGTTACAAATGGAAAGATCAGGAAAGGAAGCAACAATCAGAAAAACTGATAGAGGAGACAGTAAAGGAGAACATTATGTTCTACATACCTGAAGAAGCAGTGGTGGGATAAAATCAAAGCAGCAATTAAGGGAAAATCATTAGAGAGCATAGGTGGAAAAAATTAAAATGCTGAGGTGGTAGCAAGACTGGAAGAGCTGAGCAGGATAATGGAAAATGGTATAATGAGAGAAGCACTAACGACAGATGAAGCTGTAATCAAATCTGAACTAGAAAGAAAGGTAACAGCTGCCACTGAACTAGAGTAATGATGCTTGAAGGATTGCTAGAGGCTAACAGGGAATGAACAGGGGAAACATCTAGCAAGGAAATATAAACAAGGAAAAAGTGAGAAACAGGTAACAGGCATTAGGAGAAGAGGCAGATAGGGATCATAGAGAAAGACAGCAGGGTTACAGAAGCCTTTAGAAATACTACCAACAGGGCCGGAGCCTAGATGGCCAACTGAAAGCAGCATATTTAAGAGCGCAACAAAAATAGTTGAAAAAACAGGAAAATAATCAATTTCATCAAACAAAAACAACAAAAATTTATTGATAAACCTCTGATCTTTCCGTATACTAATTTTGTTAACATTTCATTGAAATTTTCCTGTCAAAACAACTTGGATATTATTATTTCTTTGTGGAAATGAGTAACTCAAAGAACACACACTCTAAAACTACTCTGAAAAAAGAAATACAACTGATGTCTTCTACACTACAAGTGTTATCCTTGAAAATGGATGGATTTATGGACAATCTAGAAAATCTAAAAGAAACCTGCCAAAAACAAACTGATGTCTTCAGAGAATTACTACAACAGCAACAAACTAAAGTATCAGACATAGTAACTTCCATTTGTGACATAGAAGGGAGACTGAAGGAAGAAGAAAATCAAAGTGAATTCCTTTTACAGCAAAACAACTGTCTAATCAACAAGATAGATGACTTGGAGAATAGAGAAAGGCGAACAAATATCATAATTTTTGGTCTCCCAGAAAGATCCGAAGGTGAGGATATCATTTTATTTTTAAACTTCTGGGTTCCTGAATTCTTAGACTTAAACGATATTTATCCAGTGGCATAGAAAGAGCTCATAGAGCCATAGGTATACCTATACCTTCCTCACCTAGTGCACCTCCAAGATCAATTGTAGTAATGTTTTTGTCATATTTAGACAAATAACTTATTCTTAAATCAACTTGGAGAAAAAAGTCCTTTGAAATATAAACAAAATCAAATAAGATTTGATAATGACTACTCTACCAGAGTTACTAGACTTGAGAAAAAAATAACCTGGCCACTTGTGAAATTACTTAAACAAAACAAAATAAAGGCTCAACTTGCTTATCCTGCAAAAAGTAAGATCTTTTATTCAAAAGAAACGAGGACCTTTAATAACTTTGAGGAAACATCTTCTTTCATCAAGAATAATAATATAATTACAATTCCAGAAGAAGTGGATTGGGCAGCGTCTACATCCTTGAAAAGATTTCCTGAAAAAAAAAAATACTTGGACTGATGTAAAGAAGAAAAAACAAAGAACTGAACCCAAAAACACAACATCCACTAAAACTCTTAAAGAATCTACCAAGGTGTGACTTTCATACCAAAGAAAACAAAAACATATGTAAAATTATATATTTATTCGGTTCTCTCACTCTTTATGTTTTTTTCCTTTAACTTATCTAATATATATGAACTGACTACTAAAGCATTTACATTAAATACAAAAACAGAAAATAGTCATATTATCATAAATTGTTAATTTTTATTATTAATTAGTGAGAAGGGAGGGAATGGGAAGAAGTTAAAAAACAGCGGGAAGTAATAATAGATTGTACATTCGATAACTTGTCACCTTGAACTATGCATAAAATGACTGTTCATTCCATAAAGCGTGATACCTTAGAGCATACATGACAGTAGACATTGTATTAAGTATAAAGCTAATTGCTCTATGAATAAGTTTAATGAATAGATAATAATCTAACATATAAAGCTCTGAATTCACTTAACATTAACTAGATTGCATTAAAAATGTATTATTTAAATGTGTAATGTTCTGAGAAGCTGCAAGTTAACAATAAACATCTTTGAGAGAGTCATGAGCTTCTGAGAATGCTAATTTACTTCATAGATGTCCGAGTTAATGTTTCACTCACTGCAAGACTGAGCGACATATATATACATATATAGAGAGAGAGAGAGAGAGAGGAAAATGTTTTTTAAATGAAAGAGACACATAGTATTTAAATGTATAAAGGGAGGAAAACATATATATAATAAACTGAACTTATACGAGCTTACAATATATTTAACCTCCTAAGAGATATAAGAGATTTTTTTCCCTTTGTGAATAAAACGGAGAAAGAGATGAGGAGTTTAACCCTCTACTATTACTAATTTAATAAACATAGATCTAGTTTGAAAGTTTAGAAACAGCGACTATAAGGAAATACTGCGACAACGTATATAAATATGCATATACACATTTCCTACCTCATAACACATTCTAGTGCCAAGGATTCACAAAGCAATATTGTTTTTTTTTTTTTTTACATAGAGTTCCTGACTACATTGGTATTAAAATATCCCTACGCATATTGCCTTTTTAGTACAAGGCATGCATAAGTTATAAAAACATTTAGCTTATCCCTTCTACCTGGAGTCTTTGAACTGACACTTACCGTTAGTTTATAGTTTATCGCTGAGGTCAGTGCACCATGTGGAAAATGCACTCACTGATGTATACTGAAAATCTGAGGAGTCAACAGTCAAGGGTTCAAGCAGCTGTAGCTCAGTCCAGCAGGAACCAAGTAAACAGCACATGCACAATTGCCAATCTGCTGCAAGCAACTGTAGTACGAACTGTTGATTAAAATGGCATTGTGTGACATGGCAGTACTTGTAAAGAAATCTCATCTATAGATGTTCTATATTTTCTCCTGTCTTATTTCTTAGTAGTTGCACATTTAGTCTGCAGAAAGTTTGTAACTGTGACCTTTTCTCTAGTAATGTGTATCCAGAGATGAAAGGAAGGGAGCTGCATGAATCTGTTCATGTAAAAAAAAAAAACGAGGTTAACTGCCATTACTGATTGTATACTATTCAGAATAAGATAATTTAAGTATAGCTAGGGAAAGTGCAATTCTGCATTTGTACTGATTAAACTGTATTACAGATCATGATGACGTTTGTCATTGTAAAACAGCATGCAAAAATTTCACACAGTCAACGGTACTGTTAGTAGCTCACAAGCAGCAATTAATGTACACTTGACTCTTTAGGAAAACTGATACATAGAAAGAGAAGTAGCAGACAGATTGCTAAAGGTGTTACACTGAAGCCCAACATATTAATGAGTTTTGCTTAAGAGTTTATTGCCTGAAGCTGTTTTGAATGCAAATGTCACTCACAGTCTAAAGCCTTATTGTGATGTGTTCCTGCATTAATCAGAGGCTAATGTAGATTACATCATTTAAACAGTCAAGAATCTAAATAACTTTCTAGATCTATATATACTAATGTAAAACATAATGAAATACTTCACTGCATATTTATGTAGAACTTTCTTTGAGATATAATACTGTGACAAATTGATACTTAATTCTATATCATATCAAACGTGTAATGTGTACACAAGTAAAGAGTCTGTCATTGCAGGTATGTCGGAGGCAGACTATGGATCAAACTTTAATGATATTGCTATGAAGATTAGGATACAGCAACATGACAGAACTCAGACAAATATGCAGATTTGAATATATATAAGGTTCTGTGAATGAAAGGTTCCTGATTTTAAGGTTTAAGATCTTCTGATTCTGATCCTTTTGTATGGATAGGGCCAATGAGTTGTAATGAATAAGATATGCATCACACAGATACACAATACAGTACTTTATTTTTCTGTTATAAAGGAAGATATCTAGGCTTAAAATACCTCACAAGGACATCTAGTATTTAACTAAAATTGTAGATAATATCATATTCCAAATATGAAACATGCATTAGTAAAGGTGTGTTTGGAAGGGAAAAAAACACTCACTGTTTCTCTTCTTTTTCTAGTTTCCATGTACAAAATGATGAAATTACACATGCTTATTGAAACAAGTAGTAGAGAATCTTTTAAGTGACATATCATAGAATAGTGAATGCTATACAATAACATTTTAGATAGCTAATGTTATATTCAATACATACTGATTCTATATAGTGATGGTTTAATACTTGGGAGGTGAAGAGATATAAATTGAAATATATAAACAAATTTACATATGTGATTATAGTTTATGTTAGATATAATTGATCAATAAGTTCAGTTAAATATAGATTTTCTTATACAATTCTAAAACATCTCCAATGAAATTAATATGGAGCTTGAAGGGTTTTTGTTACTAAAATATGAGGGATAATCTGATAGATTATTTTTCATCTATTAGATTAGGAATATATATCATTCCGTGTATGACAGGGGAACATTTTAAATGTTTAATTATTTTGTTACATATAATTGATTTTCTGCTATACTTTTATCTTTTTTATTGGCCCGAACTTGAATGTATCTTTTGTTTTTCAGCAAAGAAAATCAATCTGATCATAATATTTAGAAGTACTAAGAATGTTATTCAACTTCAATGTTATGAAAGAGTTTTGAGTATGAACCACATTATAAATAAATTCTAATCATAGTCAAAATATATGGACTTAACATTACTTTCTTTGAACATTCATGGATTGAATAATCCAAAGAAAAGATTGAATATTTTAAGATATTTAAAATTAAATAAAATACAGGTGTTCTTTCTTCAAGAATCACACTTCAGAACAAATGATATATATGGAATACAAATGAATATTTAATGCTATCTCATTCTTCATAGAAAACAAAAACTAGAGGAGTAATCATTTTGTGGAGGAAAAATGTTACTAATCCTCAAATCATGTATAATTATGACGATAAAGATGGCCTTATAGCCCTTGACATAGTGAAATTTAATAACAGAATTTGGACACTAGTAAACTTTTACTGGTTTCCTGGCATAGAGACTGGGACAGTTAAAAAACATCAAGATCTTATTAGTAAAACATAGAAAGGTAATCTGATAATAGTTGGAGATTTTAACTGTATTTTGGATAATTCTGAGACAACTAATAAAAGAAATCTATGTCTTACATCTACAGCAAAATTACTCAAAATGGAGTAAAAACCAAAATCTAACTGATGCATTTAGCTTTAAAGAAAATAATTCACTTTTATTTTCCCACCAAGATCATAGTTTTGGCACCCAAACAAGAACTGACAAAATGTTTGTATCTCAAGAACTAAATACAAAAATAAATAAACTCTCAATAATTCCATGTCCTTTATCAGATCATAGCTCACTTATTCTTAAACTCTAAGTAGACTTCAAGAAGTTAACTCATATGACAAAAATATTGGCTTACATCACTAAATTGAATGGATTTAGACAATGGTTACTTTCAGAATTGCAGTTTTTCTTAGATACTAACTATTCTGGAGAGATTAACATAGTTGTGATATGGGACACATTGAAAGCCTATATATATATATATATATATATATATATATATATATATATCAAAACTCTTGTATGGTTCAAAAATAAATCAAAAGAATGGGAATCTGAATTACATAACATACAAAAACAAATTATAAAACTTAATAATGATACAACAAATCCATCCACTAATAAAAAGGAAATTGATGAACTAAATAAAAATATAATGAAATACTAGCAAATAAAACCAATTTGGCACTAGAAAAATTAAAATTAAACTCATATGCTACATTTCCTAGACAGATGCACACTCTAGATATGAGAATCAAAAGGCAAACTAGAGAAAACAATATTACTAACATTCTTCATGAGGGGAAGAAGAATAAAAAAGTATCAGATATAAGTGATATTCTTGGTGCTTTTAAACATCATTATACTGAACACTATGGAACAGGTAAATCTCAAAATAATTTCTCAGATATAGAATTAAACTTCTCTAAAATAAAGAAAATACCAGAAAAATTAAAACTAGAGCTTCAAAAACAAATCCAAGAAGTTATTGATAAAATTAAGGAAAGCAAATGCAACAAAGCTCCAGGAATTGATGGTATTATAATTGAATTATATAACATTTTTTTCAACATCCATAACTTCAGTTTGCCATAAAACTCTACTTGAAATTCAAACAAAAACATAATGGGGTCTACTTTAATTAAACAAAAGCGGAATCCGTTGAATACAAATCCGTCAACACATAAACAGCGAAACACGATAACGTCGAACACACAAAACCACGAAATTTAAACATCGAAACCCCAATAGTAGACCAACCCCACCGCCCATAACATACTACCTACACAAACACAACAAAAAACACATACATACACTAACCAAAACCCTAATACTAACCCTAAATTAAAGCACCAAAACCTCACTTGTAACCCTACACTAAACCCCACATACACAACTATCTATGCACTACCCTTAACCCCTACCTAACGCTAAGGTCCATAACTACCGCACACTTACCCTACAGAACTATACCCACACAAGGTAAATGTTCCACACACATACACTTAACAAAACCCTACACTAAACCTTACATACATTATCTATCTATGCACTTACCTTAACCCGCACCCTAACCCTAAGGTCCATAACAATCGCACACTTACCTTACAGAGCTATACCGCATATGGGCCAACTATGACAATTTGACATTTCCGATTTCGCTATTTAGTGCTTTCGACGTTTCCACGTTTCGCTGTTTACTTGTCGACGGATTCGTATTCGACGAATTCCGCTTTTGTTTAATTAAAGTAGACCCGACATAATGCCACCTTCATGGAGATATTCCTTAATTACATCTATTATAAAAGAAAATAAAGACCCTATACAATGTAGCTCCTATAGACCAATATCTCTACTCAGTAATGAGTTCAACATTTTCAAGTCTATATTAGTCAATAAAATTAAAAAATCTAAGGTTCATATAATAAATGAAGACCAATCAGGTTTTATATATAACAGATGTACCTATGATAACATTCAAAGAATATTAACCTTTATTGACATATTAAATAGACTGCGGTGGTGGTGCTGCGGTAGCGTTGTCGCCTCACAGTAAGATGTTGTCCTGTTCGATTCTCAGCTAAAGCGTCTTCTGTGTGGAGACATGCGTGAATTGGTGTACCTTCGTTGAAGGTTGTGTGTCAGAGCTGGCAACTTGGCACGTAAAAATCTACTGCCAGTCATTAGTGGACCGGAGTTCCACTGTGGCGACCCCTAACCGGGAAAAGCCGAAAGACACAACAACATTGACATATTAAATAGAGAAAATCAAGAAACCCTGCTATTTAAACTACACATAGGAAAAAGCCTTTGATTCATTAAACTAGGACTATCTATTTAAAGTACTAGAACTTTATAAATTTCCTCATTCCTTTATCTCTTTGATAAAAGATATTTACAAAAACAACTTAAGATATGTAAAACTTGGACCATTTACTTCTGAATCTATAGCACTAACTAAAGGTACAAAACAAGGTTGTCCAATATCCCCAATTTTATTTGATCTTGCTATTGAATTATTTGCCTCTTCAAGCCATTCCAATTCAAAAATAAAAGGTATTGATATACATGGTCAATATAATTCTAAAATTATGTTATTTGCAGATGATGTACTCCTTACTCTATCCACTTCAAAAGAATCCTTAAAAGAATTAGACACACAAGTTGAACATTTTTTTCCATTCAGGCCTCTACTTTAATAAAACAAAGTCTAACTTCATGAAATTGAACAAAAATAGTGAATTTTTAATAGATGGAAATCATATAATTGGTAAACAAGTTTCCACAATAAATTATTTAGAAATCACCTTATGCAAAAATATAGAATACATCTTATTTACAAATTATAATAATATCATAAACAGAATGAAAGCTTATATAGCAAAATGGAATGAATTATATCTAATCTCCGAGACAGATTACAACTAATAAAAATGATATTACTTCCAAAAATATTATACATAGCACAAGTTATTCCTATGACACCAGCTAAAATCCTAGATGGACACCCAGTGGAGTTCTAAAAGTGGGTAGGAAAGACAATATGGACAGCTATGAAGGAAGAGTTTTAAAGTATAAGTGAAACAGGAGAAATAACAGACAATGAAGACAGCAACGATGGTAGTGATCCCAAAAGAGGGGAGAGACAGGGTAGAAATAGAGAATTACAAACCAATCTCCTTAATAAAGACAGGCATCTGGGTGATGGTGAAAGTGCTAGCAAGGTGGCAGGATGAGAGTCTGCCAAGAATAATACAGAATGGGCAGAAATGTCTTGTAAAAGGAAGAAGGGATGCAATGAATTAATGTGCCCTAACAAAGTTTATGAACAGAGAAGAGCAAAAGGGGGAAATATAGACAGGGATTGTCTTTTAAAACCACAAATGGCATTTCATACAGTCAAATTCGATTTTCTTGTTGGAATACAAGAAAAAGACAAATGGGTGTGAAATCTATAGGACTGATAAAGGCAATAATCAGTGAGACAGAAGTAGAGGAAATGGCAAGTAGAAGAGTTTCCAAGGCATTAAAGATAGGGGTGGAGACCAGTTGGGGTGCCCTGTTTCCTTAGGGTTCTTCCTACTAGTCATAGAAGAGCTGGCAAAAAAGTGAGGAAAAAGTAAAACATTAGCATAGAGCAGGGGTTGAATCAGGCTTTCTAATGTACGCTGATGGCTGCATGCTTATGGCAGAGAATGTTTGGATGACCATAGAAGAAATAATGACAGTTTTTTCAAGGTTTGAAAAAGTCTTATGGCTTAGATGCAGCCAAAAAAAAGAAAAAAAGACGAAACTTAAATGAAAAGCGGGAGAGGGACACATTCAGGAGAGCAAATTACAGAAACATTGGGAATAATATGTAGGACACACATTAAGTAATAAAATACAAAAAAAAAATGGAGAAGTGGTGAGAGACAAAATACAGGGGGTAATGAAGAGGGGAGGACATAAAACTACACACAGTATGAAAAATCAATGTGATTAAAATAATTCTCCCAGTAACAGAAAATTTTCTAATAAACATAGCAGTGGACCCAGTGGAGACCAAGCTACTAAAATTACAGAAAGACTTTAGATGGATAGTGAAATGGAAGAGGAGAAGTGTTTCTAAAAACAACCTAAAACTGAGTTAGAAAATAGGGGCTGGGGGGTCCCACACATAACCTTGCAAGTCTTAGAATATAAGCTACTTAGGTCGATACAGTGTAAGGGAGAGATCAAAAGACAAGATTAGAGATATGGCAAATAGGATGGTGGGAAAAATATCAAAAGGTAGAAGAGGAGACACTAAAAAAGATGGGGCAGCATGACATGTGGACAAGGGAAAGAAAGAGACATATGGGAGGAAAGAGGATTGATTACTTACTTAGGGAGTAAACATGCAGAAAATGAAAGAAAAAGGAGATAAGAGGGGAGTTGGGATTAAAGAAGAAAGGGACAGGAGAACAGATAGTAGTCAAAACAAGACAGGAATTCTTGGGTACAGTGTCGGCAAAAGGCTTTTCATTGCTGTTATTAATTATGCTCCTTAAACTTAGAATACTGTGAACATATCAAGCCAGCACTGAGTTGAATTATTATTTTGGCTTGTAGTGCTCAATGAGGTACACAAGAGCTATGTATTGTGCTTGCAAGGCATTTGTTGTGTGGATCGATTTCTTCAGCTTGCAGCTAGCCATGCCAAGTGTGAGTTGGTTTGAGATGCGTATTGGCAATACCCCATGTCATGATAATTCAAGTTTACTAATACGTTCATAGGTTTATAAGAGGTTACTAGGCAAATGGCCCTATTGCCTTAACAAGCTAGACATGTATTACCCTTGTTCCCTAGTTGACCATGGTTAGATGGTCATTGTTAGCAGAGCGAATCAGTGATTTGCACCGACTGCCCCTGTCCATGAGAGATATAGGTGCCACCCCCGGGATGAATTTATGGTCTCACATCCAATTGTCAAGGTTGTGCTTAAATAGGGTATGTGAGGAGCTCTGCTTCAAGTGAAGTGGGAGTTTATTTCAGAGGAGCCGCAATGTCTGGGAGGCATATCTGTCTCTCCAACATGTTTTGTTTATGTCACAAACTAGGTTGAGATCCCTGGAATGAGTGACTCTTGTCCCATTTGATTTGCGGACATGCAGCATTTCCATTAGGGCAGGGTCAGAGATTGCTCTGTAGGCCAAGAAAAGGTTGCTTCTCAGCACCCTTTTGGATACAGAGTACAGAGACAGGGCCTTCAGTCTTTCCATGTAGGTCATGTTTTGGAGGCCCTTGATTTTCTTGGTTAGAAATCTCTGTGGTCTCTCCAGTTGTTGCAGGTGTCTGGGGAGGTACATGCAAAAGGGAGCATTGTACTCAATTAGTAGTCTGATGAGGGTCAAGTATAGAGGAGTTTTAACTTCCTAAGTTTTGGATATGATGCTCTAATTTATGAAATGTGTAACATAGAAGGCTTTCCTTACCGCTGTGGAGACATGTTGATCAAAGTTTAAATTGCTGTCAACCTGTGTTCCCAGGTATCTTACCACTGTGTTTGAGCTTAGGGGGATGATATTTATAATGAAATTTGCAGGGGCTACTTCTTTGCCAAAGGGGTTAATGCTGCACTTTTTTGCATTTAGTTTTAGACTGTGACTCTGGCACTAATCATTAGTCTGGGTTAGCCCCTTTTATAATATGTTAAAATCACTGGGGGACTCAATGACTGCACCTAGTTTGCAGCCATCTGCAAACTTTTTAAGCCACAGGCCATCTACTTTTACCTGGATGTTTGAGAAGTAGCTTCCAAATAGTAGAGGGCCCAGCACAGATCTCTGTGGTACACCACTGGTAACTGGTCTACTTGTGGAGGTGGAATTCCCAGCTCTGACAGTATGCATTATGTCGGTGAGCCAGTTTGCCTCCCATCTATTGATGTATGGGTTTAATCCCTAGCTGGGAGACTTTCTCAATGATATCTGCATGGTGTATTGTGTTGAAGGACTTGGCTAAGTCAAGATAGGTGGTATTTACTGCTTTGCCCTCATTCAGAGTTTTGGTGATATTCTAGAAAAGTCCAACATGTTTAATAAGAAAGACCTGCCCTTAACAAAGCCAAACTAGGATGAGTCAAGAGTCTGAGGGTGTGTCCTTGTTGCTAAGGTACATGATGATTCTTTTCATGGCCTTGCAGATAAGGCTGGTTAGGCTTATAGGTCTATGGCTCCCAGGGTTGGTTGATGTAAGGGTTGTGCAAGGGAATTACTGTTACTGTTCACCACTTTGCTGGAACATAGCCAGTGCTCAGGCTATGGTTGATGAGACTGCCAAGCAGTTCTGCTAGGTCTTGTTTTAGATGGTTTAGTAAGCAGCCTGGGATGTTATCTGGTCCTATGTAGGCTATGTTTTGGGCCTTGGAGAGGATGGATATGGCCTGATCTTTGGAGATGCTAGGTAGCGGCCTGGTGACAGGGATGCTTTGTGATGTGTTTGTGGGGAAAGGGGGGTGAAATTTGCACCAAATCTGTCTGCTAGCAGGTTAGCAATGTCTTTGGGTTCAGTGTGAGTAGTACCATCCACAATCAGTTCAGCACATAGCTGGGCATTCCCTTTAACATTTCAGATATAGCTAAAGAAAGCCTTATGATTGTTTTTAGCTAAAGATGCTAATTTAGCCTCTTAATTGGCTTTAGAGTACTTTACAAGATGTCTGATTTGCTTGTTCAAGTGTGGAGGGTATTGTTCCTCTGGTGTGTAAGTGCCCTCTTGTTCATTGATAACAGTTTCTTCCTTTTGTTATATAACCTATTTATACTTGCAGTCCACCAGGGTGGCCTGTCTTCTTTGGGAAAACCAGGTGTTGATACTTACAGGTACAGCTGAGTCTATACAATTGTTCAAATGTCTATACAGGGCATGTGTGTACTTCACTGCATAGGAGTCATATTTGGCTGTGTTAGCAGGGGGTTTTGAAACTTTTTATACCCTTGCCTAGTAGGCTAAAGTTTGCTTTGGAGAAATTTTTCATTTTGTTTGCTCCTGTGGGGATGTCCAGTCTGATCTTTACTTCAAATGAAAAAGAATTATGGTCAGACCTCCCCAGGGAGGACAACACATACAGGGTAGTGTGGTGATCCCCCCATGTTGGTGAGTACCAGGCCCAGGACATTTGAGCCCTTTTTAGGGGTGCAGACTCGCTGTTCCAGAGCATTTAATTTACAAAGTCTAGAAACCTCAGGGCAATCACATTTCTGCTTGTGTATGTTGTCCAGTCTATAGAACGATAGTTGAAATGTCCCATGACTAAAGTGTTTGGTTGTATACAGAGTAATTCCATCAAGTCCAGGTAGTTGGTGTGTTTCTCTTGGTTCATAGAGAGAGACATGTAGCTAGCGATGTTGTGGTAGGGTGCTTTTATCTATATTTACTTGCACCTGGAGTAGCTCTAGAGAGTTGTGCTGTTTAACCAGTCTCAAGGTGTATTTGGATTTAATGAAGATGGATACACCGACAACTTTGTTTCTTTCACACTCTTTTTGGGGTCTGAATGTGTGGAAGGCATTGTAGCCTTGTTTGGCTGGGGTGCTCTCTCCAGCCTTGAACCAAGTCTCAGTGATTGCACAGACATCAGCATCTTCCAAGGTGAGGAGTGTTTCCAGGGAGTGCAGTTTTTTGTTGAGGCTCCTGGCATTAAGGAGCATAACCCTGAGTTTGTCTAAAGTAGATATTTTTATGTCAGGGAACGTTTTTGTTTTGGTATTGCCTATAAAAGGCATTACGAGGGAGGCAAGCATCTTTGCCAATATCTGAAAGCCTAGAGGAGACAGGTAAACACCATCTTTGGTAAAGCAGTCTTCCCGGGCTAATAGATACTGGATCCCCTTGGACTGACACTAGACGCTAAGCCAATTGTTGAAGTCAATATTTTTTTTGTCTGTATTGGGGCATCATCCTGTGTCAAGATAAAATGCTACTCAGTGCTAGGGATATACCAGCCTGTAACACATAACCTAGGAGTTCAGTCATGTCTCCCTTCATATGGTCCAGAGAGGTACATCTCAAGTCATTCATTCAAACATGTACTATGACAGAGTCATAACAGTGATTGTTGTTGATTTGACATATCCTGCCACCTGACAGGCAGCTAACCATGACTTTCTCCTTGTCCAGCCTGGTGAGGGGGGGCATCTGTGTGTGTCTCACTATACAATTGCCTATGACCAGGACATTAGGTTTTGAGGTGTTTTGCCTTAGGGGCTTATTTGTTGAGACACTTGTTTGTGTGTTGCTATGTGAAGTGGGGTCTGTTCATGTTCCAGTATGTGTGATCTGTTTGAGCTTGGGAGGTCTCTGGTCCTTCGGCAGGCTCTTAGTGATACCTCTGCATAGGTGGGTCTATGTGACTTGGCCTTGTCTTCTGTGAGAATCGAGGTGTGTGTGCAAACAACTTGTTGGATGTTTTGTTTATTGTTATATGTGAGGAATGATTCCAGCTTCATGGTATAGTTACATCTCTCACATTATGTATCTGTTTGCTTTACGAGCAAACGGTTATCAGTATACATGAGGCAATTACTACATTGCCCTAGGATGCCATTGTCAATCAGGCTAGCTGGTGAAATGTTAAGAAGCTGTCTGTCCATTGTAGTTGGTTAAACTGCAAGTACTAGCTGGGGAGTGGGCACGTTGGATTAGCTTTTACATTAGGACTAATTCAACTAACTAAATAAGGGGGCTTATTCTGTTGAGGATTAGGGTTGAAGGAGTGTGGTGATGCTGTTCAGTGCTTAAATGAGTTGCCCGCAGTATAGCAGGGAAGATTGGTGGGTTCAACTGACAAACATCTAGGGAAAAAATACTTTCTAGGAGTTTGCTAATATGCAGGGCATTGATAACCCCTTTTGTGCAGTGCACAGCTACATGCAAATGCAAGACTTACATAAGGCAAAATTAAATGGTTTTAAACTGGCCTGCCAATAGGAAATTACACAGTGATCCTTCCTATAGCAATCCCCAACTCAGACAAAGCTATATCCACACTCTTCTGTCACAAGGGTGCAAGGGAGCCCTTCTTTCTCTAAGATGGCTGGATTTTAGTTCAAGTGTATGAAAAACAAGCTAGATTCAGCAAGTCTCAATCTAGTCTATGCTAACTAAGCAATATTTCAGTACAAAACAAGTGCAGGTATTAAGCAGGTACAGACAGTAAAAAACAGTTAAATTCAGTTGAAAATGCATAGATAAAGTTCAAAATAAATGTAATTTCTTTTTCTTAGCTTTGCATGGTTTTGATTTAAGCAGAAACACTCTAGACCTCTGCCAAAGGATGTCAAATGCAGAGCAGCTCTGGTTAATTGAGCAAAACCCCTGCTGATACGAGGCTTTGCAGGTGAAATTAAACAGTTTTAAACTAGTCTGCCAATAGGAAATCTCAAAAACTTCCAATTATGAAATTAACCCTTCAAAATTTCTTATTTTTCCAATCAACCTGAGCAATCATAAAAAGCCTATTTTTCCTATAACTCAAATTAAGTTAAAATATACCTTTAAGTACCTAGGGATAATATTTGACCATAATCATACAAACTCCCTTCAAAATAATCTTGTCAAATCATGGGCAAACATCAAAAATGATACAAACAGATGAAAAAACATGAAATTTCCCTTTTTATCTAAAATAGCAATTATAAAAATGAACATTCTACCCAGATTACTATACCAATTTAATGCAACAAACAGCAACATCCATTTAAACTTCTTCAACAAAATAAACAAAACTTTAACGAAATGCATATGGTTTCCTAAGACCCCAAGGATCTCCCTATCAAAATTACTGCTTCCCAAAAACAAGTGGGGACTGGGAATACCAGATTTTAGATTATACTATGATATAGTTTGTGTCAACAGAATCATGTTAATTGTTGACCCTAATCCAATTAACTCAACTCATTCCCCACAATGGGATGATCTTTGCCATGCACATGTAAAGCTGTGTAATGTAAATCCCAAATCACTGCCCTTCATGAATAAGCCTGAATTAAAAGACATTCAATTACATAAGCTAATCAAATATAAAATTAACTAATTCCAAAAGCTCTTCTCTTCACTAGGTCTAACAAATGCACTTATACTCTTGTAGCCCATTCATTTAAACCCAAACCTGAAACTGGGTAATAAAATAATAAATCTTGACCAATTCCCTCAAATAAAAAACTTAACTATCTGGGATTTTTATGCAACTAAGGATAACTCTCTAAAGGACATCAAAGAAAATGTTGAACTCAGTAACAAATATACAATAATTCTGAGACAAATCAAAGAGTTAGTATCTACTTTGGGTAATTTCCCGAATGAGGTTCAGGAAGAAATAAATATTGCCCTATCCCTCCTGAAATGTCTGATGTTATCAATTACATACAACTTAATATCTGCCATTAAATATCAATCTTCTATTATATTTGCACAATATTGGAGAAACAAAAACTCCGAACTGACAGATGTCCACCTCTCCCAAGCGATTAATAATACAAGCAGATTTGCCCCTTCAAGAAACTATTATATACCCAATTGATGATAAATAATAATGCATATTATACCCCAGAGTGTCTAAACAGCTTCTTTCCAAATACTTCACCTCTTTGTCCCTTTCCCCCCACAGTGACAGCTGACCTCCTACATATCCTGTGGTACTGTAAATATGCACAAAGCTTATGGAACTCACTAAGGATTAAACTAGAAAAAAATTGGATATGGAAAATCAACCCTTTCATGGGAATTTGTTATATTGCATGTAGGTCAAAAGGAGTATACCCACTAATGAAGTGAGAATCCAGATTGCTCTCGTTATGTTAATTAATCTTTATATTATGCAGAACTGATTGGACTGCTCTAAAATAAACCAGGAAAATTTTGCAAAGATGGCATCCAAGTATATTTTTCCCATAAACTAGCTACAGAAAATATTAGCAAATGCTTGAAATACCTTAACTTCTGGAATATAACTTTGGACTGTATCCTGAAGTAATATAAAATGGCTTTACATCTACTCTCCTATACTAGTAATATTGATAGTCCTTCCCTCCAAAGGATTTAACTCATTCAATTCCTTTATGGTTACTTCAAAGTGTTAATACAGTAATGATAACAGTGTAAGACTGTAGCACTATATAAAAATAGTTGAATATGTAATGCGTTCATCTCACCTTCTTTATTAACTACTGATTTTCAATCTTGGTCCAGTAAAGATAGAATTAATAGAGTTAAGAATGTCATGTCTCTTCTAATAGTGTGTTTTCTCTTGTCATATTAAGAAATCAAGCCTTAAATATTTTTGTTGGTTATTCGAATGATAAATGGCCTTATCTGTCTTTGTATGCTGACCAGTTTCAGTAAAATAAGTTTTTGTTATTGTACACTAAAATACTGAAACTAAAATAAAATAAAAGTTTTGAAAAAAAAAAGAAACTGCTGAAGTACAGTATCATTACATAAGAGAAGTACAAAAAATATATAGTGCTCTTTTGTGTGTTTCCCAACTTAGACAGACTAGGCAAACACCTGTTGCCACCAGACAAACACTCCCAGTCCTCCCAATGCAAATGCACAATAAAGGAGTGTCTTAAATGACATGCTACCACAAACAATCTTAGAAAAGGCAAAATGCTACAACAAACAAATGTAAAGATATGGATACAGCAGTGTACTTTAAACAGCTTATAAAAGTGTAAATATTCAATAAAAGTACTTTGCTTTGTATAAATAAGCCAAGAGACAATTAATTGAACAGAATTTATAAAGGCACTAAAAACAAGATAAGCTGATTAACAAGCCCTTCAGCCAATAAAATTACATGCAGCAGAAATCTCAAATGTTTCACCAACCTAAACAGACCAGGCTACCTCCAACTGCTCTAGATGGAAAATCCACTGGCCTTTTGATGTAAAAACAAGTACCTATTACAGTGCAGAAATACACTACTTTATTCCACAGTTATGTAGATAATGAATTCAGATCAAGTACATCAGTAGAATGATGAGAGACAAAATACACCTTTACCTTTTCAATACAAGAAAAGGAAAAGCAAATAAATAATTCAATACATCAACAGCAGTGTAGAAAGGGAGGTGCTTATTAACTCAAGTTATAGTAGGGGTGGGCAGCTTAAAAATCATCAGGTTTAAAATGCAAATCAACAAAGGAGAGGGTGGGTGGGGAACACAAGCAGGTAATCCCCAGCAGTGCTTTAGCTTCTGCAGGCTTGAAATCTTTTCAGCAAAAGACAAAGAGCCAGAAATTCGTTATGTCTTTAAGTATCACTCAAGAAACAATCAACCAATGAAAAAACACATGAAATGTGCAGCCTAGACAATTTAAGTCTGTCTCCTACATAGAACAAAAAACACCAGGCCAAGCAGATTTCTTAAAGCAGAAAACAAAATGGAGAAGTAAAAGAAGCAAGCACAATCATGGACACTATCAGAATAATACCACCAGAAGTCCCATGTCTCTGACATATTTGATTTAGAGTAATCAGAAATGGTTTGGCACAAACACATTTGTACAACTGTTATGACATATCAGCAATCTAGGAAGGCAATCACACACACTGTCCTGACATTTTAACATCTGATGGAGGTGTTAGAGGGACTCTGATATACCTGTATGTGACATTATAATCAGTACAGACTACTTGACTGGTGTACATTTCATATATATATATATAAAACAGAAAGCAGTTCTATGACAGATAAAAAATATAGGTTTATTTTCCTCAGCCAGCAGGGAATCCCCAGTAGTGCTTTAATTTCTGCAAGTTTGAAATATTTTCAGCAAATGACAAAAGCCTAATGTAATATGTTTATATCAACTAGCTCATTAACTTCTTTGTATTGTAGAATGTTACACCTCTAAGAGGCTTGCATACATTTTGCATTCCAGAACATTTTCTGAGAAATTAAACAAATGTAAACATTTTGTGAAGAATAAAAGCTATTAAAATTGTACAAATAACAATGTTATCAGTAATAAATATTCTTTACAGTGATAATAGTTAGTCTAGTATCCATAAATACTATAATATATTATAATGCACAGGAACCAAAAATGATATTTTTTGCTAAGCTTTCACAAACAAATTGTCAGATCTTGGAAAGTGTGCAACCTATATATATACTGTTAGAACAGTTTTGTTAACTGGACATAAGCTTTCACATGACAGCAAGAAACGCATCTATGAATGCATATTTATTGAGATATATAGAGAAATAAAAGCAAAACATATACTTAATTGTATAATATACATATCACTCAATAGCTCGAAAGGCGTGCAACCTACAAAGCAAATACCAAATATTGTTTTCTTCAACTCCATCAAAGTTTTCACGAGATGTCATGCAACAGTTTGTAATTCACTTGTTTTTTGAAGTATTAACTACATGTGGAAATATTGCTTATTTTCATAGTTACTGACAAACACTTAATAATATGTCAGGAATATTATGATTTAAATAGTAGCAATGAATTTTCCTGTCTCCTACCATGGCACTTTATATCACACTCCTCAACAGTATGCAGGTCTCTCATTAAAAAAAATCTGAGCATAAATATGAAAATATAAATAACAGTTAACAAATCAAGGGCATTGCTGAATGTTGGTAAAAGTTGTGGAGACAGATGCAAGAGCTCCACCATCTTGTTTGAAGCATTCCCATGGAGTCTCTATTGAATTCCTGAACTCCTGAAGCAGCAGATACTCATAATCTATTATGTATGTTAGTAGGATATAGGCAGCTGTTCTTTTAAAAAATGCCAGTCCTTACCACACATGCTGGAATCAGCTAGTAGTTATGGTTGTGTGAATCCATGAGTGAATATTACCATTGTTTATGTTTTAATATTCACCTGTTGTTTTTCATGCATTTTACCTTTATATATATAAATATATAGGCATAGAACAGCTGGTTGACTTCAATATCTATGTGGTTGATACCATTTGGTCATCTGAAAAAGATGGTTGAATGGTCTCTGAGATCAGCAAATCCTGGGTGGGGGAATATTTTCTTTCCTCAGGGTTGTGTGATCTCTGAGTTAATATATATCATTATGATGAGATGTGGGGGATTGCAGGGGCTTGCCCCCTGCAAAGGCACTTCTGTTTGATTTGGCCCACCCTGGGGTAATCCTCAGAGCATGAGTAGAAATGAGTATAATGTGTTGTCATTACAGCCCTGGGACTCAGTAAACTCCGTGTAAGCTTCGTGTGAAGCCTACATGGAGTTTACGTGTTTGTGCTGTGATGCAGGGTGAGAAGCAATAGTAATTACATATTCATGCTGCACACCATGTTTAAATGTAAACAAGCACAGTTTCATGGCTGGCAACAGTGTTGCTGGCCTGGAAACTGTATAAAGCAACATGGATAGAAATCCTGGTTACCTCAGACCACAATAGGTTAGCAGGATTGCACAGAATGCCACAATGATTACCAGGGCTTAACATATAATTAACTATATGATCCAAAGACAGTACAGGACAGTGTATACAGTGCTGAGTATTGTGAAATCACATTCCAGGCATTCTGTACCAGCAGTTATATAAATGATCTGTAAGGGTACATGGACTGCCCTGTAAAGTAAATACTAAGAGGAAGTGTGTATTGAATAAAGACAGAGATGAACTGTAGGAATGAACACAGGGAATGAGTACAGGTCAAGCAACCTAATGTACAGCAAATGAGGTCATGTCAGTGGAAGACAGTTGTAGCAGGAACATCAATCACATATCAGTATGGTACAGAATGGACTGTACAGTGAAAATGTGCATTATGTGACTGTCACATGAGGTGACATAACAATGGGGAAGATGTCTGTATGCAATAAGCATCTTTACATGAACAATGCAGAGGACATCTATCACAGATGTTACATACACTTGGGGTAGGGTGCATATTGTGAAGCTGTGCAAACTGATTTCCCTGACTATGTGTATCATCTCTGCAGAGTTCTCCAACAAATGGGCACAGGCAAAGGCTCATGGACAACAGTAAAAGAAGCAAGCACAATCATGGACAATATCAGAATAATACCACCAGAAGTCCCATGTCTCTGACATATTTGATTTAGAGTAATCAGAAATGGTTTGGCACAAACACATTTGTACAACTGTTATGACATATCAGCAATCTAGGAAGGCAATCACACACACTGTCCTGACATTTTAACATCTGATGGAGGTGTTAGAGGGACTCTGATATACCTGTATGTGACATTATAATCAGTACAGACTACTTGACTGGTGTACATTTCATATATATATATATGGCACAATCCACTCTATCAAGAACCTTACCCATATCATCAATGTTATCAAGCAGCTATGTATGTACTGTGTGCATCACCAGAACAGGTATCATACATGTATCTGGTGTAACACCTTGATGGGGGTTCTGCACCATCAGAAAGTAATGTTTATGCAGCAAAAAGAATACCTAGATATGGCCAATAAGATGTGTGACAGCTCTCTGTGGCAAAGGTGGTACACTTCAGTTACACATCACTGGAAGATAGGTAGGGAGGTACATGAAGAAGGGTGCATTTTACACAGTTGTTGGTGTAATGAAGGCTGTGAACTACGGAGGTATTTTGGCCTTTGATGTAGATGTCCTTTACATATTCAGTAGTTGTGTTGCATACAAGGGAGTAGTTAGCACTGTGGCCACATGCCGGTGGACGTTCCACATACCATCTACCCCAGGACACAGGACACATACCTATTGGTCTGATTATAGGGTGTAATGTCTACATTATAATTGGGTTGTGTGTTTGTTTTCATGATGTAACAAATGTTTTTGCTTTGTTGTGGGTGTTGTCATGACTGTGGCAGCAATCGTTGATGTATGTTGATATGGTCTGTATTATACTAATATCGCAGCTGGAGTCAATGACTGCACACAATTTGTAGTCCTTCAGACATCTGTTTGGACACAGGATGTGAATGTCATTCATGATGTCTGTGACATAAATGTTGGGCAGGAAAGGGCCTAACAGACAGCTGTGGTGTACTGACCAGATCACTGGACCTGAGATATAGGTCACTTCAAACATTTCAACATATTTACATGCCACATATGTGATCCACTGGTCTACCCACTTGGTGATATAGGTGTTTATGACCACATCTGACAGTGTTGAGTGAATACCATAGTATGGATTTGTGTCAGAATACCTTGGGCTTATCAAGTTCAAAAAGATGATAGTGCTGTCATCATGCATGCTCTCAATGACCTCTTGAGGACATCTAACAAATGTAACAGACATGATGTAGCATTAATAACTCACAGAGGTATGTTGCACACAGCGGGGGTATTACTAGTGTCCATTTAGAAAAGATCCATGATGACATGTTGGCCTTCCTTCCAGATGAGGACAGTCAGGATGTGTCTGTACATGCATACATCAGGCACTGGCCCCCCAACTGAGATGCATGCATGTTGATGTACACTCTTCTATGGGAACATAGTCTGTGTGGAGGGTGCATTGAAGTGTGTATTCAACCATGTAAGGAAGGTGTATGTCCCGAGTCAAGCTATTGGCGATCTGTGATATTGTCACATCCCATTGATTCTATGTGATAGGCCTGGATGAAGGTAAGACAGTACATACTGCCTATCTTGATCTGGCTTAGGGTTTGGACACAATCCCTAAAGCAGGTGTCATTGAGATACTCTCCTAGGTGGGGATTAACACTTACTTCACTAGATGGGTAACCAGTTAGCTCTCCAACAGAACACATACTGTGAAAGTTGGTAAATCAACTTGGGCAAGTAGAGCTGTGACCATTGGTGTACCCCAGGGGATCTGTGCTTGGCCCTTTATTGTTTGGAATCTATTTCTTGACAGTTCAGGCTAAAGGATACAACATTTGAGTTATCACATTTGCTGATTCTTACATATTGGGTACAATCATTGAGTCCACCAGTGATGATATACTACAGGAGGGGCTAACATAGACAAATGATTGGTGACAAACCCACAAAGTCTATAAATAAACACAAAAATTTGTCTTTATTTTGTACTTCTGCAAAGTGAAATTTGCTGCTAATTACAGCATTGATAGCACTCCTGCAATGTAAAACCCAGGGAGGCCAGACCTAGGAACACACTTAGATAGCAATCTGAGCTTCGACCAAGTGTCCACAGCGGTATGGAAATGACATGCTGTGCACATCATAAGTTACACCATTGTATTCAAATCTGAGGTTTTTATAACAGCACTGTACTTGAACCTCATCAGAACACTAATAGAGTATGATGATCCCTTTTGCATGTACCTCACCAGACACATGCAGCAGCTGAACAGGCCACAGGGGTTTCTCACCAAGAAAACAGTGGGCCTACAAACCATGCCATGACATATGGGGATAGACTGAAAGCCATGTCACAGTAATCTGTATTGTATAAGATGAGGTGACTTCTGCCTTGCCTCCAGGCCAGTTGCTGACCCTTCCCTGGTGGGAATAGTGCACTTCCATAAATAAGATATAGGTGATGACATCAGCAGTGTCTGCTGAGGAGAATATGGTACATGCTGGAGTAAAAGGCTCTCTCTAATGTCATGCATGTGGACAAACACATAACCACCCCAGTTGACTGCAGTGAGAACACAACCCCTACCTAAGTACACATACTACAGAACTCTGTATTTAAGGCAAGAACCACAACTCAAGTCTAACTTGGAGTGTTTCAGACAACACTTTAGAGGTGATCAGAGTGTGTGATGAGGATAATATGGAAATAGCAGTGTCCCACATGCTGGTGTAGAAGGCTCTTTCTAATGTTAAGCAAGTGCACAAATACAAACACACACACACACACACACACACACACACACACACACACACACACACACACACACATATACACACAGACACTTGACTGCAGTGACAACAGAACCCCCTACATAAGTACACAGACTACAGGGCTCAGTACTTCATTGAAGCACCACAGCACAAGTCTGAGTTTTATAAGGCTGCAGGACAACTTATACTGGATAATATCAACAGTAGATGTTGGAAAGAAGATGGTGGGAGGCCTGCATGAAATGAATGTGTAGGCATGCAAGTGTCAAAATACTGTCAATCCATGGGATTGGAGTGGTAGTTGTAGGATACACACTTATAATCTTCTTGCTAGACAGACACACGTACACCCCAGTTGACTGCAGTGAGAACAGAGCCCCCTACCTATCTAAGTATGTAGACTACAGAGCTCAGTACTTTACACAAGTGTCATGGCACAAGTCTGACTTTTAGAAGGCTTCAGGAAAATTTATAGTGGAGGACATCAACAGTGGATGTTGGAGAGAAGATGATGGGAGGCCTGCATGACATGGATATGTAGGGATGTTCAACTGTGAAGATTGTTCTAGTCCTGCATGTTACCAGACTGAGTTGCAATGCATATCACACATTTGTTATTAATTTGTAGATGGCGTAGTGGTGCAGCTGTAGGGTTGTTGCCTCACAGCAAGAGGTTCTCCAGTTTGATTCTTGGCTGATGTGCCTTCTGTGCAGAGTCTGCATGTCCTCCATACATTCATGTGGGTTTCCTTCAGGTGCTCCGGTTTTCTCCTACGTTTACAAAGACATGCGTCAGGAGCATTTCTCCCTGAGCCTCTGCTGAAAATTGGCTTCATTCCAAGTCAGACTTTCCCAGTAAACAAATGTTAAATAAAATAAGTAATTTATGGATCTACTTCACAATGCCGAAATTTCAGAATATCGACCACCATATGGCCGACACCATATGACCGATATCCGAAATCTCGACATTGTAAGTAGACCAAATAAAAGAAAAATAAATTTTTCTTTCAACTGCTAGAAGGTCCCTTGCACTTCCCGTGGGGGGCTCGCCCCCCACACCCCCGTAACTTTAATATACCAACTCTGAGATCCCACTACAGTGCAGGAATGGAAATCTTTCCATTCCGCACTATAGTGAGATGCCGGTTTTGCATTGTCGGCATTCCAAATGTAGATCATATGGTGTCGGCCATATGGTTGTCAGTATTCTGGAGTGTCGGCAATGTCAGGTAGACCCATAATTTATATAGTGTAGCTGATATATTTGTGAACACGTACTGCAATACCAGGGTTGCAGTGCATGGGGGAGGTAACACATGGCAGAATTGTAAATGTGTGACATATTCTTTGATAGGCCTTTAGTTTGTTGTGTTTCCACATGTAGTTTTATGGCATGGAGAGTAAATGGACAGCAAACAGCAGTTTAGCAGTAAACATGCTAATATTTACTTTGCATAGAGCAACGGTGAGCAGTGGGTTTCTGCAATGGGTGGCAAAGTGTTTGAGCATGCAAGATACACATTTCCATTATTTTCCCTGTTTTCTTGTAGTTAAGCAGTGCACAAACATGGGACTCATTGCTAAAATTCTGAGAGTTAGTACTGAGTGTATGAAACACACCTGCTGCTTAGATGAATCTGTTGTAGCAGGTGTAAATGCATTGACACATTTCTTTTTAAGCCCAGATGATACTGGGTTTGAATACAGGTGTATTTAATACTTTTAAATAAACAGTGATAATGCAATGACATTATTCTTTGTAGGATATGCAGCATGTGTTACTGTGTGTTGATGTAGTGCAGTGTGTTTAAACGGCATTGCGTAAAGGTAACTACAGCACTGCAGAGTCACTCACTGCTGCTTAGTATCGGTGCATGATGCCAAACTCTGTGCAAACACAGATGCCAAAAAGAGAAGTGATCCATTGCTTTTCTTTGTGCATTGTGTGTGTGTGTGTGTGTGTGTGTGTGTGTGTGTGTGTGTGTGTGTGTGTGTGTGTGTGTGTGTGTGTGATTCTATTTTTTGACCAGATTATAGGTGTTAAAATGGATTAGATAGGAACATGGTGAAATGGGGAGCAAGCAAGTGGAAGAACAAAGGGAAGCAATACAGGAATATGCAGGAGGGAGGTAGTAAAGAACCATCGCTATCCATTACTTCAACTGTGTAAACTGAAAATATGTGCAGAATATTAGCTGAATTTGGACTGTCACCTCCAGAAAAAAAGGGTGATGACAATGTAATCATGTTGTATAGCCAATTGGACTGAATCAAATGTGTCAAGAAGACATGTCTGCAATGTATGGGATGGAGATTTTTTTTTTTTTTTTTTTTTGGGACAGGTGACCATTTTTTTTTTTAATTAAGTAATACAGGAATGCTGGGTAAGGGATCTTGGTATTTCTTGGTCAAGTAATTTGGGTAGGTGAGAAAGTAAATCCAATTAGCACAAACAAAACAAGACACAGAGATGCTGAGGGAGACAAAAGATTGGAGACACCATGATTGGGGTGAAGAAGGGGACAACCCAGGCATGCCCATCAAGCATGGAGACAGTGAGAATCTAGTCCTCACCCACTGAACTGCCATCACTGTTGCCTTACTCCATTGGCAGCTGGAGTGCTTGACTGCCTCTCCTCCTATATACCATGAAGTAGAGCAGCCTCTCCGTCCGACATAGGTGTACACCAAAGGTGCAGTGCATAACCCTACACACCAACCCTGGCATCTACTGGTGGATGATGAAATCCCCACCTCCACCACTACTTCAAGAGGGTACCACAGCACTAGCTTACTGAGCAGGGGTGCAGGTAATACAGGGGAAGCAGAGGCAGTGCTGCCAGATTGGGTCACAAATTTGCTGGCCATCTGTCTTGTAGCCAGTGGAGTGGAAGAAGGCTGATCCACTGGGGCTGGCCTACCTTGCTGTGCTCTGAAGCATTTAGTGATTTGTTACATGATGATGGCATAGAAACATGTTGATGACATATAATAGAAAATAAAAAAAGGGATAAGGGTTGGGGTGAGAGAAAACAAAAAGAGATAAGTGTAGTACAATCATATGTGACATAAAATGTGTTATCACAATTATACAACTATTTATTTGAATTATTACATTGAAGTATACATCCTAACATCTATACATTTTAATTACAGATTGCTCAAAGTAATCCTTGAAATGTGCTTATATTGCACATATGCTTGGTCCAGTTATATAGATTACAGTTAACAGCAGGGCATTTATGCCACTTGTATAAAGTTTAATTTATGTAATATTATTAAAGAAATACAGTATGGTATAGTTATTACTCATGGTATTTGAACCCACAACCTTTGACTACAGTCTTACACTTGACTCCTAAAGTTGCTTTGTGCTACAGACTAATGTATACATGCTTGCTTTTATAGTTAAGATACAAATGCTCAATTTGCTACAACTGTATAAAAAACCCCAAAAATCTATCTTTAACTTTTTAAGCCACAATAATACTTCTGTTGTGCTGCATACATACCACTTGCTTCCCTCAGTCTCTGCATTCTGTCAGCATGCACCAGGCAATTAAAGTCTATTTCATTAGCATTAGCTGGTGAAAGAACAGAACAGCATTATGCATACCAGTCTTGCCTGTATTTAGCTTTCTATGTATTTATTTACAATTTGTTTACCAAGACGTCTGACTGGGACAGAGGCCATTCTCAGGGGATGCCCATGGAGAAACACTCCAGATGCATGTCTTTGGAATGTGAGAGGAAACTAGATCACCTGGAGGAAACCCACACAAACATAGGGAGGACATGCAGACTCCACACAGAGGGCATCCCAGCTGATAATCAAACCAGAGAACCTCTTGTTGTGAAGCAACAACACTAACCACTGCACCACTGCATTGTATTAAAAATACTCTTTAATTCACATACTTACACAGCTGTGAGATGTCACCAGTTTAAAACTCAGTCAACCACTGGCTGAGTGTATCCTTCTTGCACCTTTGTAGGACATTAAAATGGTGCCTACCCTGTTCTCCAGTAAGTGGGATACCAGTCACACTAGGTACAGGCAAAGCAAAACTACTACAAGCCTCAGACTTGTATTGGGAGCCAGAATATTTCCCCTGCAGAAGCCTTTGACTGTGGTGCTTTACCAGGAGTCCAATAAATATCTTGGACTCCTGAACACCCAATGTCTACACCCTAAACTGATCACTTTCCTCTCTAATGACAAACATGTCTAATAACAGAACTAGAGCAATGGCAACTAATGATTTCCTGCCAATTCCTTTTATCATGTTTACTCATAGTGTGCAAACCCATGCAACAATGCCAACTGCATTTGCACAGTATTAAGTGGAGAGCAGCAGTGCCAAGCAGGGAGGAAATATGTGTTTGAAATTTGAAGGTTAATCTGACACTTGACCTTAGTTTGAGGCTTGTCTTCTGTTCTAGCTTGGAAATATATTTGAAAATTAGAAGTTAACTGTTTGGTAAGTTACATTTGCAGACATGCACTGAGAGCATAAATTTCATGACCTGACACTTTTTTGTTTGTTTGACTTTATACACAGATAAAATTGATTTTTAAAGTGTGGGATTCAAACCTAGGCATAAGAGGCAAAGCATTTTCTTTCACATAAGTAATTTTCCATTGTTGCCATAGAAGAAGTGCTGCTCAGACATAGTCATGAATCATTAATAAATACATCTGACAGTTTGAGGTGTTACACATGTATGTGAATGACCTGACAAGGTTCTTGTATATAGATTCAGCTGTGCATGTGTCTTATTTAATTGTGAAGGCCATCCAAGTCCAGATAGCAGAATTATACTTGCAGAAATATGGCAGACATTATACCCTCAGTCATTCATCTGAAAACACAATATGGGTGTCTTATTCATCATACATATAATTAATATTAACTCCACTATTTAAAGTGTTATAAGTAAGAGTGAATATAATAGGAAATGGAACAACAGTAAAATATTTGCAATACCCTGTATTAGAACCCAGGACCATGTGTATGGCATTCCTACATTTACACCTGTTGCCACAAGACTGTTGAAATAACACTTCTATATTTTTCTGTTCATTGCTATATACTCGACTGTTACAACAGTAGAAACAGGTTGCACACCCTGTACTAGAACACAGGACCATCTCTATTCTAGCCCTACACTTACACCTGCTGCCACAGGAGTAGTTACATGAGACTTCCAAAATTTCCTAATCATTCTTAAGTTCTGTGTGTGAACCACTGCACAACGTTGCTTCGCATGTTTGTGTGATACCCCATAAAATTAATTCAATGTATCCATTTTCAGTTATTGACTGTCTGCATCCTGTCTACAGGTGTTCTATGGCTGCAGGTGTTGCAGAACCTTACTTACCACTGCACAATATGCTTAGCAGTGTTGTGCGATGGAGAACAAAAATTGCAACACTGTATCCATTTTTACATTTTTACAGATCCCCTATCTACAGGTGCTCTGTCTGCTTCCCGTGTGGGCTACTGCACTAAGTGCCGCAAAAACATAATAATCAAAGATAAACCTGATATTCATTGTTTCACCATTTCCCCTTTTGCACTAAGTACACTGCAAATGAAAAAAATATATATATGTTTATATAGGTCTGAATTTGAACTCTCACTCCAATGAACCTTCAGAACACAGTAAGAGTGTAATATCCCTCTTTGCCACACAAATATCTTTGCAGCAGGGAAGTGAAATCACTCTGTATACCACCAACTGCAACATCATCCACAGTACTAACAGACCATATCACAGTTATTTGTACATGTATTAATTTCAGATGTAGTGCATTGAGTGATCATGCAACCATTTATGGCTCTTGCTTGTAAAAATGCAGATTTTTCATCTCTCTGTGCTGCTCATTTTTGTCTTATCTAACCAGTAATTGGAGACATGTAGTCTGTAAGGATTTTATATCATTGTCCTTAAAATGTGTGAGGATATTAAATGGCAGTAATATACAGTTGTCAACAAATGAAGAGGAGGCTGTATGTTAATGAACAGAAACTGTGAATTGCGTGCTGCTTACTTACCTTTAAAACCTTGATAAAATTATTTCTACATTTTGTAAGTCTGGCCTGGCTGACACACCCACTAGAGATAGGGCAGTCTGCATTGCTGCTGTGTTTTCCTTCTGCCTACCAGTAATTATTAACAGTTGCAATCCATTAGCAACAAACACTGAGGGAGTGCCTTCACTATGTTTACATCTGTTTCATGGATTCAGGTATTTGGGATTCAGCAGTTCTAATGAGTTCACACCAGATTTGCATCTTTACCGTGCTCACAGTCCTGACTCTACACCATAAAAAGGCAACCATGTAGTTAGAGAACCTGAGGGTGAGGAGACTAGTTTATGTGGAGAACGCAGAAGAGGCTATTACCTTGGGATATATGTACACAGAAAACTAATGGCTTTGAGAAGGTATGCTTGCATTTTTCAGCTATATACTTCAAATGCTGAAATGTCATTAAGAAAAATCGTCTTCATTTGTAAATTCTACTTTTATCTGTATGCATTACTTAAAAGTGTACTGATGGCATGAGCATGTTTGTCACGGCATTTCACAGGTAAGCATGGTTGGCAATAGCTTAAAATGGAATGTTCTGTGTTAAATCTGTAGGCATGTTTCAGGGACAGTTCATTTCATAGCGCTTTTAGCATTTCACTCATGGTTTGTTAACAAAATATGTCATTTCTCTGTTTTTTTGGGAGGGTGTGGGAGCTAAGTTGCTTTTTGGCACAAACAAGGATATGTTGCTATTGTTACTCTCTTTGTTTTGCATCCAGCCTTGCTTTGTGTTTGAATGTAATATGTTACAACCACACAATTCTTGTTTTTTTATATGTCAATATCTTGACTGTTTTATGATTCTCCAGTGGATAATAATGAAAAATGCTATCATTTATGTTTTATCTAGAAACAGGACTTTTTTTAGTTATGTGATATTTATGTGTATTATTCTTATGTTGTGTTTTAGGTCAACTAGGGCTATGCCTCTCAGGTGTTTCAATCCAGAAACCTCCCTGTTCAGTGACCCTGAGAATCAGGTAATTGTAGAAGCTTTTAGGTGACATGGTGTCTTTCTGCTTAACAAGGCACATGGAGATATGTCAGGCAGAATGCAAATTTGGCAGCAGATAGTTGCTGATGTGAATGCAGAAGATGGCCACAGCAGGACATGTGATCAGGTATGCCATATGGCCACTGACATGATCCCATCTGCATGGAGGAGAGCAACTGCAGTGGCCTGTGATCACATCGGTACCAGGGGGCTGCTACAGACCCACCACTAACAGCAAATGAAGAGTTCCTGTCCACTTTCAGGGATCCAGATAGCTCCCAAGAAGGTACAGAACAACATGTCCTCAACATTGGTGCTGCTATTTCAGGAACAACAAGTATGTCCCAGGAGCAGCTTCCAGGTAGGCTTTTGTAAATACTCTTGTATAGTAAAATATTGACAGCAATATGTTAGCTCTGTTTAACAATAAATTTGTTTGTGGGGGGGGGGCTTGTTGATTACTACAGTTAACAATAAATTCTGATTGATTACACATGAGCTTAGGTTTGACTTGTCATCCAAGTTCTTGTTAAAAGTACCATTAATAGACATGTAAAGAGCAAAATGTTTTAACACCCAGTGTTACTGTTAATTGTGATGATGTTGTCCTTAACATTTGCTTAATTTATACCAGGAATGTCATCATCCATGGGAAGCCTAGTATCAACTGCACATGGCAAGTGAAATATTTTCTTTGTCAGTGCTGATAAGCAGTTCAGAGAAATATATATTTTATCCATATGTGTGATATGGGTGTAAGGACTTTTGTGTGTAATGCTGCACTGTCTGCAGTAGTGGTGTCACTGTTACTTTGTTAACATACATTTGACTATAGTAGTGTTTCTATTTTTTTTTTCTTGTGTTTGTTGCTTGTTATCACAGATGATCCTGCCAGTGGAAGTGTAGGACACTTACAAGTTGATGTCAGAGTACCAACAGACTCTGATGATGATGGTAGTCAAACAGAAGCACAGTTGGGGGGTGCAGAGGTTGAATCTGACACTGAGGTTGACATTCAGCCATTCCCTGTAATTCCATCAGATACATACAGGCCTACACCAACCCATTCCAGTAAGCCCTCAGGTATTGAACAGGTGGAGGGTGAGACACTCGATCAGGGAAGTGTGGTTACTATGGCTTCAGTGCCTGTTGACTCTGGACGTAGCCAAAGTGTGGGTGAGGTGCCACACAGGAAGGTTGTTAGGGATGCTCAGAGCAGGCCTGCTGTGCATCCACCCCTGATCCAGGTGTGTCTTCCTGTGCCAATTGACGTATGTTTAGGACCATCATGGAGTCACAGGCACATTCCTATACATCGCCAGAGAAATGTTTAGGTTTGTAGATGTGCTTCCACTGTGTTACCAATTCAATGGATCAGATGAATGACACATTAGAAAGGGTGGTGTCTGTGATGGGATGTCTTCGGAGAGGGGCACCGCATCCTCGTGGCCATAGGTCAGCCATATCATATGCTGTTAGTTGACATGGCTATGCCTGATCATGCTTCCATAGTGGCACTACTTCCACTGCTCGTTCAGTGTTTCAGGTGTCCACATCCAGACATGGCAGGCCACGGGGTTGTGGTCCTGAGCAGACTCAGGTGTGGAGCTCATCCAGCAGACATCAATCATGTTCAGGTTGCAGCACTGCATCCAACCATGGCCATGGAAGTGCCAGTACAACTCCTGGCAGAGCCAGTTCTCATGGTTGGGTATAACAAAGATGAACTGCCACCTCTACCATGCATGGCTCACACCTGTCCGACCTAGCAAGATGTAGAACTAGCACACATCTTGGATGTGCTCCTGCAGACACTCACACAGCAATTTCACCTGCAGGGCCCATACAGACACACACACAACAGTTACATGGTTCAGCCGTGAAGCTTAAAGCTAATTTTGTCTCACTTGTCACTTGTTACTTTATCTGAATGTCTGCCTGCTTCTCTTTCTTACTCACACACACTCACTGACCTTTACTGTCAGTCCAGGCTTCCTGCCCCCCCCCCCCGCCCCCCAACATCACCCTATGCAAGTGATGATGACAGTACCATATCCCTGTTTTCTATCTTTTAGATTCTGGGATACATAACATTTATGTCTGATGATCAGGGTGCACAGCTGACTTAGTGCTTAGTATATCTGCATTTGTGATGTTGTTTTGCTAGTTGTATCTTAGACATATTTTGGTCTTAGAAAGTTAGACAGTTGATAGAATCAAACATATTTTGCATTAGTATTGTTAATGATCTTGTCAGGTTTGTGAAGTCTGAAACTGAAATGTGTCTCCTTACATTCTAACTTCTTTCTTTCATAATTTTCAAGTACAAAAGTATGGTGCTAAACTGAGTACATTTGGTGGCCATCAGTACTTTTGAGAGGTATGACTGTGTGAATCTTTGATGCCTGAAGCCTACTACTTGATAATGGACCCATATAAGTTACATACGTCTCTGCTGTTACATGTTAAAGTCATTTCTGTACAGATCACCCATCTTTTACTTGCTTACATAACCAAGTAACAACATGCAAGGATATGCCATTCATTTATATTATTAAACAATACACTCCAGTTTCAACACTTACCTTCTAAATCCAGCAGTTGTGACAGTTTTAGTTCAGGGCTGATTCTGATGCTAGGAGTACATAGCCATTACATGAGCAGTTAAAGGTTGTGACTATCACCTGGCATCAATGTTACTATATGTATGCGCATTGGAGGAAGGTTTTAGCCCCTTAGGTGGTGAGTGAGTGAGCTATGGGTTGCCTTTTAGCCAATGCTAGGGCATATTGAGCATGCCTACATTTGCCTACACCCACAACAGTTGCTGGTTCCCCCTCTGACTTCTCACCTGTTTGTGGCTGTGTTGACCTCGCCATTGGTGGTCAGATGTGTACTCCTTCCCCTTGATGATCCTGCTGAATCTGCTTTCTCCAGATGATGTTGTGTAATGTGGCACAGACTGTGAATATTTCAGTACATGTACATGGATTGCATTGCAGGGCTCCCCCAATCTATCTAGGCACTGGAACCATAACAACAGCAGCTTAAACACATGCTGTATGATACTTCTGGTTATAGCATATGCCTCATTATGGCGTTCTTCAGCAGGTGTGCCAGATATCTGAGTCATGGTAACTGCCTCGATTGCCAGCACACATGTTCAAGATGATTCTCTTGGCATTACACATGACTTGGCAGTTAATAGAGTGGAAGCCCTTTATATTTATGTAGATCCTTCCCTGTTCCCTGGGAGATGCCTTAATTTCTATATGTGTACAATCTATGGCACCCATTACTTCAGGGTAATGTGCTACATGGTAGAACTCTTGCATGTTTGTGGCCCTGTACTGAGTATGGGGAAAATATATGTGGTCACTGGTATATTGCAGCATAGCATTCAGGAATTGATGGAGGATCCCAGATGCTGATGCCTATGACATCCCCATAATGTCCCCTGTTGGTCTCTAAGATGTTCCTGTAGCTAAAAGTGTTACTCATACCTTTGTCTTCAGTGTTATGGATTACACTTGGTTTGCCCTCGGTCTAAGTTGAGGACAACAGAGGTTGTAGAGTTCCTGAAGTGTGTCTCTATCTACCCTGTAGCGCTCTACAGTTTCCATATCATGCAGATTGTGATAAGTTACCTGGGGTCTGAAAACTCTTCTCCTTTTTGGTCTTGGTCTATTAGCAGCAGCAGCACCATAGGCTTCAGTCTGTTGCACATACACATGATTTAAAGCAACAGCAGCCCCAACGTTGTTTCTGTGTAGACTTCTTTCTGTGACTGTATTCCAATATGTTTTGGAATTTGCAGGGAAGACCACCACTGATTCTACACAGTTGCTTTATAGCTTGTTGAATAACCTCCATCTTGGTTTGGTTGATTAACATACAATTCAGCTGCTTATGCTTTAATTAGCATAACACACTGATACCTTGTTTGGGTGGCTCGTCACACCATGTAGAGCCACTTACTGAACCCTAAACAGTGTGCTACCATGTGCGAGGAGCAGCACAATGTGCACATGATGTAAACAGACCATGTGGGCTTTATTGAATTTGGCTGCATTTTTTTATAACTAAATTGTGATCCGCAACATTCATATATATGTATATATATATATATATATATATATATATATATATATAAAAAGAGAGAGAGAGAGAAAGAGAGGGGAGATATTGATTTATGGATAGATATATAGATGCATATATACATATAACTTAACATATTTAAATGTGTAATTATATCTATATATAATGAGAGAGAGATGAATAACATATTCTTCTTTATTTTCCAAGGTAATTTAAAAGCATATGTTGCTTAATCACACACCTTCAGCTTTATGACACATTAAGTTGTGAGTTCTTTCTTAATCAATGACAGCCTTCTAAGTCATGACAAATAAAAGGAGCTAGGGTGCTGGATATCAATAATTCAGATTAATAACAGATTATAATTTCAGGCCACTCACCTGCTGTAAGGGCTATAGTATTTTATAGGTTACACATATCAATCTACAGAGAGAAGAACAGATTGGAATAGGGTGGTGTTCTCACATTTGGTACTTATTCTGGCATCTACTCCTTTAGTGAATTCATTACCAATTTATTGTATGTAGTAATATCTCAAGTATGCTCTGCTTAGAGTTTATTTCTAATTTCATTGTAAGACAGTTTTCACAAGGACTTTAGCTTTGCACCCCTTTTCTTTTTCAGGTAAATGCTAACTGTACACAGTGTTAGAGAATCAGGGGCACTGCCATGGTTACGAGGGGGACATTGTCTATTTGTATTAAGTTCAGCATTAAGCTGCATTAAGCTCTCAGCTTACTCACACCTTCTTGTAATGATTTCTACTGTAATTTACAGAAAACTTCTTTTTCTAGTTTATTCAACAGGCCCTGCTTCAATACAAGCATTAAAATATAGATGGGAGAGGATTACATTGGTGCCTCGTAGGGTAAAGAGGGGCCATTTAAAGCCCCGCTGAACATTTTTCTGTCACTAAGGTGGGTGGCTCAGCTGAGTCCCCACTTTATTAAATTAAGTGGTTTTGAGCCTTGTAAGACAGTTGTCTTGTGGCCTCACACCCCCCCCTTGTGAATCATTGGCCTCTTATGGAGACAGATTTAAGGCTGAAAAACAATCATGCTTCACATAATCATTTGGTTTATTAAAAGCAGCTAAAAGGGACAAGCCTTGAGTTGATTTGGCAATGGTAGATACTTGCTGTGGCTTGGTGTACGCCACTGAGACAAACAATTGGGGGTGGGGTTTGGCATGGGCTAGGTTATGCCAAGCAGCTCTCATGAAAATGTTGAACTGCTGTACTATTTCTGTAGTTAGCTATTATCTCTGTTAATAAACTGGTCACAAAGGCTATATGTTGAGTTTATTGATTCAGGTACAGGGGGACAAGAGGCAAGTGCCAGAAAGGGGAACCAGAGAGGAGATTTCTAGACATTGGGCCCAATTCCCAAATAATTTCTCTCAGTGTGACCATTTACAGTGACAGCAGGCTGAGAGCAGGCCTTTTGTAATTTGGCCCGCAGTGTAAGCCTGTTTATAGTTTGGCCTTATACTGAAGTAAGTCATGGCAGCCCTACACTGAGAGTAACTCTTTTGGAACCTAGTCCATTGTAATACGAACTATAAAGAAGAAGAAAATGAGATGGGTGAGCAACAATGAAAGGGAAAATGGAAAGAGTTAATGAGCTATTACCAGTCAAAAGGGGTGGGGCAAGGTGAAAGTAACTCGAATAGGTATGAGAAACAGTGAAAAACTGGTGCAAAATAAAAAAGTACACCATGCACGAGGACTGCTCAGTTTGTAACTGTTAAAGGAAAGTACAAAAAATGTGAAAAAAATAACAAGAATGTGAAGTAAAGCATATGGGAAACAGAAATGTAGTGTTCAATATTTGAGTAGAATTAGTAACAACAAATTATAAGAATGACTTTGGAGTAATCATTACAAATAAACCTAGGCAAGAAAGCAAGGTAGAACAGCAACAAGTAAAAGCATCAGGATACTTGGATGTTTAGAAAGAAGTAACAACTGCAGCAGCAAAAATAGTAGTGCAGTATTTGTGATCACAGAGACCTTGTGTCACGAGAAGATGCATGGGGTTCATGCAACTCAGAGTACAAAAACTAACATGGTCTGTTGTCTGCATTGTACAAGAAATAAAATGTATGTCACAAAGGTTTGAAAATGTTTTTTAACAGGCTTCCAAAAGTTGTAGTGATTTCAAAAACAGTGGCGAATTTCAAAACAGGTATACGATATATATAAAAATAATAATTAATGGTGGGAGAAAACAGAAATAAACTACTCCCTAGGTCTAATTTGCAACTTCTTCAATAGATGGGGAAAAGAAGTAAATTAAGGGAACCAAGCAGCATATCCCTATTTTGTCAAACTGCTTCTGTCTAAACTTAGTCGTCATTAAAGTGTAAGTTACTGCAGACTTTATTTTTTGCATGACAGCTATACCAAAAACATATAATCATAACAGTTTTAAATTGTACTTAGATTTGAAATGTTATATTTATGCATTCCTTTCATGCAATATTGATAATGAATTAATTTCCTGACTCCTTTACCTTCCGATGGATATGGTCAAGCCCACAGTTTAAACTTGATTGTGTAAAAGGGAATAATAAAATCTTCTTACATTAAGGACCATTGTGGTAAAAAATGAAAATAAAAAAAAAATGAAAAATCAAAAGTGTTTGATCTTGTTTCTCTGCACACCACTAAAATCTGTGTCACACAATAAATCAAATTATTGATTTTGCTATTTAAAATGAGTTGATGAGGCTATAGTGAATGATTTCCTTTTTAACTAAAAAAAATCCCTTCCATTCAAGCTGTTCACATAGAATGGGACTTTGCAGTATTTTAAGTTCCTTAAATATTCTCTCGAAAGACAGCAAACCATTGTTATTATTCTGCCTGGAATATTTTAAGCACTGTAAATAATATATTTTTTCTTTTTTTCAGCCATAAACAGAGTGTAATTCAAATTACTTTTGTAAAACATAAGATGTTAAGTACTCACCCACTCACTCTGAGTAGCTCTCTCAGCTGTGATTGACAACCACACATGAAGGGAACTACTATATAAAGCAATGGTTTATATGCCCTGTTTGGTCAGAACTGCTTTGTTTAATTACTGTAGTGGCAGGGAAAGATGGTAGATCTTCTAATACTTTGCAATGTGGGTTTTTCCTCTGGCCAAAATATTTCAAGTGAGATTAGCAGTAAGGTATAACAGCCAGTGAGACAAAGGTGCATGCAAACCTAGCATGATTTGTACAGGGAAGTGTGAATTACAAAGTGATACCACTCAAAGAGAGAATCTGTCAATCACACATCACACTTTATTTATATGGAATGTGGGATCATTAAGTGAGAAGGAGTTATGGACTATGTAAAGAGCTGATGCTCATACTTTGCTGTCTCTTCAATAATAACACAATATGTATCCTCACTAGACAACATTTCATACTTTGGAAAGAAAAGATGAGGAATTAAGACATTATTTAAATGTTTTCTTAGACCTTTACCCAGGATAGGAGACCACCCTGTCAGACACTTCATCCGACTCCCCAGTTGTTTCTGTTGATGGCTCAAATCGATTACCAAACTTGGTCACTTTTGATACTTATCACAAGCATAGCTAAGGTAGGATGAAGAGGCAGCATCTCCTGGTGCGAGGTGTTAAGGGGCAGAATCATCTTCCGCAAGTCAGTGGGTCATGCATTATTTTCTATAACTGTATTTCTGAGTGCTGGTATAGAAATGCAGTTTTTGTTTTCAGGACTCCAAGGCTGAAGGAAAGTGCTTGCTTCAGTGGTTTGTATTTGGTGTAAGGTGTAGCAAACTGCTTTTTGCAGTTTTAAATCAAAACACTTTTGTTTTTGCTACTTGAGGAGTGCTTAACATCCAATGTAGAGTTAGGACCTTGGAAACAGAAATGAGGGGCATGTACCTTTTTTGTTTGTTTTTCTCCTTGAGGATATTAGAACAGTTGACCTGATGTTGGGACCTTTGAGAGGTGAGGAGAACAACCATGTCAGAGAATGGACCCTTTTCATTTTTTTTCTCTGAGCATACATTTGAGAGTTGCCAAAATGGGGATCAGCACCAGACTCTAGATGAACCAGTTATAGCTCTGCTGATAACAGACATCCCAGTAAGTTTTACATCTGAAGAAGAATTAATCACACTGCAATCTGCCTCCCCTTCCATTATATAGTGCTTCGTCTAAGAACATGAAACTTTGTACTTCAAATAATTTGATGGTCTGCCATGAGAGATCATTTCAGTAAAAGAGATGCTGGTTGAAAGACACGCAATGCAGATCTCTGACTATGACTCAGAACCCCCATGATTAAATAGATATTCTGGCACTGATGTAGCCAGATGAAGACAAACAGGAGCGATGAGACAGTGCTCTATTGCCTCTTCCTGGGAGGAGGGGAGAGACACATGCCCTGAGGTGTGCATACCTTTAATTTTCTCTACTAGAGATCTAAGGGCAACACGGTTGTTTGTGAGCTTACATTAATGGCACAGTGAGTGACAGTCCCATGTTATACGTGTTGCATTCCCAGCTCTTAAGCACTTCTGTACATGCATGGTGGAAAATTATATGGCTGTAAAGAAAAGCCCAAACCAAAAAACAAAAAAGGTCAGCAAACTGTGGTATACAAATGCTTTACTGAAGCATATATAAGTAGAGCACTAACATAACAGACCGGTTTCGGCTGAAAAGATTAAATAGCCGTCATCAGTGTCAATCAAAATCACGTAGAAATCCAATGCCCTTTTATACCATAAGGTACAAAAAAATGAAGCTCATTGGTTGTTCATAGATTCTCATTTAGACCTGGTGGGAATAAGCCACCCAACTTTATGATACACTTTTTTTCTTTTGCATTCAATATAGAGTGCCATCCAGCTTTATTTGTCCTGTTCCCCACAATCCTGTCTATGATTATAAATCTAAAGTTTGCATTCTTGTGTGCCATTGAATGTTTAAGCATTGCTTGTTTTTTTTGGTCCTAATATCACTGCAGTGTTCAACCCTGCGTAATCTCAATGGTCTCGAAGTTTGTCCAATGTAAAAAGCTGAAAAGGTGTATGTCACAAGGTAAATCACCCAATCAGTTCCACAATTAGCATAAAACCTGATATCATAAACACTGCCTGTATGCCTGCTAGTGACTTGTTTGGATTTTGACAACCTTTGACAATGTGTATGGTGTCCACAAGGGACACAACCAAAAGTAAATCACCTGTCAGGGTTCCTTGAATGGGGTATTGAGTATGTCTTGATCCATGTTTATAATGATTAAAATGTGACCCAAGAGTCGTGTCCCTTCGAAAGGAGAAAAAACATCTATCCTTAAGAAACTCTGATAACTTGGTATCTGCTAAGAGAATATTCCAATGATTTTGAACACTGTCCAGTAACATGCTTGTATTCGCCCATAGGTGGTTACCAAATGAATATTTGATTCACTCCCCTGTTTTTTAGCCTTGTAATTTAATAGATCCTTCCTGTCTAGTGCTGATACCCAATTACTGGCAGTAAGGATATTAGCAATTTTGTAACCCCTGTTTCTGAACCTCTTAGTAAGGTCCTCCTTAAAATGTTCATAAGTGGCTGGATGTGAGCAGATATGCTTGATATGAATGAATTGAGATTTGGGTATGTTCTTTGTAATGTGTGGTGGATGGAAACTGGATGCATGTGGTAGGGAATTGTACTGTGGGCACTTGCGATAAAGCCCTGTATCTAAAGTATGATCAGTGTTTCTGGTGACTAGCACATCCAAAAAGGTAATTTTTTGGGCATCATAGTTAACTGTAAGTTGTATTCCCCACTTGTTGCTATTTAAGTATTCCACAAACTCCTGAAGATATTCAGTGTCAGCTCTCCAGACCATCCAGCAGTCGTTAAGATAACATCTCCATATGTCAATTTCTTCTAAGTATATATTATGGCTTTTATCATAAATTAGATGTTTTTCTAGGAAGGTCATGTAAAGATCAGCATAAATGGGAGAAAAAGATGCCCCCAAAGCTGTACCCTGAACCTGCCAGTAACATTTGTTTTGGTAGTAGAAAACATTTTTGGTTAGGACATGTTCTGCTAGACAAATCAAATAGGTATTAAACCCTGGTGGATAAAGTTCAGATCTATATAGCCAATAGCCAAGGGCCTGTAGCCCAGCCCAATGAGGAATGTTGGTATACAAAGCGGATACATCCAGAGTCCATAACAACCACCCTGGTTGCAGTTGGATATCCAAGATTATTTGTAAGAATTGAGTAGTGTCTTGGACCCTGGACTGAACCCATTTGAGTAAAGGTTGTAAATGTTTAGTCAAAAACTGAGAGAGTGGTTCCATAATCGAGCCCTTCCCTGAGACAATAGGTCTGCCCGGTGGATGATTAAGATCTTTATGTATTTTTGGAAGTAAATACAAATATTGACTACTGGGATCAGACACTGTCAGATATAATACCCTCATCCTTGGCAGACAAAAGAAATTCATCAGTTTGTTTCTTAAAACTGAAGCTTAGATCTAAAGGCATATGTATGTAGTAACGCCCATCATTCAATTGCCTTTCTGCTTCAGCATTATATTGTGCCCAGTCCATGACAACCACTGACCCTCCCTTATCCTCAGGTAGAATGACCAAATCTTTATTATTTTCAAGTTCCTGTATAGCCTGTTGTTTGATCTTTGAGAGGTTGTTAGGCTTAATCCTGGAATCCCTAAAATGAAAATGTAGATCTTTGAGAATGCATGTTTGGAACATCTGGACATTGTGATGCATTGGAGGCATGAGGTTAGATTTATGATATTTAAATGCATCATCCTCCTCAGAGTTGGTAAATGATTCAAAATGCAATTTCATATCTAACAAATGACAAAAGGACGTGACTTCCTGTGCAATAGAGTCCTTAGAAACAAAAAAACAGGTACAAAATGTAACCCTTTATTTAACAATTGAGTTTGAGTTTGTGAGAAAGATTGTAATGAAATGTTTACACGTTGTTGCTTCCAGCTATTTTTGTATCTAAGTCTGAGTAGGCTCGCTATGCTGCCTATGTGCGGTGTGTTTTCTCCCTGCCCTCCTTGTCCTGCCCCTAAAGGGTTTTGTGAATTCCTACGTTTGGACACAGGAGAATCTGTGGCATGCTGTACATCTAGATCTGTAACTAAAGATGAGTCATCTCCAGATGTCCCATCATGAGATGATGTAGATTTCTTAAGAATGGACCTTGCCCATTTGCATTTAAGAACTTTCTTATTCACATTCTCAAATTCGACATGTTTATTTGTGCTAAAGGGATTGCCTCTGTCATTGTCTTCCCATATCTTTGTGAAACTTGTGCATTTTTCTCTCCTTGAGCTGGTATTCTAAAGTGAGTAATTCTTGACTCAGTTTATTTAAACATGTGATATAAAAAGGGTGACCTTCAAGCTTCTTTGTTTCCTCACACATCTTAGCTACCTCGGATATACTCATATCAATAGAATGGTCATAGTAGGCAGCCAACACCTCAACGAACCCCATGGAGGCTTTTTGTTGGGCTATACCCCATTGTTCAGCCAATTCTGTATCTATATTAGCTACCAAGGGTTGGGTGCATACTCTAAGGCCTCTGGATGAGATGTACATATTATTAGTGGGCCCCAAACCAAAAATGCCCAGATCATCTCTATCTGCTGACAATCCATGTAGGATCTTAGTCAAATCCATTTGGTAATTATCTTGTCAATTATTAATTGCAAAATGTATGTATGTGACTCCAATCCTATTTGCATACAGTCAGTACCAAAAACTAATGGTATATAATCTCAGTAAGGAAAACATGAATGAGCTCAAATATCTATACCAAAGCATAATTCCAATATACCAATTGTTTAAATAAACCACTGCCATTTGTGGACAGTCCAATCACCACTATCACCATATAACCAAATCAGGGGCAATAATGGTAGCCAGAGCGTATCACCTAAACAGGTCACCATATATAAAAAACAAAAATTCTTCAGCAATGCTACATTCATTCCTGTCTCCAATAGGATGTTTTGATCCTTTGTAAATTCAATTAACCATAAGCAAAAGCAAGATCTTAGGGACAAACAAAAGTAGCCCTTGCTTAACTTCTCTTTCACCATATATACCTGTCTGTCAGAAAAACACCTACACACAGTGCTACATTCCCCTGTATAAACTTATAAGTAAACATAAATTAGATAGTGTTAGGCTTACTACAAAGGCCTTAGGTGTATAACAAACACTAATTCCCCAACAAACAATATATACCTGAGCTCATGCAATGAATCCCCTGTATGGCTTTAAAGATGACTAATCAAACACCACAATTATAATGGTACCCTGAATACCTGATGCAATATTATTGACTGTATGATTGCATATATCTATATTGCAAAAATGGGTTCAAACATGCCTCATGTGCACCTTCTATACTGCTACAATGCAATAAGTAAAAAATGCAGCAATCCTTCATTAAGATGTTAATATAACAACCAAAAATAATAATATTGATCACTAGGTGCCCTGCACAAATAGAAAATTAGTTCAGAACTAAAAAACTCCTAAGAAAACAAAATGTATAAATATAAGAGGTTAAATGTCCAAAAAATAAGATATAAAGCTTGTCGGCCCAAATCCTGAAAGAGAAAATGATGTTACTGATTTTCAATCCACAAATGGACAAAAATAATACTCTGCGATAGTCCAAACAACTGTATAATCCCACCAATTGTATTCCAGCCATGTATATATGCAATGAATACATTTATTAGACTATTGTGAAAATAATATATATAACGGAATGAGACTATAACATCAAAATATGCTCCAGCCTGCTCACAACCCAATATATACCCTTATAACGTGTAACACTTGTTTATATATTAGTTCTAACACAGCAGTAATGGGTAACAACACTACTAAGTTTCCCAAACTGAACCACTCTACTGATTGGGTTGCCCTGAATACAGGCCCAAACATGTACAGAAAAAGCAAAAACTTTCCTGTATCATATAAGTCCCAAACCTGAATGTGCAGTGAACACAATAGCCCAAACATAAGTCAGTGAAGTAGTCCGTTTCTGAGTTGTAATAATCCAACAAGAATTGCGTACAAAGATGCCCCCAAAGTCAAAAAATGTTTTAAAGTAACCCAAGAGATCCAAAACGCTTCCAATGGCATCATTGTTGAAACAGAAAGTCAGAGCCGAAAGCTGAACCAAATAGTCTGAGTTCCGATAAAGATGAAAAGTCCTGAAGTGTTTAGGACTAAGCAACCTCAGCAATAAGCATGCGCGATGTAGGCCAAATCCCCCAAATTATTGAAAGCGTCTGAAAACAGTTCTGAAGACTCCAACTGCAGCACACAAGTGTCTTAATAACCAAAAGGTATAAATAGGAAGAAACCTTCGTAAAAACCGCTGGAAAGCACATTTCCAATGAGCTCCAAAACCTCAGCACAGAAGTAGACGTGCAGCATACCACAGACCAACAGCAAGGGAAGCAACAGTTACAAAATGAAACAACCCTTGCAAGTACGGCAACTGCACGGCCCCAAAAAGGATAATTCCAAAGCAAAAAACAAAAAAGGCCAGCAAACTGTGGTATATAAATGCTTTATTGAAGCATATATATAAGTAGAGCACTAACATAACAGACCGGCTTCGGCTGAAAAGATTAAATAGTCTTCATCAGTGTCAATCAAAATCACATAGAAATCTAATGACCTTTTATGCCATAAGGTAGAAACAAAAATGAATCTCATTGGTTGTTTATAGATTCTCATTTAGACCTGGTGAGAATAAGCCACCCAACTTAATGATCCACTTTTGTTCTTTTGCATTTACTATGGAGTGCCACCCAGCTATATTTGTCCTATTCCCCACAATCCTGATAATGATTATAAATCTAAAGTTTGCATTCTTGTGTACCACTGAATGCTTATATAAAGCATTACTTGTTTTGTGGTCCTAATATCACTGCATTGTTCAGATATGCATAATCTCAATGGTCTTGAAGTCTGCCCAATGTAAAAAGCTGAACAGGTACATGTCGCAAGGTAAATCACCCAATCAGTTCCACAATTAGCATAAAACCTAATATCATAAACAATGCCCTCATAGCTGGCCTCCTGAGTAATGGATCCACCATGGACTCTGTCAAAAATAAGCACATAGTAGACATGGCTGGGGGCTTAGAAGGCCAGCAATGGGAAGCAGCAAAAGTATACCAGAAAACAGGCAGTTGTCTCACCATGACCTACTACTTATGTAAAACATTACCTTTTGCAGAACATGTTATTGTCATAGTCATAGTGTGGCCCCATAGAGATTCTCATTCACTAGTAGATAACATGCATTTCCCGTCGCAGGTTATACAAGGTCCAGTTGTGATGAAAAATATTAAGAAAACATTCAGCATTAGAATTGTAACTACAGTGGTACTCCCCTGAGAGCCAAACACTAGGTATGACATTCAACTGCAGAGTCTCAGAGCACAAGTTTTCATATATTTTGCCTCATACTAATATTGTGGGTGCAATATTTATTTATAAATATTTATATTGAATCTACTATCTGACTCATCTTCAGAGCTTAAATCAAGAAGCATTCTACTTCATTGAGTCCTAGCTCTCCAACAACCATCTACTACTTAATCCAAAAAAAAAAAAAGCTAAACTTCTACTATTTTTAGCAAAACAATTTGCTCCAGATACCTTTAAGTTTGCTATTACTTCTCTGAACAATACTTCAGTCTATGTTGTTTCACATATTAAACTGTTAGCTGTAACTAACAGTAAGGTAAATTTTAAGTTTAACCTACATATCAGCAACAACATAAAAAGGAAACTAATCAAAAATTGGGCATGATATATAGGGCTAAGAAATGTATATCTGACTCCACAAGAGTAACCCTCCAGCACTTATCTCCTACCCTCCCTTCTATATGCTTCAACTATTCAAAACAATCTCCACTCTTCCCTCAAACCAAAACGTATTCAATGTTATAATAAAGTAGCTAAATTTGCCACAGGGCAGTCCCACTACTCTCACTACTGCTGTGCTCTCAAGTTCCTAAATTGTCCTGCACTACCCCACCTTCGAACCTTTAATCAACTAAAACTAACACACAAAATACTGTACAACTCCTCATTTTCTCAAACTACATCATCACTACTTCAACATTATATTCCATCCAAAGACCTATGTTCTTCAAACAAATATCAGCAATCTATCTACAAATCACAAAGATCTAATGGGGTTAGTCTATACTCCCACTGTGTTGATAAATCATGGAATAGCATTCCAGGATCAATCAGACATATACTCCACTACTATTCCTTCAAGTCTCGACTGAAAGAACATCTAACCAATAATTGGATCTGCCCATGCTCCACTACATCTTAGTACTCATTACTATTCCCTTATCCCCAGTTTTAATGCACTTTCTCCTGATCTAGCCTACTTCCCTTCCTGCATTATCTACCTTCTAGCCTCACCTTTTAGTAATTCCTTAACCTTATAATGTTCTTTCATTATATTCTTACACTACCCATTACGTATCCAAGCAATTATGACTGAAATTTATTACAAAATACTCTTACCAGAAAGTGTACTTAGTGTGTCCCCACTTATTATGTATTCTATCATATAGTCTTCATGCAGTATTATGCAACATATGTATTAGGAAATTCTCTAATTTCTCTTGTACCTTGTATATAATGTGTGCTCATCTTATTGCTTCCTAGTATTATATCCACAAATTGTAATGCTGATTTTTTTTATCTTATTCACCTACTTTTTCATGTGTATAGACTGTCCTAACCATATTGTTTATTTTTTACTGTATACCACAGACTGTACTCCTGTGTTACTGTCTTAGTTTTTGCAATCAATGTCAATGTGCAATTCTGTTTAATATGTACTCTGGAACTTTTCTCCCCAGGGCACTGCTAAATATGGGCTTGTACCCAGTCAGACTTTCCCGGTAAAGAAATGTCAAATAAAAAAATATTGGAAAGTATAGTCTTGGAATTAGAAACTCTGCAAAACAATGTTTTATAGATTTCTGCAAAACCAACAAATAGTTCATCTCAAATACTTTTTTCCAGTAGCACAAATAAAGATTATACTAGACTTCCTCCAGTCAACTGCACAGATATCAAATATTATATTTGCAGCAATCAACATTGGAAAAGTTCAATAATGTCAGCTAAAACTAAAACCCAAGTCGACTGCGGTACACACTACCAACTTATTTGTAAAGTCATGATCAAGCTAAGAAGGCACCAACATCTTGCTTGTGTTCCATGGTATGATGTTTCTGACATACTAATTAAATTCAGAGATGATTTATGGAATCATATCACCATCTTGAACTATTAAGCCAGTGAAATGTCATTAGAGGAATTGTGGGAAAACATGAAGATTATACTTGAAGAGTGCCAGTAGTGAAACAAAACAAACAGAAATGGATGTCCAATGCAACACTAGAGATTACTTTGAAATGTAGAGAGGCCAAAGCGAAAAGAGAAAAGAAAACTTTTAAGGAGCTCAAATGCTTTTCTCAATGAGAAGGTGATATAAAAAATATTACAATGGCCTGTATGAAATTAGATGAAGACAAAAATTGAGGAAGAACAAGATCAGCCTTTCTAATGTTGCGTGAACTCAGGAAAAAATGCCAACCTAGAATCCGTATGCTAAAAGATACCCAATGGGTTTTGCCAAATGAAGCCAAGGAAATAAAATGTAGGTGGCAAGAATACAGATTCCTTACATTGGAAAGATCAATCAATTAAACAGCATCTCCGGGATACAGCATATGAACAGGAAACAATGGTGATGAAGGGGAGGTTGAGGCAGAACTAAAAACTTTATCGAAAAACAAATTCCTGGTTCTGATGGAATTCCAATAGAAATACTGAAGTTCTCTAATACCAACTCAAGGAAATGTACTATCAAGTCAGTCAAAACCGCTGAATAATCCATACTTTGGACCAGTTACCTTGGAGAAGGGGGTAGGTGTCACCAAGGAACAACCATATACCAAAATCTCCACCTTTTTTTCATATGATCACAATGAAGTGAGGGGCATCATTAACAGGCATTGGTTTATTCTGCAGGTGGATAGTGATTTAAGGCATATTGTTGGGGAACAACCTCGGTTCCTGTTCAAAAACAGAAACAATTTGAAAAGGATGCTTTGTCATTCTAGAAATGTAAGGAACAATGGAAGGGATGGAAATACAAAACCATGTGGACATTGTAATTTTTGTTCCTACATTGATATCAATACTACATTTTTGCATCCGGATATGGGGATTGAGTTTACAACGAGTGTTGCAGCCGATTGTATGACCAGTAACCTTGTATATTTAGCAGTTTGCCAGGCCTGTGCTTCCTTCTATGTGGGTAAGACTAATCGGGCCTTGAGAGATAGAGTTAGAAAACATGTCTACCACATTAGGAAGGGATCAGCACAGATTAATAAAATGACAAACTTTACTCAGGAGTTTCAGTCAAAAGCTGAAGTTTATAGAGTTACATAAAGCAACATGTGTAAGATAATATTCTAATTTATGGATAAGAATATTGAAGCTTGTGGAAATAGGTGAGTTTTTCTGTAACAAAAGGAAATATTGTCAGCCTAGCTATCTGGAATTTTGTAAATAAGTATATGTAATTTGTGAATATTAGTATAATTTATATAGAAGTGTGACAGAGGGGGATACTGCCAACACAGCTGTCTGAAATTTTGTAAATAATCATATGTCATTTGTGAATTCAACATGATTCATATGTCTGTCTTACAAATGCATGAGAACTGTATGTCATAGGTATATTAAACTGCTGGAACAGAAGGGTGTGTTGAACAGGGTTTGTACAGTACTGAACTTAAAAGATGTATCCACAGTGTGCCCTACTGGATTAGAACAGAGATATATATGCACTACTGTAGATGTGTAAATGTATATATTTTTAACAGTGGCAACTGGAACATGAAAGGTTAACTTGCAAATCTTCAGGAAAATAGTTGAAATTAAATTGTTTTATACTCATGTAATAAAAAAGATGGTTTCAGTGCAGCAAGCAGACAGGTCGTTTACAACTAGGGAGCCTTCTGCATTGTTTTGTAAGTGATTTATTGTTTTTATGTCTTCCAGCAGTTGCAAACATCTGAAAGCTATGTATTTTCACATAGAGATGCGAAATGCTAGCAGTTTCTAGCAATGGTTGTTGAGCCTGTAAACTGAAGTCAGGTGACAAAAAGTGATGTCATGCTACAAGTATCCCAGCAGTAATATTTGATATTAATTTACAGAGGGGGATAATTTAATATTTTCAATCATATGTTTAAAAGGGTATGTAAACAGTATAATGTTGACCAAGGGCTCTGGATAGGGTTACTGACCCCATTACTCCATGGTAAAGCTGTAACTGCTATTTCTAAATTGTCTGATACTGATTGCTTAAATTATAATATGGTCAAAAATTGTTTATTAGAATGTTTTAAGTTAACACCTAAAGCTTACAGGAAAAAGTTTTGTGAGGATAGAAGCAAGGCAGATGAAAGTGTGTGTGAATATATTGCAGAACTAAGCAAATATTTTCATAGGTGGGTGAGTGGATGTTAGGTCACCATTTCTTAAAGGCTTTCAGACCTTTTGGTGAGGGAGCAAACCCGTAGCACTTTGGATGAGGACATGAGAGTCTGGTTAGTGGATAGAGAATGTAATACAGCAGATGAGTTGGGGAAAAAGGGAGACGTATACCTAGCAAGTGGGGCAACACTGCACTGGAAAGAAATACCCAGTGCTGCTCATGGATCTAAGGGAAACCCAGGGTGGGCAGGGGAAGCCACTAGTCCAGGTACATGTCCAGAACCAAGGGTTAAATGTTTTAAATGCAACCACTGGCAGCATATAGCATTTAGATCCCCAAAGAGGCAAGGTGGGGAACAAAAGGTGGGATAGACAGTAAGTGGGAATGACAGAATGCCAGCAGTAAGTTGTCTGAAGACAAGGGTACCTACCTACCACAACAGGTTATATCCTATCTTAATAGATGAAAAAGAGGCCACTGCGAACAGAGACACAGCCTTTGCCTAATCATTGTGAAGCATGCGATGGTTAAAGAGGAGCACTACTTGCTTGGGCAGTCTACTCCAGTCAGAGCTTTAGGAGGGACCTCATTCTAAACACCTTTGGTAGAGTTCATCTTGATTGGGTTGGTGAAAAAGGAAGCCAGCAAGTAGATGTGTTTGAGGATATCCCTGCAGATGTCCTTATAGGGAATGATTTTGATAATGCAGTACCTTATGTGCATGTATCAACATGCAGTCAGGCTTGGAAACAAGCATGTAGGTCTGGTAGCCTGGGGGGATCCAGACAGACTGCACACTTGCAGCCAGAACTAGTGAGGTGTTTACTTCAGGGAGGAAGCTATCCTGTAGCAGTGAGACTGAAGGTAAAATTAAATTGTTTTATAGCCATGACATAACCAACCTGACATTGTAGCCATCTCTGAAACTTAGCTCAAACTCCACATCTCTGACTCTGAAATCCTACCCTCTGGATTTCACACTCTTAGATGTGACTGCCTAAAGAAAAAAGGTGGAGGTGTTGCATTAATTTATTCCAATGTACTTACATTAATTCCCCTACCAAACCCCATTCCTAAATTCTTCAATGCAGAACTAACAGTTGGTCTATTAAAAATGAATAATCACAAAAGCCTCTGTATCATTACCCTTTATATCCCACCTAGAAATAACATCTCAACCCTTGAAGACATACTCCAATGGGCCTCAACTGAAATTAACCTTGAAACTTACATACCAGGCGATGTAAACATCTACTGGAAAAAAATCAACAGTCCCATACCCTCCCTGTCCATTACCCTCTTAAACTTTACTCAAGTAACGCACTCCATCACCAAACCCAATAAAACAAATCCCCCAGGATCCACTCTTGACTGGATCTTAGTCACCCATCCAAATAAAATTACCAACTCTGGCACCATCTCTGACTCTATTAGTGACCACTTCCCAGCTTTCATTTACTATGCAGCCACCTCCATCCACACCAACATTGATATATTCAGACCCGCAGCCTTAGTACATTTGACCCCAGAACCTTCTTTAACTATCTCAAATAAATGAATTGGAACATTCTAAAAACCCTTCCACTTGATAAAGCCATAGGCCTCTTTAATTCTACTTTCCTAGATGCTCTAAATTCCCTAGCTCCACCAAGGAAAAAAAAAGAATAAAAACTATAACTGCCCTTGGCTAACCAAAGAAACATGCATCAAAGAGACAAATCCTGGAAGCTTTACTGAAAGAATAAACTTCCCAAAACCTTTCTCCAACATACACAGCTCCGTAACTTTGCAAAAAAACAAATCTTGAAAGACAAAAATCCTATTACACTAAGCTCCAGCCCAACCATCCCCAAAACCCTAGGCTTCTTTGGAACTCCATAAACTCACTCCTCAACCCAGGCTACAAAAATAACCCCTGTCCAGACCCAAGTAAATCTGACCTCAAATTAGCCTCACTATTCAACTCTTTCTTTATAGAGTCAATACCAACCTAAAGAAAACTTTTTCCCAGCAATGTCCCATCTCTCCTACATTCCACCTCATCTAAGTCCCCAAATAATTTCCCCCCATGTTTGAGCTTAAACCAATCTATGCACCTGAAAACATCCCCTCTTCCATTCTCATGTCTGCTGCCGATGGTATAGCTCTCCCAATTAGCATCCTAATTAATAGATCCATAAAGGAATCCTATGTCCATAAATTCTGGTGTTCCACCTTAATTCTTCCTCTCCACAAGGGAGGCATAAACACTAAGATTTCAAACTTCCACCCTATAGCTCTTCTCTCTCCAATCTCCATAATCCTAGAAAAATGCATTCACCTCCAACTTATGCATTTTCTGACTAAAAAACAACTTCTTACCCCCTACCCAACATGGCTTCCGACCAGGACATAGCACCATAACAGCTCTACTCTCATTCTTAGAAACTGTCAATCAAGCCTGAGCTTCTGGGACTGTAATAGCCACAGTGCTCCTAGATCTCACTAAAGCATTCAATACTGTTTCCCATAACCACCTTCTAAGTCACCTCTCAAACCTAAATCTCTCCCAAAACACTCTTTCCTGGTTTTCAAGCTATCTATCAGAGAGATCTCAGGGTGGGAAATGGAAAAGAGCCACCTCACCTTTCTTACCCACCCCTACTGGAGTACTACAATGGTCCATCCTTAGACCAATGCTGTTTAATATCTTTATCAACAAATTTCACTCTGCTATTCATAATGCCAAAGTCATCTTATATGCAGATGGTGCTACACTTTTCTGCTCTACCTCTAATCTCCCTGAATGCCTATCTAAGACTCAGACTGCCTTCTCAACTACTGAGATCTGGATGCTCCAAAATCACCTTTCTCTCAATGCTAACAAATCTAAAATTCTACTAGTCACACCCTCTGAATCTTTCTCTTTTGATAAAAATTCCTTCTAAGTCCTTAGCCAAAGAAACTCTCCAATCAAAGTTGTTCCCTTTGCCAAACTACTCAGTGTAACTATAGACGAACAACTCAAGTCTGACGTCCATATTCAGCAAAATATAAAGAAAACCCACCAAAAACTAGGTATGCTATATAGGAACAACCACTTCCTCTCTACATCTACCAGGCATACTCTGGCCTTCTCTTACCTCTTCTCCTTCCCTCCCTTCTGTATGGCGCCCCGCTACTAACTAACCTATCCTCTTCCATCACTTCCAAACTTGAAAGCTGTTATAACAAAATTTCTAAATTTGCCACCAAAGCCAAACATTCCATTCATCACTGTGTTAGCCTCCAGTCCCTCAACTGGTTAGTATTCACAAATTAACCTGACTTCTGACAGCTCACTACAGCACATAGACTAATATTTAATTCAACCAAATCCCCACTCTAACTAACATCCTTCCCCCATACACCTTAAATAGAACTCACAGATCTGAACACCAAAACTTAGTTACTGTCTTCAAACCTAAATGCCCTGCTGGACAACTTCGCCTCTCCTTCTCCTTAGGTAAGAAATGGAATTCTCTCCCTTCCACACTAAGGACAATGTCAAACACAAACAACTTCAAAACTCAGCTTTACACCTACCTCTCCTCCAAATGGAAATGTAACTGTATTATCCCTACCTAGAACTCTTTAACAAAAGCCCCTGGGAAGGTATTCTCCTGGGTTCCTAAGCACCTTATACCTGGCTATAATCTTCTATAGCTAATTCCCATATGATCTTTCACACTCTATAAATATTGTAAAATGCTTTTGACTTTTACTGTGTGAATTTGTTAAAATGTATCTGCACAATATTTTTCCACTATGGGCAATACTGCTCATGCTTTGTATTATTTGATATGTATTTATACTTATACTTTTACTTTTATTGGACTGCTGTCTTCACTGTAATCTGTTTCATGGAGCTTTTCTCCTCGGGCCTACACTGAAAACGGGCTCTCTGGGCCCAGTAGACTTCCCTGGTAATCAAACTGGAAATAAATAAATAAATGTAATAAAAGAGATGGTTTCAATCCAGCTAGGGACATAATGTCTACAACTAGGCAGCCTTCTGCATTGTTTTGTAAGTATTTTATTGTTTCATGTCTTCCAGCAGTTGCAAACATATGAAGACTATATATTTTCACAGGGAGATGCTAAATGCTAACAGTTTCTAGCAATGGTTGTTGAGCCTGGGAACTGAAGTCAGGTGACAAAAATGTGATGCCATGCTGCAAGTATCCCAGCAGTATTATTTGATATTAATTTAAGAACTATCTGAAAAAGTGACTGTGCCTTTTGTATTTGTCTTTGACCTGACAACATCCACTCACCACCTCTGCACTTGTCTTGCTGTAAATAAGTTAACTAGGGTACAGTAATTTCTCTTATATTCAGTTAGGAACATAGTAAATATTAGTTTAGATGTGTTCTGTATTTATTTGAGACTGTTATGCAATGTTGTTTTAAATATTTCCTGTGAGTTTGATCTCTGATGTCACTATAAATGCATATTTAGTGCTGTCTTGTTATTTTATTATTATTTATTATTAAATATATTTAAACCTTTCAATTGTGGCTGGTCTGTTTAGAGATATTTAAACTCTTAAAGTACTTGCATATCTATTTGGCGAGACTGTACAGACCACTCCTAATAGCCTGGCTCTTGGTCAAACTGCCATTTGGATTAATAGTAACATTACACAGTAAGATTGGACACCCTTTGCTAAGGATCTTAAAGTAGCTGATAAGTAGTGGCTGGTGGAGGTGGGAATGTTGTTTTAAATATTTCCTGTGAGTTTGACCTCTGATGTCACTATAAATGCATATTTAGTGTTGTCTTGTTATTTTATTATTGTTTATTATTATTTATTATTAAATATATTTAAACCTTTCAATTGTGGCTGGTCTGTTTAGAGATATTTAAGCTCTTAAAGTACTTGCATATGTATTTGGCGACACTGTACAGACCACTCCTAATAGCCTGGCTCTTGGTCAAACTACCATTTTGATTAATAGTAACATCACACAGTAAGATTGGACACCATTTGCTAAGGGCCTTAAAGTAGCTGATAAGTAGTGGCTGGTGGCGATGGAAATGTTGTTTTAAATATTTCCTGTGAGTTTTATCTCTGATGTCACTATAAATGCATATTTAATGTTGTCTTGTTATTTTATTATTATTTATTATTAAATATATTTAAACCTTTCAATTGTGGCTGGTCTGTTTAGAGATATTTAAGCTCTTAAAGTACTTGCATATCTATTTGGTGACACTGTACAGACCACTCCTAATAGCCTGGCTCTTGGTCAAACTACCATTTGGATTAATAGTAAAATCACACAGTAAAATTGGACACCCTTTACTGAGGGTCTTAAAGTAGCTGATAAGTAGTGGCTGGTGGTGGAGGAAACTACCTTCTAGTCTGGGCAGAAGGGGGCATATAACTAGTAAACCTGTGCCAGCCTGTCCTGGGGGTGTGTGAGGTGTGTGTGTGTGTGTGTGTGTGTGTGTGTGTGTGTGTGTGTGTGTGTGTGTGTGTGTGTGTGTGTGTGTGTGTGTGTGACAGAGAGGGTGCTGGAGGTCTTGGTTTGGCCACTCAGCTGAGATCTCAACCCTAAAGCTGTTCTAGTGGGGATTCTTAATGGGGATCTGGAGAAAGAGGGAGAAACTAGCCCCATACTGACTGTGGTCTCTGTGTGCTCTTAAGGGAAATTGCACTTTACTGTGTGTGTACTTGTCATCCTCCAAATGTATACGTCCCCCACTGTTTCCAGTGGTGAGGACTGAGGCTCCTTGATTACTGGACCAGTGCTGGGGTGTCACAGATTCTGTAATAAATTTAAGTAGGGGCGGAATTTTAGGGTTAATACATTCTGTATTTGTTTTAAAGAATAGGGTATAATCAAGAAAATCAAGATACGTATAAGTATACATTTGCTTAATGGGCTTTTTGGAATAATGTTTAAAGGAGGATAGTTTAGTTTTTATTGGAGCCAAGTACGATAGCTTTAGTTTTGGATGACTTTACTGTGGTGCTGCTATGGAAAAAAAGAATAAACTTTATTAAATTAAATTTTTATTGTTTTGTAATACAGTGTATTTGTTTGAGAAGCTGATCAAAAGGAGGTCAAGATATAATGCAAGAGATGTGTATAACATAATTAAAGGAATTTTCAACAGTGCTCCTCCAATTTATACATACCCTAAATTTGGGATTTCAAGTATTCTGATTCTTCTGGAATTATTGGAATAGTTGGGAACCCTCCATGAAGGCTTGCAATGTATTGGCTGTGCCTTTCCTCAATCATAAACTGATTTGGAATTCTGCTCATAATTTAAAATATATTACAGTTTGTTGATGAAACATTATATTTTGAGAAAGACATTCAGAAAAAGAAAGAAAAAGAGAGAGAGAGAGAGAGAGAAAGAGAGAGAGAGCAAAATACAGACAGGAACTGATAGTCAGAGGTAGAGATAGAGACACACCACTAGTAACTGCTTGAGGTAAACTACAGCAAGGTAGCCTCCATACTTCTACTGAGAGGTAACTCTGATGGCCATTAGTTACTCAGTTCCACATGCTTTGTCAGGTATGGACTGATGCAGAAGAAACATCACATCATACTCATCCACAACAGCTGGACCTCCTGAAGGATGCAACAATGGGGAAAAAATATTACACAAATGCACCAGAAACACAATTACAGTTGCACAGCAGAAGGGCACAGGTAGCATATCCATACTTATGCTGGGAGATTTACTCCTACATTATGTGATAGCCAAATAATCTCAATTTAAACTACTCCACCACTGCAAAGCTACATATGCATTGCTATGTAAATGTGTAAAACATTTAAGGTACAAGAATAAACTATTTCTGAAAATAAAAACTTAAAAATTAGTAAAACACATCTCTGGCTGAGTATTCCTGACCTCTGCCTCCCAAATTCAAAACAGGTAAGCATGGCAATGCTTCATGTTCATGTA
>NC_056727.1:1023798683-1023883683 GCF_019279795.1 Protopterus annectens | reverse complement strand
TGCATTTGTACTTTTTATTTCAATTACAGGTTCCAGAATGCTTCTTAACATATTGATTTTGGTTCCATTTTCGTGATGATCCTAGCCAACTTGTAGCCCTGGGACCTAACAACTTTATATTTCATCCTGGTGGGATGGAGACTCTTATTATGTTGCAGGTTTACTCTGGTAGGTTTTCTGTAAAGATCTGGGTCCATTTTACCTTGGTCCAAGTTTTAGTAATCTGCATATCTAAGAAGACTGCAGATGTGAGGATGTGGGAAGAGGTGGAATGCAGGAAGCTGGTGGTTTGAGTCAGATAGTTGATAAAAATCTTCTGATTTAGCACTGTCTACATTCCACACAATAAAAATGCTATCAATAAAGTGCAGGTAAACTATGATATGTTGCATGTATTCTCTGATGCTAAAAACATAATAATTTTCCCACTTACCTAGGGCTATGTTGGCTAGGTTAGGGGGGGGGGCATAGCTGCTCCCATGGCTATACCAGTCTTTTGTTTATAGTCATTTCCATTAAACATAGACAAGTTGTAGCTAAGCACCATATCTAAAGGTTTTCCTGTTCTTTTATGTTGTACTAGTGCACCGTTGCTGCTTGTCTTGTACGAATCAATCACTGTTTCAATACAATAACTATGTGGAAGTACAACGTATAATGATTCAACATCTATTGTCAATAAAATACAATCAGCATCAATTGTAATATTTTTGTATTTTCCATAAAAATCATTAGAGTCTTTTATGTGTGATATGTTCTTCTCAGCCAAAGGTTGTAACAAAAGATCCAGGTAGATGGCAGCAGCTTCAGTCAGGGATCCCCCACTTGCAACCACTGGCCTGTAAGGAGGGTTTTCTCTATTTTTATGTGGCTTAGGGATTCCAAAGAATTTATGCTAGTAGGGAAAGGCGTCTGCAGATAGTCAAACAAGTTATCTGTTAACAAACTACCATCATAAAAGGATTAATATCAGGGTACAGGCAAAGAGAAAGAAGTAGGGGGTCCTAAATGAAAGACCAGCACTGATAGAGTTTTTAGTAGAATCTAGAACAGAAGCTGCCATTAACAAAGGATAATTAGTAGAGCATATAAAATATTGCATGATAACTATAAGGATTAATCAGAGGAGGTTAGAAATGACTGGGAAGAGAGTTTGGATAAGCAATTCACAAAGAAACAATAGGAGGATATATGTATATATCCCAAATATGGAACATTTCCAAACAAATTCTAGAGAATTTTTGCTCAGGTAGACAGCAAATGTTGGAGGTGTAAAAGGGAAGAAAGAGATAATTAGGAACACATTTTCTGGGAGGGTGATGAATTGGTGGACTTTAAAGATTCCCTGTGGGCTGCACTGTTGGAGATGCTGGATGGGCTGATTGGTTTGATGAGTGAGATGATTGCTCTGAGCTATGATACAGAATCAGCATTTCCTAGACATGGTAATGCCTTGCTGTGTCTAATTATGGTAGCTGCCAAAAAAAGCAATTACTAAAAAATGGAAATCAAAATCTAAATTAACTATACTAGAAGTAATGAATATAGTAACTGAGATAAAACAAATGGAACTGAGATCTTTAGAAAAGGTTAGGAGCAAACTACATAGGAAAAAACTGGGAATTGTGGGAACAATACATACAGGGGAAGAATGAGGTTTAAAAGAAGGCAGTACTTAAATGAGCTATGTAATGTTTGACTGAAAATTATTAGGTAGATTATAAGTGATGTATAATGTTTGTAACTGGGAGTGTATCTGTATGGTTTGTAATGTAAAATGCTTGCAACTAGGATTGTGTCTGCATGGTTTGTTTTCATTTATATAAATGTATGATTGCCTGTGTTGTAAGCAGGGTTGGCCTTAGTCAAAATGGTACACTAGGCGAAGTAGTGCTCTGGTGTCCCTTAAGCCCCACCCACACCATACTCATGAAACACCTGTATTTGAGCCACACTCACAGGTAGGTCACTCCCCAAGAAAGCTACACCAGTCATTTCCTTAAATTATTTAAATGTATAGGAAGAAAAAGATACTGCAACTACTGCAACTACCTTTGCATATGTATTTCCTACTTTAAATACCAGAGGTGGATCATGGTCAACTAGCTCCCTAGGCAGGGTAATAGACCATTCACAGCAGTCCCTCCTGCAACAACCCCATACCCCCCCTCCCCTCAGCAGCAGCCCCCCTCCTCAGCCATTCCAGTGTTCTATTCTTTGGCCATTTCTCACCAGTTACTATACACACTGTTCAAATCTATCAGTGTGCATACTGTTCTCTTATTTGCTTCTACAATGATTACAGATATTAAAATAAAACAGCACAAACAGATAGCCATTTGCTAAACAAACAATACAGTCTCACACTGAAAACAGACTTAGCATGAGCAGTAAACATCTCTGCTCTTGAAACTCACATTCATTGAAATGACAAAACTCACATTCATTGAAACGGCATGAAAACTCACATTCATAGAAAATGCATCTGGCATTTGCTGTTTTCAAACCATAGGGTCATTGCACATATTTTAGGGCCATGCATGCATGTATTTATTCTTTGATTCACCTTCCTGATTGTATTAAATTATATTCCTTATATAATACAGCACCACTTGTTGGAATGTGTTTTAAATTTGTGGTATTAAACATTATTTTAATAAACAATTAAACAAAATGTAAGAACCAATCTGAATCAAAAGCAAGTATACTATCTGTTGTGCTACTAACAATGCAAACAGACTTGGCATAAGCAGCACCAAACTTCTCTTCCCCTGAAGCACTCAGCTCCTTGTAAAATCCATTTGACACTCAACTATATCTCTTAAATCTGCAGAACAAGAAATTTGGAAAAAGCCAAAATTTACTGGGGAGGGGGACAAAGGCCCAAAACCAGGGACACATTTTAAACATTGCTTGTATAATCTTAGAAAGTTGCTAGAATAAAACGCGTTGTGTTACCATGCATTTCCTAAAAGGTAAGAAGACTGAAACTTAAATGGCTATCATTATTTAGTGAATTCCGTTCTCACCAATTTGCCAGAAAACCACAAATTTTAAGAGGAACAGACCAAAAGTATGAGCCAAACATTCCAGATATTCTGTGAAAATCTGGACAGTTGAGAGCTATGGACTCAACTCCTTGCATCACAAGTGGTGTTATGGGTTGAGAATTCAGGCTCTTGTTTTTGTACCTAAGGTACAGGGTTTGAGCCTGAGTAACACTAACCAGCAGGTATACTTGACACTGGGCCATTTTACACACACACACACACAGAAATTCTATCCATTGTAGCTCTTTGTTTAGGATAGTAAGATTGTAATTCTACTACTTTAATAACAACTACACATCTTTGCTCACTTTCTTGTCTTATAATTAGTCATTAGTCATTGCCTTCTTGGGTGGCCATGGTGGTGCAGCGGTTAGCGTTGCTGACTCACAGCAAGAGGTTCTCTGGTTCGATCCTTGGCTGGGGTGCCTTCTGTGCGGAGTCTTCATGTCCTCCCTGTGGTTGTGTGGGTTTTCATTGGGTGCTCTGGTTTCCTCACAAAGACATGCTGTAAGTGGATTGGACACTCTGAATTGGCCCTAGGTGTGAGTGTGTGTATGTGTGTGCCTTCTGTGGAAGGTTAGGTGCTGGGCTGGCAACTTGACACCGTAAAACTCCACTGCCAATCATGAGCGGACAGGTGATCCGCTGTGGCGACCCCTAATCGGGAAAAAGCTGAAAGAAGAAGAAGTCATTACCTTCTTATTAGACCTCTTATAATTGGCGCAATTACCAATTTTTGCATTAAAATCTCCATGTAAGATGTATTCAGCTCTGTTTATATTCCTCATGTTAAATTAAAAAAAAAAAAAAACCTGTATAGATCTTTTTAATTTTTTTTTTTAAATCTTGATCTCTTCCTGGTGTTTTAAGGAGTATGAACATGCTATTACGTGCTTTTCCTTATCACTCTAAAACCCAGTCTCCGTAAATAAATCATTATTAAAGATCATTTCTATGATTAGAAACTTATTGAATTTAAATAATGTCACAAGTTCTCCTCTTTTCCACCCAAAGTTGGCTTCATGACCATGTCATTCAAACTCCTGAAAATTCACATTATGCAAATCAGTTAGCCCAGGCTCCTGAATATATCTATGTGAAATTCTTAAATTAACTAAAAGAACTCTTGAACTAATTTATCAGACAACTCAACAATATTTTTATTTGTCTCAAAACTCTTTTATTTAATAATGTTCTAAATCATTCCCTTCTTCCCAGCCTAATAAACTATGTTCATTTGCAACATCAGTTTCCAGTGAATAGCTTCAATGTGATATTAAGCAGCTTTTGTTAATTTGTTTGCATTAATATTTATGTTTTCTTTATAAATGTGTCTGTAGTTTGTTAAAGTTTCAAAGCAGTCACTTGCTGAATGTGTGAGCATTTGCGTTACCAGTTCTACACAGGCTGAGAGTAACAGCTGGGATCTTTGCATGCTCACATAGTCTGGAAAACGCTCTCATGTTGATGTGAGTGGATGGTGTGATAATTTGCCTATGCAGCTCTGGGTTTTCATACATGTACGACCGGAGTATGGTACAGTTGCTTCCTAGGAACCAGTGATATCACTTGCATATGGATCTTTCTTGCACACTGTATTTTGATTCTTCCAGATGAGCTTTTATATACGGTGTTTAGTCACTTTTGGCTACAGTGAGATTTCATTCCTTTTTCTTTTTCAATAGTTGACTTTTGTCCCTGTGACATCAACCATCAAGCCTTCCCTTAGTCATACAGTAGTCATTCATCACTATTTACTCTTGGGATTCCAACAGGAGCAAAAGCAAGGCTGTCCAAGGAGGGCCAACAGTCATGCAACCATGATTGTGCTTTGCACACTTGCCTGGATCTTGGTAATGAGATCATTTTTGAAATATTTCCCTATCCCCTACCTTGGTGGTGACATGTGTACCTGCATCAGCAAAGGACTGCCTTTGCCCACAGCCAATCCATGTGTTCTTAACGTGTCAAAAAACCTGCTGTCACAGAGTTGGGTAGTCATGCCTGCTCTTCCATGGCCTGGCTTCCCACATCAGGACACATCAGAACAAGCCTAGACTTTCCAGCCAATGATCTCTTATCAGAGCAACACCATATCAGTGTGGACACCATTATCCTTTCCTCAAGGACATGCTCCACCAATGCTAACTGTCTGCACCATCAGATGTCCCAGCTTCTATTCATAATTATGACACTTGGTCATAGTAAGCGTATCATCTCCCTGTGCCACCAATCAATTTGAAGGAGTGAGCATTGAGTTGTAACTACTGCATCACTAACAATTACAGCATCAACCTGCAGGTTGGTGCTTGTAATATAGAGAAGGACTATGGAATAACCTTATAAAATTACTGTTGTATGATATAAATGCCAGTGATTTTGTAAGATGATAGAGGTATCCTGGGTGCATTGTAGATGCTTAGAGGATCACTATTGACAGACATTAAAGGCTGAAGCAGTACTACCCTGTCTCTGCGGTATAGAGGGATTAATCACTGACTGTGACCTAATGTCTCAGAATGTTGGAAAAGTCAAGAAGCAGAGTGTGAGAAACATGTGGCTTGCACCTGCATGCTCGCCTGGGAGGAAGGATTATAGTGGCTCTTCCCTCTGGTGACCTAACACTACAGGGGAGTGGTGCAGGTCACTCACTCAAAAACAGGCCCTGGAAGGGAAGGATGTCAGTGAGTACACCCAAGCTGGTTTGCATGCTATTTCAGAGGTTTGGCAAGGAGTGGAATGCCTATTTATCATGGGTATATGCAGACCCTGAGCAGTGATGAAGATTCCCCATCACCAACAGCAGAAGAGTTTAGACATCATAATAAAAAAAAAAAAAAACCTTCCCTAATGGCTGCCAGGATGTTCTTCGTTCAGCTCTGACTTCACAGTTAATGAGTGGGCTAAGAATAGGTGAAATGTTAGTGGATAGATGCCATTTCTCTTTCAGAAAAGGGAGGAATTTGGGTTCCATCTTTAACCATTATAAAAAAGGATACCTCAGGGATACTCCACAATTACAGACTACCCTCTTAGGGGGACCTCTAATAGGTTGTCACCCTTGTGGACATTGTGTCCATTGTCCCAAAATTCTTAAAACTAGGACTTTTAGTAGCAAAAATACATCTCAGGTTTTTGATATCCCCTTTTTTGCCAGCTGTAATACCGATTGGGTTATTTATCTTGTCAGTTGTCAATGTTCTGCTTTTTACATAGGACAGACCTCTAGACCACTAAGAATCAGGACGTCAAAACATCTTAGTGAAGTGAAAAATCATAAAATCACGAATGCCCTATACAAACATTGTTTAACACATGCTAAAGCATCCTTCAGTTTTACAATAATTTCCAAAATTAGTTCCGCTGTGGTGACCCCTAACCGGGATAAGCCAAAAGACACAACAACAGTGGACCAAGGAACAACAAAATTGGTTGGCATGATATATTAAACAAAAAAGAAAAAAAGTGGATAATTAAATTAGGAGGTTTATTCACACCTGGTCTAAATGAACAATTTTGAAAGGTCACATGTTTTGCTGTGATATATGTATATATATATATATATATATATATATATATGTATATATATATATCTATATCTATATATATATATATACATACATATATATATATATATATATATATATATATATATATATATATATATATATATATAAAGAGTGTTTGTTTTTTGGATATGACTACACTGAGGAAGACTAACTAATGGTGTAGCCGAACCAGTCTGTTTTTTCCACTCTTGTATGTGCTTTTGCATTTAAATTAAAGAATTGTTTGCTGCCACCTGAATTGCTGGTCCCATTATTATTTTTATGCATTCATGGATTTTGGGATCTGGCAGTACCAGTACGTGCAGGGTTATTGTTGCAGTTGGAGTTCCTTATTTACTCTGCTGTGGATGTTCATTTTTACTAAGGATCCTTGCTTTTATGACCAAAAGTTCATATTGGAACTAGTGCTTTTGGGTCTCCTGGTTATTACTAATGGGGACTGATGGGTGTGAGTTGCCTCCTTTTTATATCTTGTTGTATATCTTGTGTCATGCCTTTCATTTTGGCATCCCAACGTGCACATATTTGCCGATGGGAACTATGTCGGCTGGAAGGTGGTCGATGCAAATAAGAACCTACAGGGCTCATACAAATATTGTGGTGGATTTGGAACCAAGGGTTGAGCTCGTGTATGCGGAACTGTGGTCTAACGTACTGTAAGTACAATATCTTTGGAACACTGCTCCTTTTCATTAACAACAGGCCTCATTTTTTGTGAACTCGTTTTACTATTGTGTGTTTTCTACCAGCGGAAGGGACATGTGCTTTAAAGACCTTTTAAAGAATAAGACCAAGGGCATATGTATATGACATTATACATTTGCAATTCTACAAGATGAGTGACTAGGGAATGCTAAAAAATGTGAAATAGGTTCAAGTCGGACATTTTGGAGATTACTGGACTGGGGGCTGAGTTCTGGAATAAACAGCTAACTGTGGCACAAGTAGCTTTGAGTAAAATCTGTTGGGACATTGAGCGTTTTTCAATCAAGTACTGCCCTTTCCATTTCTGTGTGCCGCTTAAATATGGAAGGGGCTTATATGTATATATATATATATATATATATATATATATATATATATATATATATATATATATATATATATATCTTTGACAACTCTAGAGAACAATATCAAGGGCATTTCTGTATGGTCATATGATTCTATATACGTACTGTTTCAATATACAGCTAATTAGGGACTATAAATTTCCAAATAGGTTTTACATAAATGTTTAACAAAAGTTATATGCCATATATTGAAACCATCTAGGATATGATTCATGCTCACATTGATCATTTGATATGTTGAACAAGAATTGGGAGTGAAACAGACACACTGACTGACGTTTTTTCCCGCGGTTGATCATATGGAACTCTTGTGAATCAAAGAACTCTGTATTTTCTACTTGGACATTTTTTACATTGAGTTCAAACTATTAAATGTTTGTGAATTGGCAGATGTATTTCGTATTTTAACATCAAATGCTTTTGTATGTTACCTTGTCTTCATTGTATAGGGTAACACAGTAATTGTTTCTTAGTGCTAGTATTTCATGCTTTGTAACATATACATTTGGTATTCTGTAGGCATACAGTATTGACTTATTTTGGGATTTATGACTGAAGTTAATGTTTATTAGTGTTATTGGGACATTCGATAGGTAAAACTATAGAATTAGTAACACACTGGGTGACACTATTCTTGCTGGACTTCTTATTTAAAAAAAACTTTTGGTCTTGGGGATAACCTTGAGTAGAAGTGAACATATAACCACTATTAAATTGATTATATTTCTGTTAAATATAATCCTCACTGCATAATTTGAGTTAGATTGGGAGGCCCATTTATACATCATATGGAATATGACACCTGATGTTCCATCTATAGTCCACGTTGTTTGATAGGCCTCATTGTTTTGGAATTTTCATACATGCCTTTTTGGGTGATTTAGATGTCCTATATATAGGACATCCATGTTTTAATTGATGTATATTGGTGCTAAGTCATCTCTCAGATAATGTTTAGTATTTGTCTAAATTTAATATCAACAATCCAGTTTAGGGAGTTGTTTGTAATTTTGCCATTAAGTGGTACACTTTTGCATATTTTGTGAAGGCTCTTGACCTATAAGCAATTTTCATATTCCTTGGACTAGGCACTATATTTGATTATATAGATGGGGCTGATATTGTCCTGACATTAGCATTGGATCACTTTGAACTCTGAACCTGCGGGTCTAATATAAACTGCAGCCCTGCGGATTTACCAATTAATATGCAGGGGCTGCTATTATCTAGTTGTGAATAAGTATTGAGTGGAAATTGATTTGTTTTTCCGTTAGGCACTGGGGATTTTAAAGTGATAAAGCGGCACCTTATTTTGAACCGAATGGTTTTACCAGATTTTGGCATAAAGATTTTTTAGGGTTTGAATTTTCATTTTTATTTTAGTGTACCACATGATGGATATTTCCAACCTGTTACTGGTGCTTGCCTCGGACAGGGATAATTTGGCCATTTTTGGTTTGGACAATCTTATTGGGCTAATGAATAGCACCAATATAATAACCAATGATGAAGGATGTGAAAAGATTTTTTGTTGCTCACAAAGCATATGCAGCAGCTCCGAAACAATGTTTGGCATTATAGGTTGTTTCAGGCATATTTGACTAAGCAGATTATGCCTAGGCATTTGCGTGTGCACTTACAACCACTGGTTAGTAATCCTGACGAGTTCCTTTTAAAAGCATGGGGTGAAGCTCAACAGCAAGCCTCCCTTAGGTCTGTGGAGATTTTGGCTGAACATCATAATAGAACCATTGGCAGTGACATAGAGATCATCAGCACATTATGTGATGATATTAAAAAATATGAGGAATTGCCTATCTATAAGTCCTGCTTAAAGAAACTTAGTCATGAACTCACTATCCTGGAGGAGCAGCTTAGGAATAGAAAGAAGAGAAAATTCTTGCGGGATCAATCCGACTATGATAGGGGGGACCCCTTCAATATGGGTAAGGATAAGCATGTTCATTTTGTTCAATCTAGAAAGAACCCACCCAAGAGAAAGCAGCCGAGATCCATAATAAAGAAGGGTTAAATGTCCAGTATGGATACCTCGGGTGAAGAATCCTCTGGTTTGGAGAGGGAAATTGTGGGTACCACGGGTTCTCCGGCACAGAAAAAGAGGAACTCCAATGGCCCTTTGGGTTTAGACCCAGGAGTAGGTGGGGGGGCAGGAAACATTGGAGTAGTAACCAACATGGAGGATCTAATACAAATGTTTGCGAATAAATAAATAATGTTTTTAATATTTCATCTCATAACCTCTCTCCTGTTGAAATTGGTATACTAAATAAAGGGTTGTCCTTTATACCAGGATTCTTTGTCCCTGAGGATGCTTTTGTTAATGATGTATTAACATTTTGTAGAAACCTTAATCTAAAAATATTTTTTCAGGACAGAGAATCGGATATGTCGGATGATTTTAGATACCATAAGTCCGGGTTTACGCCACCCATGAACCACAATGTGCTCATGTTTCAGAATATGATTCTTAAAGATCTACATTTTCTCTCCAACAAGTTCACACCCAAACTGAATAACATTTCTAAGATTGAAATGGAGTGTATTTCAAAATTAGCCAAACTGGTTATCCTAGGGGCTGATAAGGGTGGGGCTGTGGTGGTCCAGGACTGGACACGGTATGACGAAGAGGCTATGAGACAACTTTTGGATGCCTGCTACTATACATACATGCATATTGACCTCACTTCTCATTTCAAGAAACAGATTGATGAGTTTCTTGAGTCAGCCATGGGGGAAGGTATCATCACCAAAACCACAAAGCAACTTTTAACTATCTCTCATCCCAGCCGAAAATATATATATTTTTTTGCCTAAAATCCATAAAGACCCTACCAATCCACCAGGGAGACCTATTGTCTCTGGGAGGGGCTCATTGACTGAATCCCTATCACAGTTCCTTACAAAATACCACAAACCATTACTGAAATGAGTACGGACTAGAATCAGGGATACCACAGAGTTTCTTCAAGTGATTTCGGAAACACAACTTGAACCCGATTGGTTATTATGTACATTGAATGTGACAGCCCTGTATACCAACATCCCCCATTGGGCTTGTATAGATGCCCTTGAATTTTGGCTATACAAATCTGAGCTTTACCTCCCTGCTTTCAACACATTCTTGCTTGCTCTTGCGGAACATGTATTAACAAAGAACATTATTTTTTATCAAAATAAATGTTTCCTACAAGTTCAGGGTACTGCTATGGGGGCATCATCTGTGCCAATATATGCCGATTTGTTTATGGCATATATAGAACAGCTTATTTATGATGACTCCCATAATTTGTTCATGGGTGAGATGGATATCTGGAGAAGATATCTGGATTATTGCTGGTTGGTCTGGAGATCAGATGTTGAATATCTTCAAGAATTTGTTAGTTACTTGAATGAGAATAAATGGTGAATTCATTTTACATTGAACCACCATAGGGATAAAATCACATTTTTGGATGTTTTGATATCAAGGGCTCCTGATCACACTTTAGTTACTGAAGTGTATAGCAAATTCCCCAAATACAACTCTCTGCTCCCAGCCACCAGCTATCATCCACCCCATATTTGTAGGAACATTCCTAAATCACAGTTTATGAGGGCAAAACGAATTTGTTCTGAGCCAGCCAAGCAGAAATACTATAGGGATGAATTGAGGTCCAGATTCAGGGACAGAGGGTATAAAATGGGGGACGTTTTACAAGCCCAGAATAAGGTTGATAATATGACATGGGATAGCCTTCTCCTTTATAAACACAAAAATGATGACAGTAAGTCACCGCCTAGGTTTGTGGTGACTTATGGTAGGAAGACAGGTGCTCTGATGGAACATGTGCAACACCACTGTAATATATTGCTGGCTGATGCTACTCTAGGTGAAATGTTAGGGGATAGATGCCATTTCTCTTTTAGAAAAGGGAGGAATTTGGGTTCCATCTTTAACCATTATAAAAAAGGATACCTCAGGGATACTCCACAATTACAGACTACCCTCTTAGGTGGACCTCTAATAGGTTGCACCCTTGTGGACATTGTGTCCATTGTCCCAAAATTCTTAAAACTAGGACTTTTAGTAGCAAAAATACATCTCAGGTTTTTGATATCCCCTTTTTTGCCAACTGTAATACAGATTGGGTTATTTATCTTGTCAGTTGTCAATGTTCTGCTTTTTATGTAGGACAGACCTCTAGACCACTAAGAATTAGGATGTCAGAACATCTTAGTAAAGTGAAAAATCATAAAATCACAAATACCCTATACAAACATTGTTTAACACATGCTAAAGCATCCTTCAGTTTTACAATAATTGACAAAATTAGTGGACCAAGGAACAACAAAACTGGTTGGCATGATATATTAAACAAAAAAGAAAAAAGTGGATAATTAAATTAGGAGGCTTATTCACACCTGGTCTAAATGAACAATTGTGAAAGGTCACATGTTTTGTTGAGATATATATATAAAGAGTGTTTGTTTTTTTGGATTTAACTACACTGAGGAAGGCTAACTAATGGTATAGCTGAAACCGTTCTGTTTTTTCCACTCTTGTATGTGCTTTTGCACTTAAATTAAAGAATTGATTGTTGCCTGAATTGCTGGTCTTGTTATTATTTTTATGAATTCTAAGAATAACTCTTACCAAATGAGGAATAAATGGGCCAATTGATTATTTGGAACTGATAGTCATCAGGCATCAAGGTATCAAAAACATATATACATAAAAATACAAAAGTCTGAAGCTATACTGATTTCACAAACTGTAATTGTACCCTGACTTAGGACAGCATTCCTGTTAAGATATTAGAAGCCCTAAACATTTGGAGAAATTAAAGTTGAGAAACTGGAGTGACATATGGATTTCCATTCTATTAAAATGCCTTATTATTTTTAAAGAAGCAGAAAGACACATCCTATAAGAATAGAGTATAAATCTCCAGAATAAGGCCATGTTTTAGGAAGTACTGATAACAAGGAAGATAATAAGGAAGTCATTCTTTCAGGAGGGTAGATAAGTTAATGAATACAATCAAAACCTAGATAAGTGCTGTCTATATATCTTGCCTACCATGATTTAGATCAAATATGCCACAGAATGGCACACCTCAGCCCTACATAATTCATACACAAAAGTAAACAATGGAGTAAGGCATTGTGTGCAGTCTTACCTCATCTTTTGGTCACTACTACTGAGATGGTATATACATGCAAATAACCCCGACAAGAAGCACAAGGTCATGTATTTTAAACACAAATTACATAGAGTGGGGATAGTGTTTGTGACTTACCTGAACCACCTTGTCTACTGATGTGTGCTCAGCTACCCAGGGCATAACTCTCATCCTTCCATTGTCAAAATGGAGAAAAATTCTTCTCAAAATGTGGAACAAATGAGCAAAGTGTGGTACGCATAGTAACATCTTAATAACAACTTCAACTAAGAGGATCTCAGAATGGTTAAAATGTGTTCCTTTATAATTGAAAAACATACTTTTGATGAATTAATATGATTTAGAACAATTTAGCATGGATATTAGCTAAAGCAGTTCTTAGCAATAAATGTCTGACACACTCTTTCAGTATGGACTACTGAAGAACAAGGACTTTTTTCCAAATCAAAATGAGGAGCATTCCCTGTAATGAGGTACACTTGAGAGGTATGATCTAGGTTGTGCAGCATATCATCGGTGAAATAAGAAAAATAGAAACAAAATACGTCCTCTGTACAGTAGAAAAAAAATTCAACAACGAAGTTCTCTGTAGTGCGTACAAATTTTCTACCTTTACCACCCTTAACACAGATGCTGTAATGTTGAAGCCAATACAAGTACTTATTGCCCTAGATCCTTATATTAGCAGATTTTGCTAATGTACCCTGTCTGTAGTCATGACAGCAGAGAGCAAAGGATTTAGAAATTATTTTCTGTCAAGACTGCAGCAGAGTGAGCAGACTTGGTAGACTGCTGTGTCTCAGAAACATCACTTGCCGTCTCTTAAACGAATTGTGCATGTTACTCTCTGTCCAAAGGCATTGCAGTCATGATTCAGTTTTATGAATCACATTACTGTCAGGATGATGGAGAAACAAAGTTGAGCACAACCCCTTTGAGGCATCACACACTATGTTCATAAATAGCAAGGGGGTTCTTATGTTAGTAACCACACAGGCTGAAAACAAATCTGAAGTGCATCTTTGTGTAGGTGCTTAAATAAAAGATTAATTTTAGAAATGTCATATATATGAGCATTATCATAGCACCCCAAAGTTTGATTTAAGGTGCTCTTAGGACCTAAGAAGATATACTTATATATTATTAAAATGTACATTTCTTTGATGCAATGGGAATATGGATACCATACTATGCAGAGTTCAAGAGAATGATTGAGGAAAGCATTATCTTAAAGAATTTAAGCACTTATATTTTATTAATGGTTGTATTACCACTTTACTTTTTATAATCTAGAAATAGATTCATAGACAAATTGATAAATATTCCAAGGCCACTGAGTCTTATGACAACTAAGTTCATATCAATAGACAAACATCATTTTCTCCAAAGGCAAAAACTCTGAAAATGCTTCTTTGAAAGGACTTTTGGTGAAACTCCAAGTGGGGGACATCCCTGCACCCTCCAAACTGACTATACCTACTACAAGGTCACACAACAGTCTAGAAAAGGGAATTCTCCACTATTGGCAAAAGTGTTTTTACCAAAACATTTTCTGTGAAACGGCCATCACCTTAACTGCCTTTGACAGATTGACAAGCTCCCTGACCATTCACACCACACCAGTACTCTCCCTCAGGCCACACCTCCTTTCTGCAGGAGGGCCATTCAAACCCAAAATAAATTTATCGATTTCCATACAGTCATCTAGGTTATCTTTAATGGAAGACAATGAGTTACAGTGCCTAACATGCTGAGGAAGTATATTCTAAAGTTTTGGGAGGTACAGGATTATTAACCTTTCCTTCTAGCATGTTTTATTTACCTGTTGGTTAAGATTTAGGCCCCTGGTTCTAATATTGATTGAGACACTGAAATTACAAAGGTACAGGTAGTCCAGGACATCCGTGTCTCTAATGGCTCTGTATGTTGAGAAAAAGATCTCCACTCAGCAGTAAATAAGACACTGAACAAAGGGTTAGACCTTCTAGCCTCTCTTGATAGCTCACTAACTTTTAGCCTGTAATATTTTTTGCTAGTAACTTCTGGGTTATTTCTAATTGTGTTATATATTTAGTGAGATGTATCCCAAAGAGTAAATGTATTTGGTAATTGTCCCAATCAAAGCTGAGTACAAGAGAGTGATTACATCTTTCAACTTTGATTATATCTCTTTGGCAATTAGCTGGGTTAAATAAAAAGAATTTCCTGATAACCATTGTCACATTAAGGTCAAAAGGTTAGAGTTATAAACCCAAATACCTAGTTCCCCAACAAAATTTTCATTGTGTGGTGGTATGTTGTCTATACAGTATGATGAGGGAAGGGTTGACTATTAAAATGTGATGATACTACACTTATTCAGTTTGAGCCCACTTTTAGTATCCAAATCATATAATGGAGAGTTCATTCTGTAGGGCTTGGGTTTCAAAGACTGACTTCAGAAGCATTGCTAGGGTAGAACAAAGGGGGCAGCCACCATGGGCACTATCTGTAGTACTAGCATTCACTTCCATACTGGCTCTATGTCTTACTGAAGCACTTACTTCAGTGTTTTGTGTGCAGTATAATTTGTAGCAAATGGTTTGCAGCAGCATATTTTCAAAACTTAAATATGTTTTTTTTTTTGGGGGGGGGGGGCTTCTTGGCACAGCACATATTGATGCTTTGTAAGATAGAGGTGAAGAGTGCCAAATCAGTGACAGTAGAATTTTTTTTTTCCTCCTCAGCTTGAGGTGTGACAGATAAATGAGTGTCTCTGAGTATAAGATAATCCAGCTATGGCTATGAATGACTTAACAAGACCCCTCAGTTTGCAGGCATTTGTAAACACTGTTAGCTAATGGTTTTGACTCTGTGCTTATAGATCTGAGAGGTAAATATTAAAAAGGTGAGATTTCCAGTGCTGAGCCCTAGAAGACTCTGATGATAACCTTAATACTCTCTGATGAGGTACCTGGAACTCACACAGTGTATGTATAGTCTTACAGACAGTTTGCTTTCCATCTTAACACATATAGATCAATTTTATGAGCTGAAAAGATATACCCAGGAGATGAAAATTATTTTTAATTATTTCATCTTTCGGGTACATTCACACCCTTCTATTCAGAAAGGATTACCATGGGCAAGAAGCTTTATCACTACTGGTTTTGCCTTCAATGTAACCTTTTCTTATTCATAGACCAACCTAGTGCAGAGGTTTACCATTATCAGGAGCAGTCCCACTAGTTGGCTGTATGGTAATGAAGCAACCTGAGGGAGTGGCTAATGCTAATGCTCTCTCCTGTGAATGCTTTCAACTGCCAATTTATGCTACATATATGAAAACAAACTGAGATGTCTACCTCTTGTCCTTGAGGGCTTTCTGTGGAAATCAGAAAGTGCTGAGTGGTTTAGAATGTCTATGAGAATGCATTCATCAGGTATAATGCTGGTGCTTTTGCAACAATCATTTCTAATGGTCAGTGAGCAGTCACTGTTGACAGATTCCATTGTGATAAGAGTGTCATGACTGTCTTCTACAATGATGTTACTTATGTGGAAAATAATTTTGTTGATGGTGTCCATGTCATCATGCTTAGCTGCTTCATTCACTAATTTTAAATAATATTTAAAATGCAGTCAGGAGAGTGGCCAACACTGCAGCATTTTTTTATTACAGGGTATAACCAATATTTCAAACTACCACCATGAAAGGGCTGAGTAAAGATAAGAATCTACATGCAGCAGCATTACTGCTACAAAAACAATGCACAACACAAAATTGAAAACAGTTGTCGTACTGGATTACTGCAATGTTTTGCTTGCCACCCACACCTTAGTCTTCTTTAGTCCATGTATAACCTAGTTTCTAAGAACAACAGGTTTGCTCTACTGTGTTGATATATTTGTGTGAATGCATGTGTTTTGCATTTGAGGGCAAGGTCTTTAAGCAAATAAATGGGGTTGGAATGGGAGCTGCATGTCCTCCCATTTTTGCAAGCTAAGTTCTCTGTTGTTGGGAGGACCTTTTTTTATTTTTAAGAACAACTATTTGGTTAGAATTTCCATTTACCTTCAATAATTAAATGGCATATTTTCACAACACAAATCGACTAAATGTATTTTTTTAACTTTTTAATAAAACAGCATATTTTCTACAATTAGCATTTCAACACAATGATGTAAAGATCAACTATTTGGACATAAAGATTTATAAGACTGAGTATCTGGGAACTTTTGGATCTAGTATTTATAAAAAAGACTTACTTTCTCAGACTGTTGTTTACATTACAGTCATAACTATCCCTTCTCTTTTAAAAACGTTTTATTAATGGCCAGTCAGTAATAATTTCTATAATAATTTCTGATGACAAAACTTTAGAAACTGAGGTGACAAGATTTTTTAATATGTTAAGAGAGAGACAACATACACTTAAATTAATGGACGAGGTTTATGTAGATGTGAAAACCCACAGAGTAAAGAAATTCACCACTGTTTTGAAAATAAAGGGGACCATTGTTTGTAGGGAAAATGTAACTTCATTTAATAATTACAAAAGAACAGTGGTTATAGCAAATGGGAAAATTAGACATCAATTTAAACAGATTATGATAAAAAATGTAACAGTGCAATATGTTCTGAGGTACTACTACAAAAAGTATGTTTTGAACCACTGTCTGTATATAAACATAATAGAAATATTAAATTAAAAATAATAAAATGAAAGGCACATTAATGTCCAAAACATGTACAGAAAAATGTGGTTGGTGTAATTACTGTCCATATAGTCATAAATTGGAAATGCTTTATATAACCAATGGCTATGGTACTGTGATAGTGAATGGACATTGTCATGTTACTCCTAACAATTGGTAAATATATTTTGAGCTGAATTTCTTCATTTTATAAAGTTAAAAATAGAAGAAAAGTTAATAAGTGCATTTATTCACATTTGTACTGTATGTATGAAAGGGACAACAGGAATACTTTATATAAACATTCAGTTATCTGCATTAGAGTTAAGAAATTTATCTTTTTTGCTGTAGAAACGATTTGTTAAATCCAGTCAAAGAGATTGTTGGTAGAATACTCTTATTTACAGAGAACTGCATTGGTATTTAAGTTAAACACAGAATCACCTCCTAGATTAAATGAAAATATGTTTATTTTCTGTGGTTTAAACAGAATGGCAGATAAATTTCTCTTTTTATCTAAATTTCCTTTGTGAACAAGGCTAGTCCCACTTGATTGGTGAACTCTTTCTAGAGGAGCCCCAAGCTGGTATTTCTAATACAATGGAAAATTTTGGCAAGGGCAGCTAGAAACTCCCCCTACTCTTCAGCATATGGAGATGCATTTTGATGCTACACTTCCTGTCTTCCAGTCTGGGCACGTAGACAGCTTGGAGAAGCAGGAAGCCAAAAATCAAACATGGAGGATGAAGTAGGAGATTTGAAGGTGCTGGAAATAAGTATTCAGGAATAGCAATTCTAAGTAAAGAAAATATTGAAATTTTAGATTTTACATTAATAATGTTAGGAAGAATGTTAATTGTGGACTTAAAATGGAAGAACCAAGTATACAGAATTCTGGCATTATATGCACATTATACAAAAACAAAGCAAAATTACATTTAGGAAAGTTCTTAATTATATTAGTGTTAATATGCAAATTACATATTGCTGTTTGAAACGTAGAAGGAAGAAGTAGCAGATGTTAAAGTTGTTTTGGAAATAATTAAAAGCAGTAAAATATGTTTATGGAGCAATATGCAGTGGACATATCAAAGAAGTGATTTGAGGATAGAAATGGGCTATTTTATACTATCAGAGAGTCTAAAAGTAATACATAAAGCTATAAAAATTACATTGTTTTTGGATCATGCAGCAATTTGGGTAGAAATTCAGTCTAAGAAAGGATATATAAAATAGGAAGAAGTATTAAAGGAATAAATGAAGCAGAATTAAATAAAGATATATGAAAAAGAGCTTTACAATTATGGTTAGATCATATAAATATGAGTTTTACAAAGACTGGACAAGCTGGTGGATAATTTTAAAAGAGAAATATAAAAAGGAGGTTTAAAGTGCAAAAAGAAAGCAAGATAGTTGTAAATATAAAGATATCAGTGATCAATTTTTTAGAAATATAATAAGTAACAGAGAGAGGTTTATAGAGAAAGAAAAAAAATATATGACATGAACCAAGAAAAGATTAAGAAGATGTTTAAACAAAGATATATTTTACAAGGGAAGAAAGAGGAAGTAGCACCTTACCTAAGTAAGATGGTAAAAGAAAACAATAGACTAACAGAGTTAAGAAATGGGGAAGGAAAAATATTGAAGACACAAAAAGAAATAATGCAAATAATAAAAAAAAAAGAAATTATGAAAACATTTGTTAAAAATGAAAAAGCATGAATGGAATTTAAAAAAAATAGTTAAAGACGATAATGAACAAATGGAAAAAATACTATGACAGAAGTGAATCACGTTTTAAAAAAACAAAACTATAGAAGCTGCTACAGCAATAGATGAAACTGAGTATTTGATGTATAAGAATATGAATGAATGGCAAAAATATGTCAATTTGAGGTTTTGAATTAATGGTTACAAAAGGTATATAAGTTCAAAAAATATGTATGGGTGCAATGAAGTTCATGTGGAAGAAGGTTGACTAAGTAGATACAAAAAATTGGAGACCTGTTGTGTTAAAAATGTAAAATATAGGATATTTATGAAAATAATACAACGTAGATTAGAAGACAAAGTAAATACATTATTGAATGAAACAATTTTCAGAGTAAAAGGAAATGAAGGTTAAGAACTCCTAGTGATTATAAGAGAAATAGTAAAAGATATGACAATAGGAAAAGCAGAACCTAAAGTGTTAATAGGAGACATTAGCAAAGCATTTGTTCAAATACAGCATGAAGTACTGTGGGAAATTTTAGAAGAATATAATATAAGTATTAGTTTAAGTGTATAATTAAAATAAAGTAAGACTAGTAGTGAATGCTTGGTTAAGTGAGAAAATAGATATAAAAAGTGGCATAAAAATAAGGGTGCCTAGCAAGTATTAAATTATTTGCTTTAATAATGAATGCAATTGTAAATGAAGTAAGTTTGACATTAAAGGAAGCTAGATGTTACACAATAGAAGGAATACAGATCCTACCAATATTTTCTTTTGCAGATGATGTGGTATTAGTGGTTAAAAATAAAGAAGGGACAAAAAGAACCATTAAGACACTTGGTAAGAAATTAAAAGTTTAGGTTTGAGTATCACTGAAGAAAAAAGTAAAGAACTTGGATCTTGGGGTATAATAGACAAGATTCAATTTAATAAGGATGAAATAGAAATTCTAGGAATAAAGTCTGGTAACAATCAACAAAACTAGTACAATGGAAGAACATGTTAAACAAAATAAGACATTTATTTTATTATTTTGGTGAACATTCCAACTTACATACAGAAAAAAATCATGATTACTGAATTCTGTAATATTAGGAAAAGTAGCTTATTTGGCAAGTGCATTTTTGATGCCAATTGAATTTGAAAGAGAATAACTGTTTATATGCTTTTCCTTTATATGGGGTTTGAGATTAAACTCAATTAAAAGGAATTATTTATGTTTCAAGAAAAGTAGGAAGATTGGGTTTAATAAATTCAAGTGTACGTTTAGCATCACTGAATTTGTCTAAAGTATTGACTTGGATGAAAGAAAAACAAAGAATATTAGCAGTAGATATAATAAAAGAAAAACATAGAGACACTTGTTACAAACCTGAATATCTTAAAAGAACGAAAGGTATGAGGAATGTAGAAATGAGAATTTATCAATAAAAATTATTACTATGAAAATTTGATATAAACAATATAGAAAAGAACAGAAAGGAGTGGTATGAAATTATAATGAAAAAGTTTTATCAATAAAAATTATTATTATGAAAATTTGATATAAACAATATAGAAAAGAACAGAAAGGAGTGGTATGAAATTATAATTAAAAAGTTTTATTATATTTTCCATGGAAGTATTTAGAAGAAAGAAATAAAAGTAGTAAAATGCATGAAAAAGCTTCCAGTAAAGGTGAACACGCCATATAAGAAGATCTGTATATATTGTGGAGAGGTGGAATCAACAGAACATGTATGAAATGTGATAGAGTAAATCAATTATGGGAAAAATACATGAAAAAGAAAGTATAAAGGGATTGAAAAGTGTAAATGTGGATGAGATAGAATACAGGTATTATGAAAATGTAAAAAATATGTGGATAAATGGGAAGAAAAGTTGTTTTGTATAATATGGATTATTTGGATGAAAAGTTAAATGAAATAAGATTTAACAGAAATCAGTGTCTGTCAGAAATTCTGAAAAAAATATGCCCCGGGATTCATGAAGCTCGGCGCAAGGCCGGCGTAAGGCTTGCGCCGGCAGTGCATTGCATAGCCGGCGCAGTAGCGCCATATGCATATTAATGAGAGTGCACCGTAACCACAGGCATGTGCGTAGTGTACGTGAGCGAGCCCAAGTAGGATGCGTCAGTAGGCGTGTTTAAGCAGGCAGGCGAAGAGCAACCTAACGTGCTGTCTGCCATAGTCCGCCCAGAATAGAAATGGCTGCAGCCATGGCCCGTGCAGAATGAAATGTCCGCAGAGTATGCAACAGTACCGTCCCAACTAAACAGAGAAGCAAATAAAACCCACGCAGCCCGAAATGTACCTGTCCAAGGAACAAAGGATACGCGTAATACCGTGTCCGTACAGCAATGTACTGTGAGTGTGCATAGTCAGAGAAGGTGTACAGCAGCATGTCAGCACGCCGCACCGACATAGGAGTAGCGACTAAGGTCACCAACCGTCCCACTTTGCGAGGCGCAGTCCCTGTATTGGCATACGTGTTCCGAAATAAAGCCTTAAAACGGGAAGTGTGCGAAGAGTGTAGGTCATAATGATTTCCGTATTTAATGTAATTGTAGCCTGAATCGGTTATTTCCGTAACTGAAATACCTAAATGTCCCAAGAAACAGAATAAGCTACCAAACTGCCACAACAATAAGCTCATACTTAGGCAAATAAGTGAAGTTCTATGCTATATAGTGACCGTGTATGCGTGTCGGGCTGTGAAGTCAGATGTGACTCCTGCACATACAGGTGGTCAATGTAGAAGTCCCACAGAACCACGATAGCAATGTGTGTGTTGAATGAAAGGCGACCGACAAACCCTGTCCCTGATCCCTGGTAGTCACCCCTGTGCTGTGTGGACAGCCACCTATACGTTGTACAGGGTGACCTACTACCCTCGACAGGTATGACTTTGCATTATGTACCAGTTAGCTGTGGGACATGTCCCTGACAGCAGATATGCATATCCGGGAGGCCCCTGCGAAGGATATCTGTGTCAGATGTCCGTCCCAATATGGCATCTGTTCTGCAAGCATCTACAAACAATGTTACCCATAACACCGCTGTGTGTGCCTGTACCGTGGAAATGTAGATGTATGACAGGGTGCACCCACGGAATGGCACCATGGGACACCACCTGTGACAGGCAGTTGGTCTGACATGCAGCCAGCAACTATGACCATGTGGGTTGTGTCACATAGACAGTTTACAACACATTCTGTGATGTACATGTTCACATCCCAGCCAATGGTTTCATTAACGTTACCTGAGGGGGGTAATGTTATGAAGCCCTTTGCCAGGACGAGGTAGGCTGTATGGACTGCAACACCCCCAGCAATGGGCTGGGTGACCGTCGAAAATGTCAACCATGTCTTAAAGGCATGAACCGCCTCTGAACAAGACAAACCGTGTGGGATGCGAAGTATGTATGTCCCCTATGCAGTCATGTACGAACCGCAGTATGATCCCACCCCATGTCTATGCAGATAGGTCTCCTCAGGGTACTGGGACAGTAATAACCAGCCTCAGTGGAGGTATTGGCCCTGTGATGTGGGAATACAGTTGTCATGCGATACAACCTGGGCACCCTACCTGAGGTGAGGCTATAAAGAAATAGCTGTCCTAACTGTGGCATTCCCACCTATGAAGACAACATGGTTACATGAATGCATAGGTAAGCAACATGTTCTGGTGGTGTTATATTGGAAATATAGTGACGGATATGTCCCATTGGGATGTCTGAGGTTTATATGAAGCAGTTGGTAACCACCATCTTTGGATGTATGTCATTTGTTCACAGTACTAACGCAGCCGGTTATGTAGCACCATGTGGAATGGGTAGTCAAACAGACATCCGCGATTGGGGAACATACACCAGCAGTGAAAAGCACTGGGCAGGTGGACACAGTCCAGCAACATCTAACTTGACAATGCACATCGGGTGTCCATTGTAGGACCCAAAATTCTGTTCAGAGCATGCCTGCTAGCTTCCTGCATTACTCATGTGATCTAATTGTCGTCACCACGCCACAGGTACATAGGCACGCAAGCGTGTTCAATGTTGATGATAGCTGTCCATGAACTGCAGCACACATGCACAGAAATACCCAGGGTATCGGGACCATACAGCTGCACCCACATCACACTGCAGCACACATGAAGGATGTGTAATGGGTACTGTCCACTGTTGCAGTCAAGGGAGTCTGGGTATGTAGAATCAGGCCTCGGTGTTGTTTCTCAAGAGGCAATCCTTTGTCCCGCCTGTGGGAGGGACGAAAGCACTACGCGCCACTCTCCGCTAATAATGCACACCATACTCCGGGAATGCAAAATGCAGGTGTGAAATGTGTACAGCCCCATACCAGTGTATAGTAGGCAATTCACATGGATGGACAAGCGATGACTAAGATGGCACACATAAATGCAACCCGGGTGGAATTACACTGCCGTAGTAAAGCATTACACAACTCATACACATAGGGACTACAGTTGACATTCTCCATACAAGAAACACAGACAACCAGCCGATGAAGTCCAAAGCAAAGACGAGGTACTGTAGGGACCGTCAGTGACCAACCAGAGCACACCAAGAATTAAAGGCAGTCACCATAGTGTATTGAGCACACTTCGCCTGCTTCATAAGCAGACTTATTCAGACTACATACAATGTAGTCCAACCTACTAAATTTACAAGCATTAATTGGTTGGTACATTAGATGTGCTAGGTACTAATTACATGCCTTAAAGGCAGACAAGCGAACAAACCTTACTTGGGTTACACATCCCACACAGTGAGGACAACAGACATTGCATCGAAAGGTACAGTATTCATCGGAAAATGGAAATATATGTACATATATGAAACATGAACCAACATAAAATGTTTTCCAAATGTCTGACTGTGTAAGCTACATGTATATGTCCTACGGATTGTGCCAATATATTAACAGAACTGCAGACACCTAGTAATATGAATGAACCATAATATATACACATAAACCGTATGAATATGAGTACTGTAAAATAGACCAACGAAATGTAAAGATTCACAATGTGCTAATGTAACATTCATTTACAAGGTTACAGAAAGAAATCAATGCAGACATCCATGTGTAAATACTAACAGAAGGCCAGCGAGGTGCTTGCCCTCACATGTACTGGGATGTTGCTGCACAGCAGAGTGAGTGTCTGGGTGATGAATCCATCCCAACAACACGCTCGATTAATGACAGTGTCAAGGTGTACGCCAGCTGCCCTTGTGGTTCTGAGGATCTACCTTATTTACGTGAAGCATAGTCATCAGATCTGGTTCGACTCAGCCGCATGCCAGGCACGGGTCACCTCTGGGCAAGTGGTATGCAACTGTATACAGCTGGAATCCTTTCAGTCGGTCAGTATAACACATATACCTGAGACCCTGCATCCGCTTGTCAAGAACTGTTGGTGCCTTTCCAGCTGCTGCAGGTGTTGGGTCAGATACATTCTGAACGGGCATTGTACCCAATCATAGGTCTATTGAGTGATGAGTACAAGGGGACAATGACCTCCCTGATCTAGATGTGAATCCTTCATGATGATGTGGCCAATGTGGAAGGTCTACCCAACTATGTTAGCAACATGTGTGTCTAACGAACGGTTAACAACAACACGTGTCCCCAGATCACTGGTAACCCTCCGTGTTCAGTGGACTGCCACCTATATGGTAGCTCGGGTAACCTTGTTCATCCCGAAGGGTATGCCTATGCATTTCCTGGCATTTAGCTGTAGGACATGTCTCTGGTACCACTTATCCACATCTGTGAGGCACTCCTGAAGGATATCTGTGTCAGATGTGTCTGACCTTGGCATCCGGTTTGCAGTCGTATGCAAACATTGTCACCCATAACCCCCCTGTGCGTGTACATTGGAAACGTAGATGCTGGAAATAGTGGACCCAGGACTGAGCCCCATGGGACACCACCTGTGACTGGCTGTGAGTATGACATGGCGCCAGCAACTATGGCCATGTGTGTTCTGTGACCTAGCCCGTTAGCAACCCATAGGGCGATGTATGGACTTACATTCAAGATGACGGGTTTATCAAGTATACCCGAGGGGGGTATTGTGTCGACGGCCTCTGCCGGGTTGAGGTAGGCTGTATGGACTGGTTTACCCTCAGCAATGGCCTTGGTGACTGATTCTACAAAGTGAAACACGTGTAAAGGGCATGATCTGACTATGACCAAGCTAAACTGGGTTGTATCCAAAGTATGCGGTCCCCTATGTCCTCATCTATGTGTCCCATTATGATCCATCTCCATGGCTTTGCAGATAAGGCTTGTCAAACTAATGGTATGGTAATACCCAGGGTCAGTGGAGGCACCATCTATGTGGAGTGTGACTACAGTCGCCCTGTGCTACTACTCAGGTACGTATCCTGAGGTGAGGCTAGGATTACACAGCTGTCCGGCGTGGGTTAAATTCCCCATAGAGTTCCCGGAGTGCACAGCTGGGACACCATGTGGACCCATGGATGTTGTGTTAACTGCCTTGGGGCTGGATGTGGGTAATGCTGGACATACCAACGGCAGACGTACACGCTCCCAGTCCGATGCCCAAGGGACCACACACATAGCCGGCCTTAGGCATAGGCCAAGCAGGTAGCCGCCTAGGGTGTTGCTATACCGGGGCACCTTTCCAGACTCTATTTGGTGTAGGTAGACCAGGAGGGGGTAGCGGGTGACGATCGGTGGCAACCTCTGCCTAGGTCACCACTTACCCTAAGGCCACTCTTCTCGTGGGTAATACAGCAGTACCCACACCTAGACGCTGGTCATCGCTAGGGTCATTGCTAGTATGGCACATCATCTACGTAAGGAAGGAAACCATATATCCCCAGACATAATGGCACAGCATAATGCCTGTTCGCCGCCAAAGGCAGACATACGCCACCCGCCGGTGCGGACGCATTCGCGCGAGATGTCCGCTAACAATGCCGACAATGTGTCGCTTTGTGAAACAAACTCCACAGAGACATTCAATAATAGACAACGACGGACAACCCGATGTCCTCGTGTTCGAGCTGTTCAACCTGTTACGCCATGTTAAATGTGTAGCACAGCGGAACCGGCCAAAAGCAACGGACACGTCTGCGGCTCAGTGCACGCCGTCACGCAATGTTAAACCCTTGTAATATTGCGACACAGCCCATACATACGGAGGGTTAGTAATGGCAGTAGGTTAGTTCGATCAGACCGTGTGCAATTAGTATAACGAGATCTACAACGGATACACCGGACATCCGGCGCCCACGGTTAAGACTATTGGGGGGGGGGGCCGTGACATAGTACCATGGACACGGACAAAACGTGCCCATGTGACTCATCTAACATTCAGACAGGGTCAGGGCGTCCCTGCACAGTGGGCGGACAAGACCAAACCCAAAGCACCACAGCAACACCCTGACAATCAAGGCCTGTATGCATATGGGATATAAGCAGCTGTCATCTGAACAGCCCTGTGGTGACGACATATGCATCCTGGGCCATGAGCGAGGGGGAATTAGGAATGTTCAACATGCAGTACCGCACCTTTCCCAGCAGGGGAATGGATGCCTGTGACGTGCGTGCGGGGGGTGATATGTAAATGTACATAGGTACCACGGGTATGCATATTAATGACAACGAACAGCTAACGTGCACTGGTCACAGTAAGTCTCAAACGTGACTGCAGTCACGCTTGGAATCATGACTATAGAACATATAGATGTGCACGCGTACGTAAAGCGCCCATGCTGCAAAGACCGCTACATATATAAAGCTGTAACTGCTTTCTCCACACGTCCGTCAACCGGATCAGACATATCTTACCCCAATAGTCACAACTAACGCAAAACACGAACCACACAGACACTGTAAACATATATAAACGGAATACGGATATGCATGTGCGCTGCGCGTAACACACAATCCGACATGCGAGTGTACGTGTGCGTGTGTGTGATCCAGTGGAACCAGGAAGGTTACGCATGTCTCCTCCACACGCTTACATTCATAATTGTGAAATATATGCTTAAATAGTACCTATTGATTCCATGCTTTGTTATCGTAATGCTACTAATATACACATCGATATACAATAACCTGATCAACACACTACATCCTAAGGTGCACTCTCACCAATTATCAACTATGTGTCCGGATACTGATTGTATTTACCAATATTGTAGATATATTAACACATTGTTGCCAGATTATTGTTTCCATGAAGTAAGGCATGCAACACTGATATGTATATGTCACGTTATAATCAAGACTTGGAGCACTGTCCACCTAACTATGAGCAGGTTTATTGATTAATTCGCTTTAAACCGACCCTGAAGGAAGTGAATTAGGACGGCTATGTCATGACATCCGCATTCCGACGGTGCCCCATGTTAGTAGTTGAGACAGCTCAGTATCCTTTCACTGTGGAGTCTATCGATTTGACAGTGTCTGTTTCAGCCGATATATGTTCCATAATGTCGCTTATGAAGATGGGCAGGACGCAAGGTTTGCTGTATTTACGCATACTAGCACGTGGATATAGATAGGCCATGTCATACAAACGATGGGTAGTCAAGCAGACATCCACGACTGGGGAACATACAGCGGCAGTCAATACCACTGGCCAGATGGGAACAGTCAAACACGTTCTACACTTTACAAATGCACATCGGTGTCCATTGTAGGACTCCAAAAATTCTGACTGTTTTGCCAGTATGCGCCAGAAAAAGCCAATCCGAGTACATACCGTGACTACGGCACCGCTAGACATATGCACCACCAGCGTGTTTAAGGTTGGGGACAACTGTCCATGAAATGCAGGACATATGAACAGAAATCCCCAGATTGTCGTGTCCATAGAAGTGCGTCCACATCCCAGTCCCGCACACATGAAGGATGTGTAATGGGTACCGTGGAGGGTTGCAGCCATGGGATCCTGGGTATGCAAATATGGGGCTCGGTGTTGTTTGGCAGATAATCCGCTGTCACGCCCGTGGAGGGATGCGGTATAGCACGTGCCTTACTCCCCACTAATGATGCAAAGCATCCACCGGATAATGGTAAAAGCAGGTGTGAGTGTTGTACAGCCCTATATCAGTGTCCAGTAGGCAATTCCATGGATGGACAAGTGTACGACCGAGATGGCACCTATAACTGGAAACCTGATGGAATTACACAGCTGCAGTAAGGCATAACACAGGAAATACAGATAGGGACTACAGTAGACACTCCCCATACAAAGACAGACTGCCGCGAATACCGGGCATATGGCACTGGATCTGCCATCAACAACATGAGGATCACTCGCCCATACTGCGGAACAAATGGGCGACCTGTGGAACATATACTAATGGCACACAAACAACTTCAACTAGGAAGGTCATAGGATGTTTCAACACTGGCATGCTCCGCATATAACTAACATCCTTAAATGAATAAATAGGGTATACATGTTCCGCTGTGTTATATTGACAATACAGTGGCGATACGGCCTACTGGGCCTTTTGAGGATTACTTAAAGCAGTTGCCAACCTGCAGCATGACATCATTACCATTTGGGTTAATCGTAGTAGGACACGGGTTTCATAGCACAACATAATATGTGTAGTCAAACACACATCCGCGATTGGGGAACATACAGCAGCGGTCACAACCACTGGCCAGATGGACACAGTCCAACATGTTCTACATTTTACATATGCACATTTGTGTCCATTGTAGGACCCAAAAATTTCTCCTTTGCGAGGAGACCCAGATGAACTACAGCCGTGACTACGGCACAGCAGCAGAAATGCACCGCCAGCGTGTTCAAGGTTGATGACACCTGTCCATGAAATGAGGGACATATGCACAGACATCCACAGATTGTCGAGTCCACATGTGGCCCACATCCCATTCCGCACATGGAGGATTTGCAATGGCTACTGTCGAGGGTTGCAGCCATGGCATCTTGGGTATGCAGAAATGGGTGTCGGAGATGATTGGCAGAGGATCCATTGTCCCGCCTGGGAGGGATGTGGGTACAGAACATGGCTTACCCCCCACCAATAATGGCAATCATCCACCGGAGAATGCAACATGCAGGTGTGAAATGGGTACAGCCATACACCAGTGTCCAGTAGGCATTTCCCAAGGCTGGACACACGCACGGACAAGATGGCACCCAGAATAGCAAACCTGGTGAAATAACACAGCTGTAGCAAGGCATAACACAGGAAATACAGCTGGAAACAACAGTAGACACACTCCATAGACATCCATCCAGCCGGGCGAATCCCGGCGCACACAGCAACCAAGCTGTTAGCAAGTGTATGGGGATCACCCGCTTCCACCCGCTGAACATACGGGCGGCCTGTGGAACACATATTAATGGCACTCCAACAACGCCAACTAGGAAGGTCATAGCATGCTTAAAGTATGGCTCCCACTCATAAAGAACATCCTGTCATGAATAAATAGGTTCTACATGTACCGCTGTGTTATTATGGCAATACAGTGGCGGATAGTTCACAATGGGACCTCTGAGGATTACTTAAAGCAGTTGCCAACCTGCAGGACTACAGTAACACCATATGGGTTAATTGTGGAAGGACACGGGTTCCGTGAGCACTACATAACATGGGTAGGCAAACAGACATCCGCGACTGGGGAACATACAGCGCAGTCAAAACCACTGGCGAATGGACACGGTCCAACATGTTCTACACTTTACATATGCACATCGGTGTCCATAGTAGGACCCACATATTTGTCCATAGGTGTTGGCGACAGGCTGCTATCGCGTAACCAGAAGAAGTGACAGCCGTGACTACGGCACAGGTAGATATGGGCACCACAAGCGTGTACAAGGGTGATGACAAGTGTCCATGAAATGCAGGACATATGAATAGGACTCCCCAGCTCGCCGTGTCAATAGACGTGCTCACATCCCATTCCCGCACACATGAAGGATGTGCAATGGGTACTGTCGAGTGTTGCAGACATGGGATCGTGGGTATGCAAAAATGGGTCTCGTGTGGATTGGCAGATGATTCGCTGTCCCGCCCGTGAGGGACGTGGGCATGGCATATCCGTTACTCCGCACTAATAATGGGAATCACCCCCGTGAAAATGCAGCATGAAGCTGTGTAATGTGTACTGCCCTATACTAGTGCCGAGAAGGCAGTTCCCATAGATGGAAAAACGCACGCCAAGATGGCACCCATAGCTGCAAACCTGGGGGAATCCCACAGCTGTTACAAGGCATAACCCAGGAAATACAGATAGGGACTACAGTAGACACTCCCCATACAAAGCCAGACCGCTGGGCAGATACCGGAGTATACGGCACTTAATCCGCCAGCACATTAATGGGGATCGCACGCTGCCATACAGCAGAACAGATGGGTGACCTGTAGAACCATACCAATGGCACAATATCAACGGCAGCTGGGAAAGACATACGATGGTCGAACCATGGCGTTCCCACCAATGAAAGACATCCTTCAGTGGATTAATAGGATTGATGTCAATTGACCATGGAAAACACCTGCTCAACAATAAAGACCCGCTGGCACCCTATGGCCACAAACCATGTCACACATAGGTAGATGGAACAGTCAACGAAACATTTCGGCACGGCAGGTCACACATGGTATCCAAAGGTTCTTCATAGACATGTATGCGCTATCACCCGTAGAGGCCCCGTGGAGACGCATACATAACATGGGAGCATCCAGGCTTTAAGTATCCACCAGACACTTCCATTTGTCACTTTCTATGCGAACAATGAACATGTAGCCACAGCATAGAAAGCACAGCAGATCTGCTAACGACACACACGTTTGTCAACAATTCAGAAGGCATCCTATGAACACACGTATTACATGATATTGTACTATGCCGACCCCTCAACAATCAGAGACCTAACAATGTATATGGAAGATATGCATAGCATATCACTGTAATACAATGGTACAGAACTGACAGAGTAGACAAATGTATGTTAACCCTACATCTGCATCTACACTACATTCCCGTTACGGGTGTTTGCTCCACCTGCTTCACAAAGGATGCCTCAACAGTTATCCATCGGTCAGCCCTGGTGTGTGGCCAAACCTCCACCTACTAATCTATCTACATACGCATTCTTCAGCATAGCTGTGGAGGTCCCTCCTGTGGTGTAATACCCTAGACGCCGTAAAACACCGACTGTAGACGGTGCCTTGTGATGTGCCCATAGCCGCCGTCAGAGGCATACGCCAATCCTGCGGCTGCCCAGGCCGCTGCCCCAGTAGGGCCACCTGTCTAGTAGGCGGTCACGAGGTATATCAAGATGGGTGCACCATGTGTTGTGCTGGCGCAGCCATGTAGCCCCACAGCCCAGGGCACCGCCGATCTAAGGCCGCTGCCTGCGCAGGGGTAGTACAGTCTGCAGGTATGTGCAGACGTGCACATGTGACAGCGGGCCACAAGGATACCCATAGTGGCGACAGCTGCACACATGGCTATAGTGGGACACACACACGCCCATGCATACAGCACACATAGACATACACACACCATAAATAGGCAAGTACACACAAGGTGTATGTCATGTATGGGTAAAGTGTAAGGACAGCAAGGATAGCTGTCTGCCATGTAATCCAGCGATGTCTATGAGGTGTTCTGGAATACGGACAGTGCATGGACAATGTGTGGATATGCAAAGTACCACAGTTATATGTGTCAGCCGTGCAAATATGCGATACATGGGGAAGACGGCTGTCCATGGGAGAGCAGCGGCACGGCCACAACATAGGTACATAGATATACAAAGAAAGAGGTACACACGAGCACATCCGCAGGCCCGTGAGTGTAATGTACACAGCAGCAACCCACAACACCATAGTAGGGTACACGTGGAGAACACGCCACGGAGGTCGCCGACCAGAAGAAGCACACAAGCAGTACACGATCTGCGCCCCACCATCCACAAACACAAGGATGGCGCCAGGATATGGGTGTTCGCAGAAACCTCAAAGCCATACCGTATGAACCCATGCAGCTGGGAGCATGGACACACACACACATGTGGCACGATGGTGATTGACCACACCCCACATACCCAACCGCACAAACGCATAACACAGGTATGGTATGCGCCACGTGGACCACCGAGCACACCACCAGCAGAGGCACATGTACAGGTGGGTGACAACAACCGACAGGAATGGCCGCTGGTAGGCAAGGTATGTGTTGCGGTTGCCTAAAAGCATGTACATCCGCAGAGGCAGCTGCAAAACACACACACAGAAACACACGCAAGGGCCGGAGTCGAACCTACGCCTATCTACATGAACTCACTACAGTATGAAGCATTTACAGAACGCTACCGAGTTTACTGAGCACAGCGCTGTCAGAGGCATACTTCTAGGCTGGTGACATCACCCGCAAAACAATAGCTGGCAATAGGCAAGGTATGTGTTATGCGGTGATAATAGTATGTTTATCCGCAGAGGCAGCTGGAAACACACACACACACACACAAGGGCCGGGTGTCGAACCTACGCCTATCTACATGAACTCACTACAGTATGAAGCATTTACAGAACGCTACCGAGTTTACTGAGCACAGCGCTGTCAGAGGCATACTTCTAGGCTGGTGACATCACCCGCAAAACAATAGCTGGCAATAGGCAAGGTATGTGTTGCGGAGCGCATAATAGGATGTGTATCCGCAGAGGCAGCTGGAAACACACACACACACACGGAAGGGCCGGGAGTCGAACCTACGCCTATCTACATGAACTCACTACAGTATGAAGCATTTACAGAACGCTACCGAGTTTACTGAGCACAGCGCTGTCAGAGGCATACTTGTAGGCTGGTGACATCACCCGCAAAACAATAGCTGGCAATAGGCAAGGTCTGTGTTGCGATTTATAATAGTATGTGTATCCGCAGAGGCAGCTGGAAACACACACACACACACACACACATGGAAGGGCCGGAGTCGAACCCACGCCTATCTACATGAACTCACTACAGTATGAAGCATTTACAGAACGCTACCGAGTTTACTGAGCAGAGCGCTGTCACAGGCATACTTGTAGGCTGCTGACATCACCCGAAGACAATAGTTGGCACAGGCAAGGCATGTGTTGCGGAGCCGCCTAAAAGCATAATCCGCAGAGACAGCTGGAAACACACACACACACACACGGAAGGGCCGAGTCGAACCTACGCCTATCTACATGAACTCAATACAGTATGAAGCATTTACAGAACGCTGCCACCGAAGTTTGCTAAACACAGCGCTGTCACAGGCATACTTGTAGGCTGCTGACATCACCCGCAAGACAATAGGTGGCAATAGCCAAGGCATGTGTTATGGAGCCGCCTAAAAGTATGTGTATCCGCAGAGGCAGCTGGAAACACACACACACACACACGGAAGGGCCGGGAGTCGAACCTACGCCTATCTACATGAACTCACTACAGTATGAAGCATTTACAGAACGCGCTACCGAGTTTGCTAAACAGAGCGCTGTCACAGGCATACTTGTAGGCTGCTGACATCACCCGCAAGACAATAGTTGGCAATAGCCAAGGCATGTGTTGCGGAGCGTCTAAAAGCATAATCAGTCGCAGAGACAGCTGGAAACACACACACACACGGAAGGGACGGGGTACGAACCCACGACTATCTACATGAACACACTACTGTATGAAGCATTTACAGAACGCGCTACCGAGTTTGCTAAACAGAACGCTGTCACAGGCATACTTGTAGTCCGCTGACGTCAGCCGCAAGACAATAGGTGGCAATAGCCAAGGCATGTGTTGCGGAGCGTCTAAAAGCATATTCAGTCGCAGACGCAGCTGGAAACACACACACACACAGAGACACACACACACACACACGGAAGGGCCGGGAGTCGAACCTACGCCTATCTACATGAACTCACTACAGTATGAAGCATTTACAGAACGCTACCGAAGTTTGCTAAACAGAGCGCTGTCACAGGCATACTTGTAGGCTGCTGACATCACCCGCAAGACAATAGTTGGCAATAGCCAAGGCATGTGTTGCGGAGCCGCCTAAAAGCATAATCAGTCGCAGAGACAGCTGGAAACACACACACACACGGAAGGGACGGGGTACGAACCCACGACTATCTACATGAACACACTACTGTATGAAGCATTTACAGAACGCGCTACCGAGTTTGCTAAACAGAACGCTGTCACAGGCATACTTGTAGGCTGCTGACGTCAGTCAAGAAGACAATAGGTGGCAATAGCCAAGGCATGTGTTGCGGAGCGTCTAAAAGCATATTCAGTCGCAGACGCAGCTGGAAACACACACACACACAGAGACACACACACACACGGAAGGGCCGGGAGTCGAACCTACGCCTATCTACATGAACTCACTACAGTATGAAGCATTTACAGAACGCGCTACCGAGTTTGCTAAACAGAGCGCTGTCACAGGCATACTTGTAGGCTGCTGACATCACCCGCAAGACAATAGTTGGCAATAGCCAAGGCATGTGTTGCGGAGCGTCTAAAAGCATAATCAGTCGCAGAGACAGCTGGAAACACACACACACACGGAAGGGACGGGGTACGAACCCACGACTATCTACATGAACACACTACTGTATGAAGCATTTACAGAACGCGCTACCGAGTTTGCTAAACAGAACGCTGTCACAGGCATACTTGTAGGCTGCTGACGTCAGCCGCAAGACAATAGGTGGCAATAGCCAAGGCATGTGTTGCGGAGCGTCTAAAAGCATATTCAGTCGCAGACGCAGCTGGAAACACACACACACACACACACACACACACACACACACGGAAGGGCCGGGAGTCGAACCTACGCCTATCTACATGAACTCACTACAGTATGAAGCATTTACAGAACGCGCTACCGAGTTTGCTAAACAGAGCGCTGTCACAGGCATACTTGTAGGCTGCTGACATCACCCGCAAGACAATAGTTGGCAATAGCCAAGGCATGTGTTGCGGAGCGTCTAAAAGCATAATCAGTCGCAGAGACAGCTGGAAACACACACACACACGGAAGGGACGGGGTACGAACCCACGACTATCTACATGAACACACTACTGTATGAAGCATTTACAGAACGCGCTACCGAAGTTTGCTAAACAGAACGCTGTCACAGGCATACTTGTAGGCTGCTGACGCCAGCCGCGAAGACAATAGGTGGCAATAGCCAAGGCATGTGTTGCGGAGCGTCTAAAAGCATATTCAGTCGCAGACGCAGCTGGAAACACACACACACACAGAGACACACACACACACACACGGAAGGGCCGGGAGTCGAACCTACGCCTATCTACATGAACTCACTACAGTATGAAGCATTTACAGAACGCGCTACCGAGTTTGCTAAACAGAGCGCTGTCACAGGCATACTTGTAGGCTGCTGACATCACCCGCAAGACAATAGTTGGCAATAGCCAAGGCATGTGTTGCGGAGCGTCTAAAAGCATAATCAGTCGCAGAGACAGCTGGAAACACACACACACACGGAAGGGACGGGGTACGAACCCACGACTATCTACATGAACACACTACTGTATGAAGCATTTACAGAACGCGCTACCAAGTTTGCTAAACAGAACGCTGTCACAGGCATACTTGTAGGCTGCTGACGTCAGCCACAAGACAATAGGTGGCAATAGCCAAGGCATGTGTTGCGGAGCGTCTAAAAGCATATTCAGTCGCAGACGCAGCTGGAAACACACACACACAGAGACACACACACACACACACGGAAGGGCCGGGAGTCGAACCTACGCCTATCTACATGAACTCACTACAGTATGAAGCATTTACAGAACGCGCTACCGAGTTTGCTAAACAGAGCGCTGTCACAGGCATACTTGTAGGCTGCTGACATCACCCGCAAGACAATAGTTGGCAATAGCCAAGGCATGTGTTGCGGAGCCGCCTAAAAGCATAATCAGTCGCAGAGACAGCTGGAAACACACACACACACGGAAGGGACGGGGTACGAACCCACGACTATCTACATGAACACACTACTGTATGAAGCATTTACAGAACGCGCTACCGAGTTTGCTAAACAGAACGCTGTCACAGGCATACTTGTAGGCTGCTGACGTCAGTCAGAAGACAATAGGTGGCAATAGCCAAGGCATGTGTTGCGGAGCGTCTAAAAGCATATTCAGTCGCAGACGCAGCTGGAAACACACACACACACAGAGACACACACACACACACACACACACACACACGGAAAGGACGGGGGACGAACCTACGCCTATCTACATGAACACACTACAGTATGAAGCATTTACAGAACGCGCTACCGAGTTTACTGAGCAGAGCGCTGTCAGGAGGCATACCCCTACGTGAGTGGTATAATTTGCAAAGGCAATGCGCCCCGCCCGGTGTTCGGACAGAGGGCGCAGTCACGCAGACTGTTACCATCCCAAGGTCGCCAGACACTAACACGCTAGTGCTGCAGTCCAGAATAACAAGTAACTACTGATCAGTACATCACTGCATACTGGGCATGCTCAGACACTTAGACTCGGCACAGGGCAGACATGCATACACATGTTGCGACGGCATGGGTGGCGAATGTGGACCGCCGTGTGTGTCCAGCCACACAACAGAAACCTGGCCATGCCACAGACGTGGCCGCTGCGTAGGGGATAGAGGCATGCACCCGGGTATTACTGCAGACGGCTGCGGTGTGCACTGTGCTGTGTGTCTATCTACACAGCTGCCTACTGGGCATGCTCAGACACTTAGAGTCGGCACAGATCAGACATGCATACACATGGTGCGACGGCATGGGTGGCGGAATGCGGACCATCCTGTGTTTCCGCCACACAACAGTAACCCGGTCATGCCACAGACGTTGTTGTTGCTGCGGGAATATGTAGGTGCAATTAACCATGTGTAGGACTGGCCTACAGTTTGTTGCATGCTACAGACAACCCTCACAAACACAGGATACCTTCACAGATGTCCTGAGGACACTGGTGAGTGGGCATGCTCTCACAACAGCACCGCTTGGGTGACATGAACCACCCATACATAGCCTGGGAACATTACCCATGGCACAACACAGTACGCCAGCAGTCCCAGGTGTTCACACACCTGGCCACTGTTAAACAGCCATGCACCATACATACCAGGGGATGTCTGACAGTTCTGCCCATCACGCATGGTGAGGATATGCCCCACACAGGATGTACAGCCCTCAATGGTGATGCAAGACCGTATAGTGGATCCACTGGTCATCCACTCACTGTAACCAACACCAGCATGGGGACCTCAGTGATGACCTCTCCACAGGAAACCACACACATCATATGACCGGTGTGGTACCCTACATGTCCTCCATGCCAATGTTGAACAGAGGCCAGACCGGAAAACGCCTACCGAATGCCTTCCACGACCACCCACATGCATGTCTGCGACAGGCAAACATGATGACATCAGGCCCTTGTCCACCACAGGTAGGCACATGGTGTGGTGGACCGCAGCCACTGACTACCTGTACATCAACAGTTGGAGCTACTACATGGCAGGGCAATGACAGTACCAGGGAAACCATCACCCATTCATACCAAGGCCACCATACGGCCCCACATACCAACATCCAGGTCCGCCGTGGGAGTGGTACTGCAGAGGGCACATGAGACAACCACGGGGCCTTCCCAAACTGTGGTTAGGACATGGTTGGGGCACACAGACCTGCATGGAAATGGTCCAGAATGGTACAACAGTCACTGCACCCACAGACATTGTCTGCATACCACAGGACATGTTCCATGCATACATCCCCCAACAGGGAACATATCCATCCCACCAGAGTGTATCCTCCCAAACATGTCATATGGCCTGGGGTGATCCCATATCTCTATGGCGCTTGACACGCCAGCAATGGGCACCGATGGTTTCCCTGGCTGTGTGCTACCCATCCTCTTTAAGGCCCTCGCCCACACATGCGCCACTGTGTCATGTTAGCCTTACTATGGGCTATGTCCCCAATGGATGCCATATGGCATCTGTGGTCCCACTATGCCAGGGTAGTGCTCCTATGGACTGTCAACAGCCACACCCTATACGCTTGACAAGTGTTGTCTGCAAAGCTGTGTGGAGGTCCATACAGGTGGTCATGGTTACAGATAGCGTGTACAGCCAATACCGGAACATACCCACAACTACATAGTCAAGGTCGCATCCTGCCTCCCGCACCTGCTCGCCCAGTCTGGAGTGTTCACCAAGGCCATTGCTGGGGATGTGGGTTTGCACACAGTACCATGACCTGGTGGGAGCGCTCAGAGCACACTACACATGGGACCCATGTAAAGGCTCGCCAGCATACATGTGGGGACATATGTCACCCGATGCTTCTCACACAGGTTGGAGGTCACACCACACAGGGTTGGTGCTGAAGGTGCTTTGTCACACTCATATCTGGACCCAGTGGAGGCCCACAGGGCTCACTCCTGTGCACCCTGCCATATGGCATCCGACCTTCCAATGTGCATGCAATCATAGGGGATTGTAGCAGACAAGGTATGCAGATGACTACGCACCGCCGACATACCCAGCACCCCATGTTACACGACATCCACCTAGGGCGACATAGACATGGCTGACTGGTGCCAGAGCCATGGCCTGCTACCAGATGCCAGAGAAGGTGCAGCCCTACCCAGTGTGAAGAACATGTTCGTCCCAATGTCACATGTAGGTGGTACGCCATTAAAGGTGGTGGACATGTTCAGGGTGATGGCTACCACACCTGTTGGCAACCTCTGTCAACACACACAATGGCAATGTGGGTGTGAAGACATTCCATTGTGGCCTCCTGGTCTGGATGGAATGGCAACCACATCAGGGTGTTCATTGTACCCCTGTACACATCACACAGCAGTGCAATGACTGTGTACAATGGCACATGTGGCCTGTAGCTAACCTGACGCCTGCAGCACTCGGAAGGACCGCAAACGTTCCACAAGACGGGATGACGGTGCTAGGACATGTGTCACATGGTGCACGGCCAAGGGGACACTGGCTGTGGATCTGCACAGCACAGCTGATCCGTGGTGATCTGTGCCCGACATACACGGCCATGTCTGACCTGGGTGACATGGGCACATTCCACCTCCCAGGCCCCATGCGAACACGGGCACAGAAGCGACTGTCAGACACCTCAACCCAAAGATGAGTGGGACGTGCTGGGGGAACAGGGTAACGGCCAGACACACAGTACGACACGGGAGGAGTGCCAGGCCATGTGAAGGAAAGGCCCTGACTGCCTTTGTCCAGGACTGCTACTGACGGTGGATGTGTGACTATAGTTATGCGCCAGTCAACCTCTGTGTGTCACTGCTAGACCAGGGACTGGGGACTGATGGATATGGCATCCCCATCCTGAGGGGTGTTAGATGCCACACACAGTCATGCTAGGTCCACACATGTCGAGGGCACATATCCTGTTACGCTCATGTGTGCCTATGTACCTATGTAGGGTCCATGCCGGATGTGGGTAACTGTGCTATGCTGATTTTGCCAGACATGCTCAGGGTACCCCACGACTACACGGGGAACTAATTACAGTGCTCCCAGTAGGCACGCAGTACACCATCAGTATCAAACGGGTTAACTGCACCGACATGGTGCTACACATGTAACCACCACACATACTGTGTACACATATCAATGAATGCTGCACCTGTCCTGCATGGTATGTCTGCTGCATGATGTCCGTGCACAACACACATCACATACACACCTGTCACCAGCCATACACACACACCACAACATACACAGCACGCACTATGCGGACACAGGTATCACGTACACCTCTCACTATCGTGTCCACCCTGTGCATCATAATATGTTAGCTTAACCATGCATTGCTGGTGTGGCTCACAGTTATGCGGCAGAGACTTAATCATATGCACAGGGTGATATGTGTGCCACAGGCATGGGCTGTACCAATGGATGACATCATGTGTGTGTGTAAGGGCCAGTGCATTGAGTGGGCATGACTATGTAGAATGCATGTGGGTGTGGTGGAGCCCTACAGTTGTGTCTGCTGTGTGTGGGTGTGTGTGTACACAGTTCAGTCATCTGTGATGCCTACACGGGTATGCTTGGCAGCCCCTGACTGTACAGTGCAGGTGTTACGGCTCACTGTGTCTGCCGGCGGCGGTGACCCGCGCCTGCCTGGGGTCGCACGGGCACGACCGGGTGGAGGTACAGACTGTCCACTCTCCGATGTCACATGTCCGCTGGAAACATGCCCACGACGGGCCGGCCCAGGGCCACGCCCACGCGGCCTGCTCTGTCCTGGTGTGGATGGTGTAGTAGCAGCTGCAGTGCTACTGCTACCATCACTGTCTGTGTGGGCATGGGAGGTGGCACGCACGCTGACCTGCAGCAGGTGGTGTTGCTGGCACACGCCCACGCCCTATGCCTCACCCCTACCTGGTGTTCCTGCACGGACTGCGACGCCAAGGATGGCCAAGCCTCGGTCGAGGAGACCAGCCATGTCGCCTAATCTCCTATCCAGAACATCGGCAAGATGCTGTTGTGCATTCGCCAATGCCTGGATGCTGTCATTTAGGGTACGGATTGCGGACCTCTGCAGCCTCTGCCCCTCCTGGTTCTGCCGCTCGGCACGTGCCTGCGACGCCATTACAGTCTGGTACTTGCGTCTGGTTATACCTGCTGCTGCTCCCTGTACGGCTGGTCGATGTCTAGCGGTGCTCCCCACGGGCAGCACCTGCCACATGCCTGCGTGGCACTGCACCAGTCCTTACACTGGCAACATCGTGTGTACCCACACCTTCTGCAGCCACCACACATTCCTGCTCGGGGACAACAGACGCTGACTGACCATCATCTATGGGCATCGGTGTCGGGATATGTGTCGGCATCTGAACCGTGTGCAGGGATGAAAGGGACGATGTGTAATGTTCTCCACTGGCACAGTCTCTGCCTGTGACGACCCTGCCTGTGCCTCATGCACATGGTCATCACCACTAGTATCTGTGGGGACACTAGCATCAGATTGACCGCAGGAGGGGAACGCACCTACAGCACCTGTCAATACAAAGACATACCATCGGTTACAATACAGACACACACACACACACACACACACACACACACACACACACACACACACACACACACACACACACACAGACACACACACACACACACACACACACACACACACACACAGACACACACACACACACAGCATGCATGTGATAATGCAGGTGGCATGCAGCATTCACACAACACAGACCAGTGAATGCAGACCAGACATTCATAGTGGCAGTATGTACACTGCCCTGGTGGGGACAGTACAACAGGCAGGTGTCATTTAGTAGGCATGCAGTACACACATTCATGGTAGTTTGCATGCATCAGCGTGATACACCGTGTGGCCGCGGGCAGGTTGAGAGTACACATGGCTGCCAACACTATGTAATGTACACCGCAAACATGTGCGGTATCATGTGGACATGTGAGGATGGTGTCCCACCGCATGCACCACATCACGATGGCTGTCATGGTGCAGTGTTATGTGTACAGTGTACAGATACAATGTATGTGTAACAGTGATGTCTGTGCAGGCACGTTTGCTGTGAGCTGTGTGCGTAGCTGTACGGTGTGTGGTGCAGGCTCTGTGCCACTGCACAGTAGCAGGACACAGCTATGTGTCTGTGCGATGCGTGACCTGGACGCATTACATTGCCATGTCTGTAAGTCAGTTCAGCTGCTCAGCAGCACATATATGGTGGACATTGGAGGCACCTGTAGTAGCTGGGGAGAGGGATTTCATGTCACTGGTGTACTACAGCAGATGTCCAGGGGTCCACTACATTGATGAACCCACTATGTGTGTACAGGGTGCAATGGTGAGTACCCACTGTGGATGTGCTGTGTGGCAACATGCCTGTAGGTATCCACCATGGCCTTGTCTGTCTGACTCATTGACAATTGTGTGTGGTAGACATTGTGCACACGGCCCTGTGGTGGCCCATGTGACATACACCCATACTAGTGTGACGGTCACATTCTCTACGATTATGCTGCCAGTGTGTATGTCTGCTATGTTGTCCATAGCTCTTATCATGGTGTGACAATGCTGCAGACAGACATACATCGCATGGGACATGGCATGCGCCATGTCACAACGTGCACCGATGCAGGGCATGGGTCACATTGGTAACACCTGTGCTCTGGCCAGATCACAGCTCACTCTGTGGTACTGTGTCCATACTGCACTGGCATTCCAATGCATACTACACATGCAGCCATTGTGTAACACCTACACCATTGTATGCATAGCTGAATGCACGTAACACACCAATTGGTTGTGTGGTGTCATACCACTCTACGGTAATGGGTGTATCTACTGTACATGGGTGGTGTGTATGTCGGGTGGTGCGAGCTGTATACCGTGACGGGGCACACACAGGTGAGCATGTCATGCCTAGACACATGGGGAATATCAATACAGCAGAACATGCGCCTGACTGGCAACAGACTTACCTGCAACAGACCCTTGTGCTTGCGACACGCCAGACGCACTCTGTAAAGGCATTACACAAAGGTATACACATTAGCCATTACTATCTCCACGGTCAGCACTGTGCATGACACATCATGCATGTGTGTGGTTGCATGTGCTATGCACATGTCTGCTAACACAACATAGCATACAATGGTTTGCATCTTGTGTGGCCATATACCTGGCATGTATTGCTATATCATGTGTTGTACTATGACACCCACACCCACGACGCCTATCATACATACATGCAACACTGACTTACCATGCGGCTCCAGGCTCATAGCTTGGGTGACACCCACCTCCACGATGGACGCAAGTGGTTGTGCATGTTGTTCCGTGGGTGTCCCCAGACTGACCAGGAGCTCCTCCGTAGCTGTGAGTGGGGCTGTGTTGGTGGCCCACCACCTGTCCCACATTGTTGCCTGGCGATTGCAGCGCACGCTGTCTTGCATGCCGGATCAGGTCTGTGCAGTGCCTGCGGATTTGTTGGTATGTGCGGTTGGTTCCGCCCACGCTGTTCACCCTCCTGCACAACTCCTCCCACATCTCCTGCCGTTCTTGTGCCTGCTGTGGGACATGGCTGAACAGGGCATTGTAGTTACTCTGGAGGTATGGTATGATGACCCCCTCCTCCTGACGGCTAAATGGTGGTAGCCAGGAACGTGGCATTATCTGGAAGACATAATGATGGTGGCAGGTCACATTCACACTGCTGTGCTGGCATACTGTTGGAAATACATTGCTATGACATGTACGACATCTGCACAGTGATCTGTGAAGGGCATCGTGGGGTGACACAGCCGATGTTGTGGCTTCACACCATTGAGCACTGGGTGTCACATCATATCTGTGTGCCACCCCATCACACTGTGCACGCACCATGTAGATGTTAGCCTGCCATGGACATGTGTACCTGGCTGCCCCTATGTCCGTATCAGTTGGCATATGTCCCCATGTGACGTCTGTGCTACTGTTCACCTGTACGCTGTGTATATGTCAGTACACATCACGACTGTGTCCATTGTGAACGCCAGCAGCGGCACTGTACACATACACATGGACACCTGCACATGCATGTGTTGTGCCATGTACTTCCACACAGCACTGTACCGGTGCTGGACAACTTGCCCCAGCTCACCTGTGTTACGTATGTGATAGACATGGAGCAATGTGTAACCATGACACATTAGCAGGAAAGGCCATGCATAGCATGTACACGCACACATTGTGCAGAGCATCACACAGCACCTGTAACATGACAGGGTGCATCGCCACCACATTACTACTGTGTATGGTTGATAGTGAGAGTGCCTTTTGTCCATTGCACCATGTGGGACTGCGATAGCTCATGCTGCCTTGCTGGTCATCTCTGCATGATATGGCAGGGTATGCATCATACATGGCAATGGGTGTGACCCACCCAGGGGCTGCCGGTATTGGCAGGGTGGCTGTCCATTGCTTTGGTCATAGCTGTGTGAATCTGGACATTCAATATGTTTATCACCATGGTGTGGACACTGGCCTCCAGCGGGTATGCTGTACGCTGCTTGTTGAGGGTGTGTGTGGTGCATGCAGGTATCACACATCCATGCGGACACTGTAGCCCTGGCAGGTGCTATGTGCTGGGATGTTGATCGACACAGTGCTGTATGTGTACACACACCACTATCCCATGCACATGGATATCCGCCTGAACTGATGTGGGTGACACATATGTGTGCATACATTGCCCGCTGCCACCCACATGTCTGCTGCTGCACTACACACCGCCATCCCTCCCTGTGTGAATGTGGTGTTGGCCTCAGCAGAGGTATCCATGTATGGGGACATGGATGTTCACATAGCAGGCCCACTGATGGTATCGCCGATCTGACCATACACATGTGATGCACCCTCACACATACAACCCATTCATATTGTTGTTCACAATGGTGACACGGCTATATTGCTATGCCGGAGCCATTCACAGACATACATACACAGAGGCATGCACGCCCATCTGTGTCATTGGTCGGACTATTGGTGTGGTTTGGCACCTAACGTGTTTGACTGCAGGTGGCGCAGACCTACTGTGCACATGTCTACATGGTAGGCCTGTTCTACGGTAGGCATCTGTGATGTGCTGTGCACATCTCATACCTGCACATTTGGTTGTTGTCCATCGGTCCACAGGCCAGTGGTGGGACATACAGAGATGTTGCTGAACATATGTACATGCGACACTGTACAACTGTGACGCTAGCCTCTCAGATGCTCATGTGTCATGGACGTGAACACCGCACACACACATGTGGTTGTGGGCCGTCCATACCCATCTCCACCTGTGGGTTGCTATCATCCCACACACTCCTTGTACTGTCTGTTCAGGCTATGCAGCTATGTGGGGCTTGTGTGCATACAATACAATACTATGTGCCTTTGCACCCATCACGGACATTGTCACACAGGTACACCGGCAGCCATACACATCGCAGATTGTTGTCAGCATGTCACATGTGGTACACACCTAACACATCTCCTGCGGGACATGGTAATCTGTGTGGGCATGTCCAGTAGTGACATACCACAGCTACCCCTACATGACGGCTATGCAGGACATGTCTGTGTACATCTACTGTGACATATACACCAGCAATGCCCCCTACCTACATCACATGGTACTACCTGTGGAGTATGTGTGTCTGCATCCATGCTATGGCCATAGATGACATTTGTACATCTATATGTGCAACATACCTCTGTCGGGGTTGTCATCTGCACACGCTCCATGTGTCAATGCATTGTTTGTGTCTGTTGGGCAGTCATTGTTGTGCATGGTTTACATGGCTGACATAGTGTACTGTGTCTGATTCCAGGTACTTCATTGGGCTACCAGCATTGTACATTTCTACAGCACATTCCAGCCATCATGTAGCCAGCTTAGATGACAGTGGGAGGTGTTCCGCCATGTGCACATGTGTCACACAGTACAAGGGTGACTGACACACATTGTCGGGACTGGGTTCTGACTGCTGTGGATGTGTGTACCGGTGTTGACAACCATGACTGCACCAGATGGTGTCTCCTGGATGTGTGACATTCACAACAAACACCCACATTCACATAGCAGCACATCGTCCACGACAATTTACATTCCTGCCTGAACACTGTGTACGGTATGTTTGTATGACCACTGCATATATCACTGGTGGCCACCAGCATGGCTGCCTACAGCAGCAGTGTGTATCCTGTGCAAACATGGGTTACACCAGTCACAACACACCTGTGCCAGCTGGCCCTGTAGTGGGTGACAGTGCAGTTACATTCATCATGTAACAGTATACACCGTGCACCAGTATGTTGCGGACATGTGAACGGCTGTGCTACTCAACATATGCACACATGACGCATCACCTGGTACACCGTGTCTGCCTTGCCACCTGCTATTGTGACCACCCTGTGATGACATTGTACAGCCCACATGGACGTGGACATGTGATGGCTCAATGGTGAATTAACCGTCCAGGTGTGTGTCTAGCCAGGTGTCCAGTAGCCACTGGTCTGCATGCAGGGATAGTCTACATTGGCCTACTCTGTCACTGGGACTGTTGACTATGGTCATACTGTTGTTATGCAGGCATGTGCTGTCTGTCCAGTCTGATAGTCGTGTTGAACCACACTACCGTGGCACACATGACGTGTGGACATCTGGCTAAGGTGTGCAGCCCACATGTACATCTTCTCATGCTATGCTGCCTGTGCAGCGGTGTCACATGTCTGTCTCTGGCAGGGCTGTCACAGGTAGGCACAGCATGCAGTGATGTGTGACAATGCTTACACCCTCCACTGTGCTGTACAGTAGCACTGCACACACAGTACAGCACACATGTCACTTATCTACAGTGCCTGGGACCTGCCTCCATGCCCTACACGCCACACCTGCCAGTCCAGATTGTACACAGATCATACCTCCCAGTCACATACCTGACTGCAACACACACAGGTGGGTGGTTCCCACACCGCACCGTGATTTACACACATACTGTATTTTCCCATGACACATTGCATCATAGGTGGTCCATGTTCAGATACCCATGTTTGTGGCCACTACGCACATTGTGACACGCGACAGTGCAGACACTGTACACCACAGGTTACATGCCAGTCAGGGTGGCATGCTGTACATTGCACCTGGGACAGTTGCTACTGCTATGTATTGCCAGCAACACGACCTTCCCTAGTATGGACTCCCACGCACCCACACATGCTTGGCCATGCAGTACACATAGCTGGGTGACACATTACACGACACATACCATACCTACACTACCCTCAGCATGCACCAAACCTACATGTGTCTGTATGCTAGGCCTACACACCTCCCCTCTGTTTGCTGAACATCCATGCTTACCATCCCTGCTAGCCACACCCTAAGCACACAACCATAGCAGCATGCATGGTACATACACACTACAGCCGGTATTACTGACATCCACTGACAGAGGTTGTTGAGGGCATGGCACCACGCCCAATGGACAGTCTATGTGCCTATGCCAACAGTGATCACAGTGCACTTCTGCTACATGTACACACTGGTAGGGACCATGCTATTCCACACTGAGACATGGTGGTGCTGGCATTTTCACAGACGCCACAGTGGTATTCCTGTTCCATGCACACGTGCTATATGGGCACATGTGCAGGCTGTTGCACGGTAGTTTTGTTCACCTGTGTGTTGTGTGTCACTTGACAGTCATGGTGTGTCCTGCTGGTGCATGACATACTCCACAGCTAGCTACCTACACATGACTGCCAGACATTGCAGTGTGGGCCCTCACGCAGTGTGGTGGTATGTCTCTGCTGTTTGACTACATCCACATTCAATGCAGCATACCACGGTCATGCAGGCATTGACGACACAGATGTTGCTGGCATCCTGCCTGCCAATGGGGTACCTACCAACAATACACACTCTCACTCACTACAGGGTTCCAATCCTTGGCTGGACATTGTATTAACCCTGTGGACACATACATAGTACTGGCATGCACATGTTATGTCTGGGAACACAGTCCCAATGTCACCTCCAACCACCGTAGTTGTTGTATCCCGCCAACCTGGCTGTTACATGTCTCTGCAGCAGCACACATCAGTGACTGCTAGCCCATTCATGTACGTTGTGCACCATGACCACCACACTACCACATCTATCACACTACACATGGATGGTACTGCATTGCACGTATGGGGCTGCATCTCTACACCCATGACTGGGCCATTCAGTATGGCACTGGGCCACATCTTGACATACATGCTTCACACACTCATTGACTACCTGCATGCCTTTCCTGGCACCCTTGTTGGGCTTCTGTGCGCCACGGAACACCACATCCCATGCTGGCCACCTGTCATATTATTGCATGGGTGGTTGGGGTGGTACAGAGGGTATCACATCAGACATGATCTGCTCTTTGCCCTTCAGCACCATTCCACTCTATGCTATTGACAGTGTACACATCCAGCATCACATCGCACCCTATGTATCGGCATGTTACGCCATGTGCCTTCTGTACAGTTCACACAGTGGTGCAGGCATGTCATGTTAACTACAACATGTCAGGGACGTGTGGCATTGCACGCCTCAGACATGTGGCCCCTCATGCTCAGTATTTGCATACGCACACTACCTACTGTCACACAGTACTGTACATGCCTACATATACCACTTCTACATACCTGGCAGCATTCTAGCTCATCCTACTATGTTGCTGACACCCATACAGGTGTCAGTGTGGCAGATATATCATGTAGATATCATTGCATCAGTTACATCACACATAGTGCATACACATCACCTTTGCATACTGACAGTCATGCGGTGTGTATCACATGGATACTGTCCCTATACAGGCATATCACGTTGTACATGGTTGATGTACACACACATGGCCCACATGGTGCTGTGGTTGCCATATTACACCATAGTGTGGGTACACATGTGCAGGACTACACATTTCTGGACCGTATGTGTAGCTGATACCTTGGGTGCCCTTGTACCTGTGCCATACACACATGTACACGCAGGCCATGTTACAATAACACATGTGTGGTGTACCTTACACAATGGATACAACGTTACATGTGTCAGTATAGTCATGCTGTGCTCTCTACCCAGCTCAGACAGTTTACATATGCAAATGACAGTCATGTAACACATCTGTGCTCACCTAGATGCCACTAACACAGGGGTGTAATGTACTCTGCCATGGCCCATGTTCTCCACAGTACTGATGCATGTAGTACTCCTACATGGCGCTTGCTGTGGGCAGGGGAGGAGCAGACCTGCATTTGTGCAGACATGCCAGATTGCTCAGCCCGGGCGCCTGTGTGACATCCACAGACTGGACACACACCATGCTGTGGGACATAGGTCCTGTGCACATCCCACAGGGGCACACTGTGTCACTAGTCGTGTCATAGCTGCCTTGCTGGTAGGGTGACACAGACCCATGGTACCACCACAGTGGACGCACTGTATAGACATGACAGTTGACATCCAGTTCTGCCGCTCAGTGGACACTACCATGGGGGTACCAGTACTGTGTACATTGCACATGTGTTTACACACGGCACTGCTGGACATCACTGTGGCACACATTGCACCTGCTATGGAACGCTTGGACATGGTCACTTGCTGGTACCTCCATTTCGGGTACCTATTCTGCTACTACATTGTCCCATATGTGCAGGCCATACATATCTTGTGTATGTATATAACATTAGCCCATCGCTCCATCATGCATGCTATGCCTGTGATACTGTCTATGATCTCTGAACATATCCATCATGCCAGCTTTGCATTACACATACTTGACATAGTCGCCCTACCGCGTGGGATAGGTGCACGACGTGCGCACATTCCGTATGACATCGACGGTATATGCCCATGCACATGTGTGCTGTGACACTATACATAAATGTCCTATCCCCTGCTGTGGCACTTCAGTGTTGGATATCCACTGCCAGCATCGGCGTGGGTGGTGGCATTGTTCTGTGTTTGCAACCCCTATGGCAGACCTGGGGTAGGGTTATCACCTGTGCCACTTTGCAAGGGACAGTCCCTCCTTGGGCAGTTGTGTCCTGACAAACTTTATCACTAATGGCAAATGTCCTGAGATTGTGGGACATCACTATATCCCATTCTTATGTAAGAGTTGCATAACATACTTATTTATGTATGTACATTCCTAACTGTTACAAGACACACAATAAGCAACTGAACTGCTACAAGAATACACCTTTCTTTATGCAAAAGAGTAGAGTTCTAACCTTTGTACTGACCATGGGTATGTGTCCACCTGTAACATCTGAAGTGTGTCCCGACGGTTTCCCACTTTGGCCTTTTGAAAGGGTGGCAAGCCGCCCTGGGGTTATCCCGGTGTTTACATGTTGTCCCACTGCTGTGCACACGTTGTCCACAGTTGTTGGTATGCTGCGCTTTAGCATTACATATCCAACCTTCGCCTCTCTCTGCCTGATGGACAGGTATCTTTACCTACACACACCGCTCACATACTGTACAGATTCATCATACATCGTATGCGTTACACACCAGTACAATTCGTGGGTTCGACATACCTTTCCGGCCTTTTGTTCTGCGCTCGACTCAATTCCCTTGATTCTGTTTCTCGAGTTCGTATGGGTTCGGTATGAACATACGGTTTGGATATCCAGGAGTCTTCCTTATATTCGCCGCCTGATCCATGTGGGTTAATCAGGCCAATAGCTGTTCCTCGGTGTGTACTTATGCGCATAGGAGCGGTGATCCCCATTCCTTTCGTTACGCGGCGGCACTAGGCCATGGTTCTTTCCTCGTGTGGCCGTTGGTTATTTGCAATACCTTAGTGAGGATGGTATGTATTGTATCATGTTTGTGTGACTGCATCCGCTATGTGTGGTGTCGGGTACATTTCGCTGTGGTGTTAGCCGTGGATTGTGTGTGTTGGGTATGGTATTGTGTTCGACATGTGGGTCCCCGTGTCCTGGCGGCGCCTTTCGATGGCGTTGTGCATTCAAATGTGTTACATGGCTGTTATTTTCCTGTACATAGCGAATGCATGGATGCATCAGCCGCTGCTAGTGTTCCCCATGAGCTTGTTGTGGGTATGCCGCTGTCATTCACTGCCTGTATGTGTTTGCTACGGTTTTAGCTGTTATCCCTTTGATATGTGCAATGGGGTATATCTGCGGATGTGGGTGACGGTACGGGTGTGAGTCTTGCATTTACACATACCAGATATGCTTGTGTGTGTGCTCCATCCCTGCTTGGGGAGCTGCGGGTTACCTGTCTGTTGTTCCGGGAATGTTTGTTTTGTTGATGTCGCCTGCTGTCGGTATCGCCTGCATGTGTGCTTCCTGCACGTATTCCGCCTTCACATCGGTTATATATCTGCGCATGTCCGTCCGCGCCTACCATCCATTGGCACTTTGTCGCTGATAGTTACGGTGATTGTGGTCCTATACTTGGGGCGGACTGTATGCTACCGTAGCCTCCTATTCGTGTGCCGCTTGCTTACGCCACGGTCGTGGAACACACCGCGGTATTTACCGGACCGTAAGTGTTCACGATCGGTGCCGGATGGCACATTCAGATTTTCGCCGTACATGCCTGATGCTGTGTAACGCTGCCAACAGCCCGTGTGCAGTCTACGTTATCGCCGCCACACCTACGGTCGTGGTTTGCACACGCGCCCTTTGCATCTCCGGTTTCCTATGGCCCTGTGGTACACTTTGGGACATTTGCGCTTTGCATCATTTTACGCCGCCACGTGCATAGCCACTGAGGAGATGCCAGTACTACTTTGTGGGTACTGCTGTACATACGCCTATGGTTCCTGTACTGTATGCCTACGCCTGTTATTACACTCCGCCTGTGACATGTCACCTTCATACACAGTTTACACTGGCACACACATTACACACACACAGCGGAACACACGACAACCTCACCTCACACATACACATATTGCCGCCATGGCTGTCAACCTTCTATTTCCGGAGTGGGGAACACACACAGTAGTAATGTGAAACACATGGGCATAATGTGGAACACATAGTAATGGCATAGTGACAACTTCAGCTAAGTAGGTCATAGGTTGATTATGATATGCTGATTTACTTACAGTGAAGAACCTTTACTGACTTACTATGAGTACATTCTATTTACCAGGATGTCATTTATATACATTCCTAACAATGGATGTTTGAGAGACATTTTCAATGTGGAACTTGTAGGTACTGCGAGGAACATGAACTGTTTTACACCCCGAATGAGGTACGTTCCTCATAATGTCATACACTTCACTGGTATGCTTTCCGCTTTCGCACCGACGGTTGAACACAATACCTACGTTGGCAGATCGCCGGTGGCGGCGTGTATCTCCGCACTCATGTCCTATGGATATGACACGCACATATGTAGGGTTGCCACCTTTTCAAATGGCCAATGTGGGAAATTTTAGTAGAAACGTCTGATTTTGCATGCCAACACACACCCACGGCCAGTACAAAGGACAGCGATTCACTTTTTGACGGAATACGACGATGTAGCATTACAGTTGCTTATTCTGTTTATTATCATATTTAGATGTTTCTTCTACAATATAACTGTTTTGTGCAACTAATAAAGTAATTATGGGAAATGGTTTTGTCCTACAATCTCAGGACATTTGCCATTTTGTCAATGTTTTTGCAGGACACAACTGCCCAAAGGTGGACTGTCCTCACAACGTGGGACAGGTGGTGACCCTACACATATCCCGTTACTGTACCGTGGACTGGTGACCATCCCGACACGTGGATATGTATTGATGCAGGTTAACATTTCCATGGCTGGCGTTACCTGCCCTGCCCACCCTCCAGGATAATCGGGTTGTCGGTCACTATGTTTAATATGTGGTGATTTCGCCTTACTTATCTGTGAACTTGCATCCCTGGGTTCCATATTACCCTGTTGTACTTTCTATCTGTGTATGCGTACATATATTTCTACATGTGTACTGATATGTATTTCCGTATCTGTGTATGCACATGCGTACATGTGTGGTCGACTTGCGGCGATAGTGGCAGCATATGGCTACGCCGTGTGCTGTTGAACCGGCGTGCGTTGACGTGTTGGCGTTCCATGCTCTGCTGGCTATTGGGTGTGCAGTGTTTGGCCGGTGCCTTTGTTGGAGTCACACATACGTCCGCACATACGGTACACATTACGGGCGGACATGTTTGTGTGGCGTCCATTTTACTGTGTGTGCAGGTCAGGAGGTGTCAGTCCATGGGGCCTACACTGTCAGAGTATGTGCTATGTGTTCCCTCTTTGCCAGGGCGTAGGCATATTGGGTACGCCTCTGTCTACCTACTGGGGCTGGCTCAGGGTGTCCGTGGCGCCGCACGCCCTGTGCCTGTGCTTGCCCTGGCAGTTGTGGCGGACTTGGTGGCCCTCCGGCATTATGTCCCTGCAGCAGCTGTTTCCGCAGAATCATATTGTGTAGCATACAACATACTATGAATATGTGGGCACTTGTGCCTGGAGAGTACTGCAAGGCTCCACCGGATGTATCCAAGCACCGGAACCGTGATTTCAACATCCCGAACACACGCTCTATGATTATTCTCGCTTGTGCGTGTGCCTCATTATGGCGTTCTTGCATGTGTGTGTGTGCATTTCAGATGGGTGTCATCAACCACGGCTCCAGTGCGTAGCCAGCATCCCCACAAGGTGACCTTGTGTGATGTCCCCACTGGCTAATACCTGGTACAGCTGTGAGGCATGCCAGATATGGGAGTCGTGGTAGCTTCCAGGGCTGCCGCACACACATCCATGATAATGCCCCGCGCATTGCACACGACCTGGCAATTGATGGAGGGGTATCCCTTGCGGTTTATGTAGCGCCTACCCTGCTCCCCAGGTGGTGACTTGATTTCTATGTGCGCATACAGTCTATCGCACCCAGGACCTCCGGTATTGTGCCACACGGTGGAAGCGGCGCATATTGCTAGCCAACTCCTCCTGAGATGTGGGGAACTTTATGTGCTCATGGGCATGTGAACATGGCATCCAGGAACTGGTGTAGTACCCTGGATGCTGATGCCTGTGAGATGCCCATTATGTCCCGGTGGGCCTTTGAAAGGTACCTGTAGCCAGTATTCGCAAGCTCACACATACCTTTGTGTCCACTGGGATGGGCTCCCTCTGTTGTCTCTTGTTCTCAGGCGGCCGGCACAGCTCCACTATTTGCTGTAACGTGTCCCTGTCCACCCTGTAGCGCCTACTATCTCCAGGTCTCGCAGCCCCTGGTAGGTCACCCTTGGTCTGAACACTCTCCTTCTCCTGTGAGGCCTACGGTTGTTGTCGGCACCACCCTCCGCAACTCCGCCTGTCTCTGCCACATACCTGTGCATCACGGCCACGGCGGCACCCAGCATATACATGTTAAAAGTTCCCGCCTGTTTACACCCTACGGTGCGGCGTTTGGGAAGTCGCTGTGTGTTGTGCGATTCACATTTATTACTGTTGTGCTGTATACCCGGTGAGGTCATTGGGTGTGTCTGTGCGGCCCTATCCATGGATTATTTCCGTGGTTTTACGCTTGCAGCTGCAACGGTACTGCCTGTAGTGTTACATTACAGTTGCCTGCATTGCCTTCGCCTGGCATCTTACATTACTGCATCCTGCAGGCACATGGCATATGATGCATTTTATCTGCAGCCGCAGTTATGCTACCTCTGTACTTGGCTGTGCTATTTCGGTTCTTTGATCTTTGCATTTCTACTACATCCCCTATTATCTTTGCTCTCAAATGCCTACAATTTCCCGTTCTGCAGGAGTCTGCATGCAGACTTATCAGCTGACGGCGATTGCCCTTCCTGCATTGATTGGTGTTAATTGCTCGTTACGGATACATTTACACTGCTTCCGCATTTCCTCGTATTCTCCGCATTACCTTCCTATATCCCTGGTTGTTGACGGTGAGGCCGTCACATGACTGGTTTCGGGAACGTAGTCATCCTCGTGCACATGCATTTGTACGCCATTCTGTACTGTCAGCGCATCTATTTCCTAACACGCCAGTCATGATGTTGTGATGTGCATTGTACAGCCCAGATTTGCTGTCCTCCAATATCCTTCCTCCCACGGTGGCACACCCTGTGTGGTTGCCATGTATCTGGTGTAGGCCACTCCTCGGTGTAGTACCGCTACGCCGCTTGCTCCATCCTTACGCTGGCGCCGCTTTTGCGATTCACTATTATCTGCCTCATTTGCATGGAATTGACTACTAATACCTGGTTACGGCGCCGGACACCGCCTCCACTCCTTGACAACCATTGCGCTGGGGTTGCAGCTTTACATACATACTATGGTGTGTGGTGGCTGTGCAGCTGATTTGTGTTCTAATGCTCTTTTCGGACATTATCATATTATTTCATTGCTTTACAACTTCTGTGCACACATCCCGGGTCTGCTGTTCTTTCTACGACGTGCCATTTATGTCATTTTTACATTTTGTGCATATTTTCTTTGGACATTCTCGGTGCCTTTCCACATTGGCATATTGCACCTATATGATACCTGACTTTGACAGCCTTCCGTTACTCCTCCGGTATGTTTGGGTAAATGTAAACCGTTTTTTTTGGTTTACATTGCCGTGCCCTTACGCTACGCCTGCGCCACTTCGGGGATCGCTATTGCCCTCATTTGCATGGTGCAATACCGCACACAGTGTGTTTTGCATACCTACGCCGGGGGGCGGAGACGGTCCGGCGCACGCCGGTAGTGCACGTGGAATTCATTCATACCTGAATCGCTCAGCAGCCATATTTGGCGTTATAACGCCAACGCTATGCGGGCGCCTGGCGCAAGGTTCATGAATCCCGGGGTCGATTTTGGTTATGGAAAAAAGCAGTGGGGGATGAAAAATGTAAAAATGTAAAGGAAAGTATGTAAAGCAATTGTATATAATTGTAAATAATATATATAGAATATATAAAATGTATATTATGAATTTTAAATAAAGAACCCCCCCAACTAAATATACCAACTCTGAGATTGTACTACAGTTAAGAAAAGGGAAACGTTTCCCATGGTGGCCAAGAGGTTAGTTTCCTGACAGCAAAATACAATGTTCCAGGAGTTCACTGAATTAAGTTTTCAGCAATGTGGTCTCAATGTTCTGGTATTTTGATGAAGTGGTAATTCAATTATTTAACGGTGATCCCTATATATATATATATATATATATATATATATATATATATATATATATATATATATATATATATATATATATATATATGTATATATATATATATATATATATATATATATATATATATATATATATATATATATATATATAAAATTAAAGGATGTTTTTATCTCATGACTCAGTTTAAGGTGTTTAAATTAAGTACTGAGTTTGTTTATTATTATTATTATTATTATTATTATTATTATTATTATTATTATTATTATTTGAAGAAGTCCTGCAACTTTTGAGATGGCAAAAAAAACTAAAACATTGTCTTTGATATAAGTTTTCCCTGGTTTCGAGAGTATAATTTGTGAGGATTCCTGTTGGAATTATTTTATTATAAATGAATGAGATTTCATCTGAATGAGTTAATTTTCCTCATGGTGAAGTCCACAATCACTGCTCCACATGGGAAAATACTGCTGCTCTGGAACTGCTTTTCGTGATTTCAATGATTCAGTTTGAGAAGACATTTACCTTTGTATGTATTTCTTCCAACATAGGGTTAGTATATACAAGCAAGGGTATAAGGAGGTGACCACATTTGTATATCATTTTATTTAACTACCAGAGTGAAAGAATTTAAACTTTATAGCATAATACAAACACACATGTGGCAGGATTGGCTGCATCCATTTGTTTTGCTAAGATTAAGTCAAGATGAATCATGTAACATCCAACATGTTCATCAGCATTATAGGTAACACTTAAAAAGGGTAGTCCTGCATGCACTGCATAGTTGGATAGATAGATAGATAGATAGATAGATAGATAGATAGATAGATAGATAGATAGATAGATAGATAGATAGATAGATAGATAGATAGATAAATAGATAGATAGATAGATAGATAGATAGATAGATAGATAGATAGATAGATAGATAGATAGAGATAGATGGATAGGTAGAGATATAGGTTGATAAACAGATGGATAAGTAAATAGATGGATGGATGAATGGATGGATGGATGGATGGATGGATGGATGGATGGATGGATGGATGGATAGATGGATGGATGGATGGAAGGAAGGATGGATACATAGAGATAGGTAGAGATATACGTTGATAAACAGATGGATAAGTAAATGGATGGATACGTAGATAGATAGATAGATACACACACACACACACACACACACACACACACACACACACACACACACACACACACACACACACACACACACACACACACACACACACACACACACACACACACACACACACACACACACACACACACACACACAGATAGATGGATAGATAGATGGACTGATAGGCAGATAAATGGATAGCTAGACAGATAGATAGATAGATAGATAGATAGATAGATAGATAGATAGATAGATAGATAGATAGATAGGTAAATAAACTGATACACGTGTAGATTAGTATATTTTTATAATTATGTCTGTTTTGTTCTAGGGATGTTGCATGATTTCAACCATACAACAGTCAAGACAACATTGCAATGAATTTTAATATATAAACATGTACAGATATAGATACAGATATGCAAATAGATATATAAATAGAGACATATGTTCACACACATACACACATATATATGTATATATCTTTATATTTATATGTTTTTATATATATATGTGTGTGTGTGTGTGTGTGTGTGTGTGTGTGTGTGTGTGTGTGTGTGTGTGTGTGTGTGTGTGTGTGTGTGTGTGTGTGTGTGTGTGTGTGTGTGTGTGTGTGTGTGTGTGTGTAGGTTTACTATCATAAGGTTGAAGCCCACAATCCCGAAATGCCTAACCCCAATAACATAACATAGAAAATGAAATTGCTGAAGACAACACTGTCTAAAAATCGTGAATACTGAATCTCTCTACCAGCAGAAAACCAAGGAACAAGTGCTAACATGAATCCTGCAGGGTGGCCAGGTCCACATGTTCAGCGCTGTGGTCTTCAGTTTTCTGGTCTTCTATATTATGTTACCAGGATTATGCATTTCAGGACTGTAGACTTCTGCCTTGTGATAGTAAATCTCTATAAATTTATACAGCAATACAACTGTCCATCGCTTCCAAAAGACCTGTCAACAGCAGTGTGCTATGGTGTTCTGTCATTCTGACACTCCTCTTTGGTATTTACTTCTTTAAGGTAAAAGCCAATGTCAAGGGCTAATGGCTCACTAGCTTTGCTTATGACTGTAAACTAGGTGCAACTATTAACATTCCAGAGGACTCTAAGATCATTCAAGGAGGCCTTTCCCATATGTAGAGCTGGTTTCAAAACCAAGGGCTAAAAATAAATGCTGAAAATGTATAATAGCATCCTTCAGCAAGCGCAACTTCCTCTGCAGGAATCACTTTGACAATACACCCACGGCAATTGATTCTGTAGTTAGGGACTTCGGAATCTATGTAGTCAGTGAACTGTCCTTCCACAACCATGTATCCACTATTGTCAGAAATTTCTTTCTCATTGCACAGCTTATTAGTAAGGCTATGGCATCAAAGTCGAGAGATGAGATCATTTCACTGTATCCAGCACTTATTAGACTGATAATTGATTATAATGCCTCTTTCAGCATGTACCTGTCCAAACATCTGGCAAACTTGAAAGGCCACAGTGTTTTCTCACCAAAGTAAACAAATAAATAAATAAACTAATTAAAAAAAAATGAAAGTGCTAAATCATGAGAACTATAATGATAATCTCAAAGCCTTGTTCCTATTCTTGGTATTATAGATGTGACCTCTATCTCACATATAGAGCCTTAACAGATCCGAATGCCTCAACCTACCGCAGATCCACAAGTCCAATGGTGGCATAAACACCTTCTCAGAAGATCTTAATCTTGCCTGCAACATAAACAAAACATGTTGGATGGATAGATATTTATCACAGAGAATTCTGCTTCTTTAGAAATGTCTTCCTGCTCATATAAAAAAGTACTTCTCTTACTCTATTCAAATGTAATTTGGTTGAATGAATGGGAAATCACAAATTCACTTATGAAAAGCAATAACATGTAAATGTTCTGCTGATATGGATTAGTCATTTTTAAATTAAAAGGGTCAAAACAACTTCACAGGAATGCATGGCTAGGCATTTAAAGATCATTCAGGTACAATAACCTAGTAAGAAACAATGAAATTAATCCATCATAGCCAGTTATTTCAGTAGCATCCGGAAACTCAGATTGTGGAATGTTTGGCAAAATGTCATGATCTGGATAACTGTGCAGTTATAGAACTGTCTCTCTGGGTGGTATCCATGTCAGTTCTTGCTCTGAGCTGTCCCTTTCTGGTAATGTTACTGATAACAGCATTATTTTGTACTACTAATGGTGTTGACTAAGACAAATCTTTGCTTTTTTTCTGAGTGTTTATCAATCTCTGGTTTCTGCGATGCAGGATCTTGCTATTTTAGTTTGCTTAACAAAAAACTGTTGTTTTGTCCTTTAAGTGTTTAAATAGCAGATTTTGAATTGTGATAATTTATCTAACCTTCAGAGAAGACAATACTTTATCTAACCTGTCATAACATCAGTTTTTCTTCTGCTGAACTGTCTAGCTTTTTTCATATCTGTTCATAACATCGTTTTTTCTTCTACTGAACTCTTTGTCTAGATGTTTTCATATCTGTTACTTCTGTTTTATAATAACACTGATGAAGTGTACAGTTTTGTCTTATTTTCCTCTTCATCAACAGTGATGCTGGTGATAACCAACTTGTAACGGAATACTTTATACTCAGTCAGAGCAGGATAGCAATCCCATCTTAACTCTCTGAACTTGTCAATTTGTCTGAGAATTCAACAGAGAAGAATATATATGCTGAAATTTCCACTGTTATGAGAAGGACTGATATTCTGAGCTAACAAATCGAACCATTATCAAATATTTGTCTGCCAGGAATTTCATGATGGAAGGACATTGCTTTCAACTAATTGGTAGGATAGATCACACAACTGGATAACTTGTTGATGAAACAAAACAAAATCCACAATACACTGGTAATAAAAACTGCCTTCGTGTATACATGTGTAGTACTTGAATGCACAACATTTAAATATGCCAATAGTCCCTAAAGCCTTGTGTACTTTTATTCATGGTTTAGCTCTCAAATAAATGCTTCATATTACGATTGTTCTTGCCATCTTATTCTTAAATATAGGCTGTTCCCCTATTACTTTAATTCATTTTGCATTACCCTGCCAAATCTTCCAGGTTCTAGAAATGATGTGTTTAATCCTGTGAACATCCACACTGTGCTTGATAACCATAATACTGATGCGATATTAGTGCGAGACTGAATACGCTGTATGCTGTTTGTTGTTGAAACATTATCACCATCTCAGGTGAAATGTATAAATTGAATATCAATAGCAGATTAAGTTAAATACAGTACAGTCACCAAGGATTAATAGCGACATTAATATCAAAGGTCTGTTGTGACTGGCGACTGTAATGATCAAGTTTAGCATTTTTGATTGGTGTTAAATAAGCATGTGTTATAATAGTCATATGATTGTTTTTACTATTTCAGTAGTAGAGGTGGCACTTTTATTCTTGATTTTGCGGCGTAGAATATTTGTTTTCTGACATTTTTTTATTGCAGATATCCTTACTATTTAGAGTTTTCATCTATTACAATGTATATCTTTATGGGACATTTTAGGCTGCAATGCTTTTATCTTTGGAAGGTCTATTGCATCATCAGGCTATGCGTTTTTTTATAGTTTGTTGTACTACTTTTGCTCTACTACATGATTATTTTGTTACATGAAATACATTCCTTTCTGCAGACGTAGCATCTAGAGTGTAGTTACATTCACTTGATGCTATTAGTTTATTACAGTTTTTTCTGTAATAGATCTTCCTTTGTACCTTTATATTTTCAGAAAGCAACACTAGTAGTACTCATTACTGGTTTATCTGCCTTTGAAAAGTTAAACCCATATATCTATCTATATCTATAGTACTCATTATTGGCTTATCTGTTTTTGAAAAGTTCAAACCCATATATCTATCTATCTATCTAGAGTACTCATAATTGGCTTATCTGTCCTTGAAAAGTTCAAACCCATCTATATATATATATATATATATATATATATATATATATATATATATATCTATATATATATAAAATTTAATAATAAAAACATTTTTTCATGGCCGAGAGCTAAATGCCCAATAGAAGAACAGATTCAGGTTGGAAGCGACCAATTGCATGTCAGATTCAAGAATTTCCCACCAACCCATGTAGAACTACGCAGAAGTGAATGAATCATGTCCGAGTTGAATGGTTGCATGCTTACAATGGCCCACCAATCCCTCAAGGTAACTGAGAAAAGACCATCTACTTCCCTGGAACCAGCGAAATGTGGTGAAGCCATTTCTGATTTAGATGGCTTCTCACCTGCTTTACAGCCAACCTCTGAAGGAGGTCTATAAGCAGTGTTGTATCCAAGGATGTTCAGCAGCCAGTTTCCACTATTTCTTCCGATGCGAGTGGCGATTTTTTAGTAAAAGGCCGGTTTTGTCTACAACAACCTATCGGAATAAATGAAAAAGGCAGAGGCAGGAGCAACAGTTGGAAGAGAATGAAGAATGGAGAGGAACATGAACATAAAGCAATTAAAACATTCAACAAGGTAGGCCAGGGGATGAAATACAAGAAAATGAAGATCTGATAGTTACTAATAGCAATATTATTAATCTATCGAACTATGTACTGAATCCAGCAGAACTTAAAGTTTTATCTAAAAACTTGTCATTTGTTCCATCAGCAGCATGTGACTTAACAGATTTACTTATTGAATTAAGACTGTTTGCCAGGTCGTTAGATTTAAAATTATTATTTAAAAATGCTGAATATACAGATACTGCTCTAAAACGTTCTAGTACTTCTGTGCCTTGTAATGCTCCGAGTGTTAAAGCATTTCTCACCATGTGTGGGCAAAATATTTATGAAGCATATTTCAGTAAGCAGAAAGGTAATAAATTCTACAATCTCACTAAAGTAGAACAGAATGCAATATTGTCTTTAAGAACTAATGAAGAAATTATTATTAAACAGGGAGACAAAGGGGGGGATGACTGTAATAATGAGTAATAGTCAATACATAGAATGGATGAAAGATTTTCTATCAGACTCAAACACTTTCATGTTGGTAATAAAGATGTTTGTTAACATGATTATAAGTAAAGTGAAAGGTTTTTTTATATGATTTACTGATAGAAGCAAGTATAAGTCCAGAGATATATAATTATTTGTATACTGTGAATCCTGTCACTCCATTCATCTATGGACTACCTAAAGTACATAAGTGTACAACCTAGCCCCCAATGAGACCCATAGTCTCTGGCAAGAGATGGGTTACGACAGCAATCTCTAAATATGTAGATAAGGGTCTATATCACAACGTCGAACTCAAAGGAGTCCAAACATTGTAATATCAAACCCATATGTTTGAAATGTGAAAGTAGAGCCACGAAACATCTATTTTTTTCCCTGGGAAAAAATAATCGATGGGCTGTTTTAGCAGCTTTGCTATTTCCTTCACTGTGGTGTGATCTCAGAGTTGGTATATTTAAGTAGGGGGTGTATGGAGGCACAGCCCCCCACATTAGGGGGTGTGAGGGGTGAAGACCCCCACATTAGTATAAGTTTAAAGTGTACATTTTTTTTGTTTTTGTACCGGAACAGCATTTTTTTTCCCTGGGAAAAAAATCACTGTTCTGTGTTTTCGTACTTTTTAGATTTCGAACTTCCTGCTTCGATATTACATCACTCGAACTCTTGTGAGTTTGACCATGTAATATAGACCCATAGATAAACAGTTGGTTTTTATGTTAAACTTTTGTTACAGTTTTATTAAAGACACTCGAGAGTTGTTTGCTTGCCTTGAATGAATGGTGCTCAGTTAATATGTCTGATAATATATTGCTAGTAACAATGGATATTAAATCTTTATTCACTGTAATCCCCAACTCCAATGGTGAACTTAGTACACCAAAGTTGAACTATTATGTTCTATGTTAGAATGTGTTCTTGAAAATAATGTGTTCAGCTTTAATGATTATTACCATCAGAAGCAAGGAGTAGCGATGGGGACTCCCGTTGCTAACACCTATGCTAATCTTGTACTAGGAAGATGGGAGGAGCAGCATATATATATATATATATATATATATATATATATATATATATATATATATATATATATATATGTGTGTGTGTGGAACAAAGTGGAATATTTAGAAATAGTAATATGCTGTTCTATAAGCATTTTGTGGACATTTTTCTTCTATGGAATGGGTCAGTGAGTGAACTAGACAATTTTGTTTGCTATTTACAATCTACTACTACTTTTTTGTAGTTTGTAGTTGATACATCTATGGAAACTATCAACTTCTGACATGTTATAGTTACTAAAGAAGGCTGCTCATTGAGCACTGCCATCTATAAGAAATAAGTACAAGCTGTTAAGTATGTTCACTCTGAGAGTATGCACCCAAAACATGTTTTAGAGGTGTTATTAAGAGCCAATTTATGAAAGCCAGTAGGCTGAGCACTAAGGAAGAGACATTAATTAGTTAAATGGAAGGAATGGCAGCTGATTTCAAGAGCAAGGGTTATGATACACATCTTATTAATAAATCTAAAGATATAGTAAAACAGCTGAGAAAAGATGCAGCTAAACCCTATTTTATGAATGGAATTAATACTGAGGCTTGTCCTATTATAAGTAAGGACAAGAGAAAAGGTCAGAGCAATTATATTATGAAATACAATAGACATTCTGATATTATAAGAGATATATTTAGAAGAAATTGGATGATTTTAACATCTAATCAAGAAATCAGTGAATTAATAGGGGAAGACCACAATTTGCTTCTAAGAGATAGAAGAATTTAAAACAATATCTTTGCTATAAAGATGTTAATAATAAGAGACAATCTAGTAATACTATACAAGAGGTGGGTACTGTCCCCTGTTATAATTGTGTTTATTGTGTAGACATCTGCACTGATTTGTTTTTTAAACATCCTGTTAGTGGAGAAAGCTTTTCATTTAGAGCAAGGGGTACTTGTACTACAGAAAATGGGATATATTTTGCTCACTGTATACAGTGTAATAGTTTTTACATTGGTAAAACCAATAAAAGGCTGAAAGACAGAATAAGTGGACATCTTTCAGATGTATGTAGAAATGTATTAACAAATGCTTTAGCCAAGCATATATCTAGTGAAGGTTGACAACATAAATTTAAGTTCAGGATCCTACAAGTTATTTCTATGAGTAATAGTAGGGGAGGTATTATTAATAAGACAGAACTGTGTGAATATAAATGGATTAATTGTTTTCAAGCTGCCCATGTTTCTGGACTTAACACTAGTGTTAGTATTAAACCAATTCTGAAAGATAAACATGATGTTATTTAAAATATATTATTTATGTTCTGATTTGTTGCTTATTTTTTTGGTTTGTAAAGGTATTCTAACTAGAATGTTTTAATTCTGTTATTCATTTTTTAGTACTGGGCATTTTAAATGAATTTAAATGAAGTTAATTGGGGTCCTTATTATTTTAGCGAACACATTGAATTGCGAATGCTGTTTAGTCGAACATCATTACACGAAATGGCAAAATACTGAAAGCTCGGAACAGCAATTTTTTTCATAGGGAAAAAAATCACTGGGCCATTTTTGGGAATCTGCCATATCATCCACTGTGGTGCAAACTCGGAGTTGGTATATTTAAGTAGGGGGTTGTGGGGGCACAGCCCACCACATCGGGGTGTGGGGGGGTGAACCCCCCCCAACAGTGATTTTTTTTCCATGGGAAAAAAATCGCTGATACGTGTGTTAGACATTTTGGATTTTTGGTGATTGTGGGTCGATTATATAGCGTCTGCAATTCAGTGCATTTGCTTATATAATATAGACCCGTTAATTGATTGTATGAATTGATTGGCTGCACATTATTTATAAGGTCTGTAGAAACCTTATATTTTACACACTGAGGAAGAGTTTTTACTTAAAAGCTTTGTCACTTGTTTTATTATATGTTGTCTGTTAGTGATTGTCATGGTTGTGCTATTTACATTTCCATATATTTAAGTTGTTATACTGTCACAAAGGCTTTCTTTCAAATAGATGGCATGCATTAAATATGTGGATATTTAAGTAAAAACAACATATAAAATGACAGAGAACTTTTTATGAACAAGTAAATCACAGAGGTGAGCACTTTCATGGATAAAGCCACTTCCTCAGACCAGATGTGAATATTTATATTCCGAATGGTATTCCATACTATTTAAAATAATTGAAATGTAATTGTTGCTCTAAGACCATATGTGTTTGTGTGTCCTTGTGAGACTGACACAGAGGAACATGAACTGCATTAAAATATGTGAAACAATGCATTTATTTAGCTGTTTAATAATGCAAGCATGTTTGGGTTAGGATTCAGTGCATCCAACTAGTTTCATAAGTAGAGCAAAAATCTCAAATCACTAGTGAATGAACAATTTTACCAGACACTAATCTATTAGTCTTGCTAGTGCTATGGATAGCTGGGACCCTCCTTTTTGATCTTTACTTCTTAGACCTCCAAGCAGAAAGCCAATATGTTTGCCTAATAATGTCTGCAGATGATTGCAAACTTGGGTTGTAGTTATGTCACCCTCTCACACCTTAATCATCTTACATGAACTCCCTTTTTATGCTCTTGGTGTACTAAATATAGGCTCAAATAAAATGATAAAAAGTGTAGCATCATCACTTTTGCTTGACAACCCCCATAACCTCATAATACTGTATAGGCAACATACAACTTCAAACTGAACATATAGTCAGGACTTGGGTGATAGGGTAATAATTCCCTCTCTTTTGGCCATGATGTGACAGTGGCTATCAGGAAATCTTTTTTTTTTTTTGACACAGCTAATTAGAAAAGAAATATCCTCAGTGTCTAAAAGGGAAATAGTTCCCTTATAATAACCATTGATCAGATCATTTATTGAGTATAATGCCCATTGGAGATGTATCTCACTACACATATCAAACAATTATAAAGACTCCAAATGTTCCTAACCAAAAAGCTCAAAGACCTAAAGTCTCTGAGCTATAAGAGAGGCTAGAAGCTGTAGTCCTTTATTCAGTGTGTTATAGACTTTTGAGGAGAGAGCTCCCTCTTACTTACTACACCAACAGCAACCTAGTTGACCTGGACCGCCTGCATCTCGACATGTCCAATGTCTCTTACAGTACTAGAACTAGGGACCTAAATCTTCATCAACATGGTGGAGGGACAGATTTATAAGCCAGCACCTCCCAGATCTCTGGAATAAATTTCTTCCCAAGTTAAGCTGTATGAGTTACTATCTTTGTTTAAACATAACCTAGATGACTGGATGGGTATTTCCACTTTTACTCTACAATTGCTCAATATAGCCCTCCTAATGAAAGAAGGTGTGGCCTGAAGGAGGACACTTTTTAAGGTGTAAATGGTCATAAGATTCAATGGCCTTGAAAAATCTATGAAATATATGAAGTAATCAGAAGCCAAAAACAAAACAAAACAAACAAAAACACACACACACACACACACACACACACACACACACACACACACACACACACACACACACACACACACACACACACACACACACACACACACACACACACACACACACACACACACACACACACACACACACACAAGCATTCAAACTCAAAAGTTAAGGGCAGTTATTTTTATGGAATGACTTTCTGACAAGCATTCACTACCGACAATACTGGCTATCATACAATAGATGTCCAAGTTCATTTCATACAGCTTTTAGATGGCCACACAATTAAGGAAGTTGTTATAACAGGACATGTTATAGTACTGATATCAACCACAAGAGAGCAGTGTTTCACTAAAAATTGGTGACTGTTGGTCTGACACTGGATATACAAAATTACTACGAATCATATTTTTTTATTTTCTTTATACTTTATGAACATGTGTACCTGTAGCCCATAATTTCATGCACTTATTTTTTATCTGTAAAGTATGTGTCTTAAAGAAAATGGAGAACAAATTATATATAAAGATTGATAGAAATAGAAATCCTACCTACACACTGTATAAATTCAGCAAATATGAGCTATCTATAGGTTCATAGATAAGTACTAGGCCAACTGCCCTTGTGGGATATTTTTTTTAAAAAGTCCAAAGGTAATAAACACAGTAGTGAAATGACCATGCAGTAGGCTCGAACTATATACCATAAAAACTTTTATTTCATGTAATAAAAGTTTTTATGGTGTATAGTTCGAGCCTACTGCGTGGTCGATTCACTACTGTGTTTATTACCTTTGGACTTTTTATACTCATATATTTCGGTTGTGAAGTGTTTATTCTACTGGGTGTTCTTGTACTTGGATAATTTTTTTAAGCTTAGCCAGCTACACTCAGTTAGCTATTGACAGTACTGCTTGCATAACTGTGTAGGAATCCACTAAAAGTGTATTTTACAAAATATACAAGAATTGCTGTAATTTACACTATCAAATACAAATGCAGCCTACCCACAATATAATGATTAACTACTTAACATTAATTCATAATACGATGTAAGTATTTCAGTAATGAATAAGAATACAAGCAGGTATATTACTACAATGCAAATTTCAACCCAAGTATTACCTCCACCCATACAGACCTTTCAAGGACAAAATTCTCAAATTATTGAAAGAAAACCAATACCAGACACAAGCAATAAAGAGCAATTCAAGCTATAATCTATTGCAAGTGTAGAATTAGATTTTGATTCAACGATCAGTATGCTAAATGCAAATTTAAACAGTTATATGTCTGCTCCTGTCCTCTGCCTTCTTACACATCTCCTGATTTAATTTAATGTCTGGAGACTTATGGTAGTAGTCTAACACCTTCTCAAAATAATCACACTGAATAAAATGTACAAAATGTAGTGTATGATGCGTGTAGCAGCCAGGAAACTAATTGCAAACAACGGTATTTATAAACTGCATAATATGTGCATGCTTTCATAATGTACATTTAATGATTACCTGCTTAATTATACAATACCTATGAAGTCGCAACACTTCTCCTACATTTCTGATCTCTTCATAGTAACAGCCACAAACAACTGATCACAACTAGTCAGGGGGACTACACAGCAAAGGGTCAAATGTGGTTTACCCATCAGGCAAGCATGGAAGCTGGGGAGAAATAAGCCCACCAACTCTATACACAGATTATTTCTTATGCTGCTGCTTTCTATTTCACAGCTATTTCAGACAACAAAACCAATAAACGTTTAAAGAAATTTAATTCATCTAGAGCTAAATTCAGTCATCTGTATCCTACATTCCTAAGGCTGACAGCAGATAAGCTTGCTAAGCTCTTCACCCACACATTTAATCTATCACTCATCACAAGATTAGTCCCAAATACATTCCAACAAACCACTCTGATAGCTATCACAAAATGTCCCTCATCATAAGCCCCTAAGGAATATAAACCAATCTCTAACAATTGTCCAGTCACCAAGATTTTTTGTAAAGCTGCTACACAAACAGTTATCCAAATACATAAATATATGTGGACTACTGCAACATCAACCACATGGCATTCGCAATGCTTTCAGCCCTGTTACTGCTCTCTGTACAGCTACTGACAATATATTCCACTGCATAAATGAAGGACTCCTAAGAGTTGGTATATTTCTTCATTTGACAAGGTCATTTGAAAGAGTTGGCCACAGTCTGCTACTCAATAAACTCCAAAGACTCAATGTTGGTGATAATTCTATTATATTTCAATTATATGCAAGAGAAAAAAATTTCAGTGAAGGAAACTCAATACAGGAGTCTCTCAAGACTCATTTCTCAGACCACTACTATTTTTTTCCATTTAACAATGATCTTACCCATGATCTCCAAAGACCTAAGACTGCAAACACCCTACTAACCATCTTAAAAAAACAATTTATCTGAAATATACAGCTGGACCACTGCAAACAAGCTATTGATATACCCAATGAAAACCAGTATATTATTTACTGTGCCACACAAGATATCTAAGATGCAACCATTCATTCTTAAAGAGAATAATGCACCATTATACCCTATGTAACTGAACAAGAATACTTTGGACCCATACTAGACCCAGCCCTGTACTTTAGAACACATACTGATAGGACTACTACAAAAATACGTCATCAGTTAAAATTGTTCTATAGAGTCTCACATCTGTTATCCTTTTTAGCTAGGATATCTATAGAAAAAAAAGCACACTGATGCCAAAAGTAAAAGTTGAAAACAAGATCTTATCATAACAATTCCAAAGGGGTTTTGTTGTCTAACAGATCCTCTAAGGGCTTCCATTCTACTTGATATATTATTATTCAAAATACTTAAACATGGCTATTGCCCACCTCTGAGGCATATTTTTCTCCTCAGAGAATAGAGCAACTCTTTGAGAAACAGTCAAAATAACAGCCTTATATTAACTAGACCACCCTTCAAAACAGTGGTTAGAAAAAGAGCTCTGTTTAGGCTAAGGATCTGCTTCTTGGAATAACATTCCCTCACAATTGACAGCTCATCAAGAAGAAAACCAGTTTAAAGAGAACATTGACTGAAAGAAGCAGAGTGTGTTTGTTTCCATGAAAAAAAAAACTTCTAAAAAATATTTGTTTCATTGACCAATTATTTTACTAGTATGCTTTGTGTGGATCAAGCAGCATATAATTTTGCCTCAATGAAACATAATGGAACCATTACGGTCATACAATATGCATAAGCATCACATAAGGCAAGTGTGTAAATTTGGGTGTGGTAAACTGGGTAATAATTATCACTAATGCCTGACTACCTTGATATTCACTGCTAAATAGAGTTGTAAAGTTTGCAGCATATGCTGTTTTCATCCTATACAGTGTTTGTATGCTAGCAATTTAACAAGATTATAGTATCAGTTTTCACATTTAATTCATGCAGCTTTGGACAGGTATTAATTGGCATGTATGCATGGTGCAAAATGTACTGTGTCCATGTCTTGAGTACTAGCTGTGACAGATGCATCTGAGTACATGCTTTCTTCTGTATTTCTGCTGCCATGAAGTGACATCATATATATAATTAGTGGTGTCATAACCTGCTTGTTTTATGATGCGTATGAGTTATTATGAGTGGCTGTATGCATTCCATTAACTATGTGCACAGTATGTGTTTATGGACGCATAAAATGAAAGCACGGCATGCAAACAGTGATGGCTCCAGGTTCAGTTGCTTTCTGAGGCAAAATACTGGTGAGAAACACATGAAGAGCAAAAACAAAACAAAAAATATTAGAAGCTGCATGTATATCATCCACCTCTGTACTAGCTAAATGGGCTAAGTGAAATGTCTTTCTTTACAGAAAAGCAGTTCCATAACATAAGGAAATATTACAGTAAGTTTCTCAGAATAATATTCCATGACCCTCAGCTACTATATGCTGTGGAATGCTTTTTTTAATCTATGTGATAATCAGGTAATCCACTGGACAAAGTTTTCCCTTTCATGGTCAGTTTGGAAGCACTGTCTGGTTACCTGACTTGTATAGAAGGCAAATGGAGATAGAAGGATTCAAAACTTCTACGCATGACTAGAGGAAACAACTCATTGTCATCTCAGACCGTTAGTCTTCTGTGCCAGATTGACTGTGTCAGAAACTTTCCATCAAGTTTACTTTATTGGATCTAGATATATGCATAGGTATACTCATACAGATACATTTTATCCTTATTTTCTAATACTCTCATACCTCTTCATAAACAGGTCACCAATACCCACTCCCAACAGACAAAGCTAAACAAACTGGAACAAGTTTTGCTTGCCTTAAAAAGCCTTCTGACACTTCAGATCACTTACTCCTTTTAAATGATATGCACTTATTTGGTATCCTCATGACAGCCTTTCATAAGTCAACAAATTATGTTATCTACAGAACCTTTATACATGTAACATCAATACCTGGATGGCAGCTACAGCAACAGGAGTAGTCATCTCTGGTTCACTGCTCTGTGTGCAGCTAAATACAGCTAATAGCAGTAAACTGGCAATTATACAATGACTGGCCATTAGTATTTAAAAATGTGCATGCTGATTGGTCTGCCCAACCAGCGTGCCCATTGCATATCCCAGAATATACGAACAGAAAAAGGTCCGGTCACCCAGACTTCTTTCCGTTTGTATATTCCAAAACTTTTAATTTTTTTCAACAAAAATTTTAAAAAAACTATAATGCTTACTCTGGACATACCCGAGAGGCAGCATGGAGGAAATACAAATAAAATCAGGTACCATTATTTAAAACTAAAGACACATACCTGATTTTCTTTGCATTTCCTCCATTCTGTCTCTCTCTCTCCTAACTCTAAAGTAGCCCAAACTTTTTTTAATAATAAAAAAAAGAAAACAAAAATGGAGCAACAGAGATTTCCTTTTCTCTGTTGCTTCCTTTTCAAAGCATTGATGTACTAGGTATGCATGGGAATGCAAGTCGCATATGCATGCGCAGTACATCAAAAGAAGGCAGCAGTTTACCACCAGCTGCAGAAGAACAGTAATGCACCATTATACAAAGACATTATTTATGAAAAGTAATTCTTTTTTTCTTAAATAATGTCATTGTATAATAGCAATATCCGACTCCGTGGTTGTGGTATATTGAAATTTACCTACGGTTGGCTTTATTTAATCACTCGGGCTTCTGATTAAACCACAGCAACCATGGGTAAATTAAATCTTCAATATACCACACCACGTTGTCGGTTATTGCCTAAGTAGCACACCCACAGCTAGCTGGGTACCCACAACAGCTATGCATTCACAACAGCTATGCATTCACAAGAGAATAGATTACCAATTAAATCTAGTTTAGGCAACTAGCACACAACTTCAACCAAGTCACTTATGTCTGTGGAGTGTGCAGTTGTGTGCTACCACATTCTATATATACATTAAGCTAGGAAATTCTGAAACAGCTTATAAGAGCACATTAACGAGTAGCAATAACCCTTCATTAAAGGTCTACTGTAACTACAACTCTAGAAAGACCCTGGTCAGTTCTCTTCTCTTCTTACGAGAGAAAACTAGCAGGCATATTCAAAGTAAGGTTACTTAAGTACAATGTAAGAGTATTGCTTGCATCGTGGTGCATTCTGTAGTAAAAAGAAGCAGAATTATACTAATCCCAGGTCTTGTAGGCCTACCGGTGAAGTCAAATAGAGTAAGCCAGGTCACAATTAGGAGCATTCTGTTTGACATGTTGCAACTTATAAACAATTTAGCCAACCAGGGTCAAGTTTTAATGGTCATTCCCCCATGTTTCTAATACTCAACTTTTGATTTTTTATTTTATTTACATTGTAGTAACCATTATAAAGGACTTATCATAACGTGACCAATTGCAGGCTTAGTCTGAATAATAATCAGTAACTATTCCAAGTAAAAACATAATATATAAACAAAGGCAACCAGACAATGTGCAAGCAAACAGGGATACTATATACATAATTACATAATGCAGAGTCCTGCAAGTTGCAATGAAGCAGTGAAGTAGCTAAGGAGTAACACCAAAGAAAGTCCCCTAACAAAAAATATTTTATATCAGGTCACATATTTACAGGTAAACAGTGAGAATGAGACAGTATATATGAGAAAAAGCAGACAAACTATATATACTATGTACACATTTACAGAATGCAGATCCATTAAAGTTATTAGTGAGTAAGTAACTGAGGCAGTAGTGCATAAATTAGGGGAGTTACGTATAGAAAGAAGTTTAGTTAGCTATATGTTATGATCCATATTGTAGCCTTTGCATTCACAATGCTTTGATAGATACTGTTAGTACTGCAGCACGAACTTGAGGAGTTGTTGATAAAGATGGGAGTGTGTAAGAGGGATTGCCTCAGGACAGCTATTGTTTGAACTCTGTAGTTTGGTAGAAAGAGTTTGGAATGTGAGGCCATCTGTAACCTGGCTTCTAAGATTGCATGTTGGTATGACTGCTATGAGTTTTCTTGCAAAAGTAGATGGGATATCTTGGTGGGGCAATATGAAAAGTTTTGATTGCAATTTTGTCCTGTAAATCCCATATTTATTGAGTCCTACAAACCCAGAAGTTAGTGAAAACCTGAGTATGAGGCATATGCAGAGAAAGAAAGTGTATCAAGGGCAAGAGTAGGATATACACACTTGTTCAGACCAGGCTGCTTAAGCAAGGTTGTTCTCAATGTGGGAATCATCTTTCTTCCCAGGGTGTAACAGCTGCAGAGCTGATTATATTAAGAGTCCAGAAATCAAAGCCAAATAAAAGGAGTTATATGTTGATGCTATCTCAAATGTTTTTTTTTTCACAAAACAGCATTCCCACTGTTATCTCATTGTTGCCTTGACATCAGCATGTGCAAAGTAAGTCCACCAGATTATTGCACAGAAATGAAAGGAATGTTGAACAGATAAAACTATACTTCACGAATCCAGTTCATGAATCTATACTCTTTAAAATAAAAACTGTGAGGGAGGATTTTACTCATGACTTTTAGAATATTCAAAGCTGAAAATGCGTTCAATAGATTGTGGTAAATTTAGATTTGTCATATTACTATCTGAGCAGATTGGAAAAGGTTGCTACATTCAAATATACCTCAAAATATAATACAGACTGATTTATTGAGACAATCAAAGTTTTTTTGAAATTAAATAGCAGCAGAAATGAAACTGATATAGAGACTGTAGCAATATTTAAACTTGAGTTTTACAGACATACAGGCAAGAGTAAATCAAAGGCATGGTATATTAGAGGTAAAATAGTATTAAGGAACTTTGGGTTTTCAGTTGACATACTGCACAGTTAAATTGTGTTATTTTAATTTTAACACAGAATTTTTCAATCTGCAAGGAATCCTGTACTGATTTCTTCATGACAGGCAGGCTGACACTTACAGGTAGCAGATACTTGAAAAAAATATATTTATAATCTATTTTTCCTTCTATATTACCACACTTGGTAGTTGTAACTCCTTGTAATGTACAATAGCAGATTCTAAATCTAAAATACTTTAGCATTGAGCATAACAGCTTGTGAATCGCTGTAAGCAGTTTATACCCTCTTCATTGGACTACGATGGCTCAATAAACTGTTTTCAATAAAGCCAATGGCTCACAAACCAGGCAGCTTGTTGCTGCATTATTGTATAATGAGATTTTTGGTGAACCAATACACTTTTCTGCAACTATTGCAGTATTAAAAGAAGACTGTTACAATAACTGTCCTGTCTAGTGGCACTAAGTATTTTTAAATACAATATAATTCAAAATAAACACAAAGGAAAAATTGTCCTACTGTAAACTGAGCAAGAAGCAACACCTGTCTCATGCGTGCCCTCACAATAATATATTGCTGGGAATAGGCTTAGCAGAGCTCACCAAAGGATAGCCTTAATTAGCCACAAGGCTGCATTCTGAATCATTTACTTAAGCAGAGCATTACCTGACCTAGCTGTTTATACACTATTTTGAATGCAGCCATCAGTATAGCAAGTTTTATTTTTCAAAACATACAACTAAAATTCAACAAATATATACAGAAATTATCTAGGACTACAAGGAAATTCAGACGTAATTAATTGCACATTTGAAGTATTGAGAATCAAATGCATTTGCATATCATCATATAGCATTTTCTACTTTTATGTCTCTTGTTTTATTTATTTAACATTTTGTAACCATTAATATTTCTGTAGGAATAAACTGTACACAAGACTGAACCTTTTGTTCCGACCACTGAGCTGTCTTAAGCCTTCTCCTTTCATTCTTCAGTCTTGTTGACTTCCACACTGTAACTTCATAATGTATACAGCATGGCCTAACAATGCTCGTGAGGGCCTTTTACATGAAAACACTGTGAGAGAAGGCATCTTTACACATTTACAAGTAAAAGTTTGAGAGAACAGAAAGTGTAGGTATTGTGTTCAATTGCAAGTTTCTCCTGTGTTTAAATGGGTGGTGCCAATGTTTGTTAAAGTTTACACCTCAGGACCATATTTGTATCCATATGTTCATATATCATTCAGCTCTGTGCCCATCTGATTACACTTATTTTTTTTTTCTTTTGTCCGGATTTGTTACTAATTATATTGTGAAAGTGAGAATTTCATTAACTCACAAGACTCCTGCAACTTTATCATATAGCACTTCCTAAAAAAAATCTGCCCCTAAGATGTATAAAGCAATACATCCCAACAGTTAGTCCTACAACTGATGAAGTAAAATATGCTATGAAATGACCCTAGCAAACAAATCTGACAGACCACATGACGTGTTAAATGAAGTATGCAGGGACACATAATTTCAAATGAAGGTCTTCAAACTCATTCTGTGTATCTGTAGAAATTAGAATATTCAAGAGATATTGATGAATGGAAATGCAGCTTTACTTCACACTGCAGGGAAATGGTGACTTGCATTCTACTGAATTGTCTTTTCTGAGTTCAAAAGAAAATCAAGAATTTCAGTAATTATTCATAACATTTTACATGGTAAGATCTTCACTGCATTGTGACAACAGAAACATTTGAGAAAATCTGCCAAAACACTGATACAGCTTTAATCACAGTTTCATAATAGTAAACCATGTATAGAACTTCAATTTGTAATGAAGTATTCATGCAAACGCGTCTTCCAGTTGAATATTCTCTTTCAGATTTAGACATCCCCTTTTTTCTGTTCTTGGTACTCCATTGATTAGAAACATACCCCCTTTCTGAATAATCACAAAAGATTCAAATACATAGAAATGAAAAGCCAAAAGCAGACTTCATTATGAAAAACACAGTTTTATTATTCTTTCAATAAGGTAACATGGTTTTGGTTTGAAATAAAGTATTCTAAAAACAGACTTCATCTAACACAATTAGGTTATGCAAGGCCTTACAGAATAAATGAAAGTCTACCCTAAACAAGTGAGGTTTATGAGAGCTTTAATAACAGCAGTGAATTTAGAGGTTTTAGGTGAAATTTTTTTATTATTTTTTTCTTCATTTGTTCTTCTAAAGACCTACCAAACATCAGTATATCAATCCAAGGTGTCCCCCTAAGGTACTCATCTTTGTTGAGGTTGTTATACAGACAACCATCAAAGGGGGTCATTACCTTTTAGTTCTACACTTTACACCATCCATGGTGAGTAGATCTAAGGAGTGGACATGCAATGGGGTATAGCACAAGGCTTGCAACTCAGACCAGTAAATGATTTCAGTTTGCAAAGAGTCAAATCTTCCCTCAGCAGCATATTCTCCCATTAGGACTTTTGGTCTTTACTATGTTACATTAAATGAACTGATAGCCCTAGTATACAAATCCCTTGTATTTCTGTGTGATAGAGAAATAAAGATAGAAAGCGAGAGAGAGTTGAGTGGTCATACACTTATCATTTCCCTCCCTTCCCTTTCACCTTCACTAGGGACAATGCCAAGACATCTGAGTTCATATGCCACAGAGACAACCATTTTAAATGAGATTTGTACCTAATTCCTTTGCCACAATTATCTTTCTGGTATAATAACTTTGCACTCTGTCTAGCTGGATAAAATATCTAGTTAAAAATGAGGAAAAGCAATAATGTACTCATATTGATCTGTCTTGTAACTGAGACAAATGTTATCTATAATATCCTACAGATAATCAGAGCAAGAAATAAACAGACCTCCAGTAAATCCACTGAACTTCACACGAAGCATAACAATAAATAAGAAATCACTTGAACCAAGGCAGTTGGAGTATGCAATTCCAATTTAAAGTAGCACAAATAAAACACCCAAGTTAAAACTTTCACGCAGAGGGCTTCCTCAGGCATTTGTGATAAATTGAAATGTGTCTTAGAGTTTAAATAGTATATTAAAACCACATGACCAATACAATTAACAAGCTGTAACATAATTAGGCTTCTCCTTCAATAAAGGTTTTAAAGACACAAAGCCATTCAGGCCAGGTGGAATGTGAGTTTTTAAACGTAGTATCCATTTCATTTCAGCTGTCTCTGTTTTAATGTCCTCCTCTCATATGTTCAAATAACATTTCTAGCATTACAAATTTAAAATTATGATTTGTGCCTCTTTCTGATTTATGCTTAAAAAGAGCATTAGTAGGTATTTTCCTATTTATTTCAGTCTCCGGTTAGTTTTACCTATATAAAATAAACTACATCGGTTACAAGTTGCTAAATATACCATGTTTCTACTATTACAGTTTCCATATGCTTTCAGTGCTACTTCTTCCCTACTTATAGGGTGATAAAAAGTTTTTCTATTATCTATGTGTATAAAGAAGCTGCAACTACCACATCTTTAAGTACCTCTTTTATTTAGGTTAGTACTAAACCATAAGTTGGGCTGCTCTTTATAATATATGTTTCAGGCTAGTATTCTTTTTATATGAAAATTTAGTTTGGTCGGTGATATAATTCCTTAATTCTGGGATGTTCTGAAGGATGTACCAATGTTTACAAATTACTTTTTTAACAGCTAAGGTGTTTTTATTATAAGTCAAATTGCACCTAGTTTTCTTCATATTATTCCTTGTGAATTTAATTGAAGTTTACTGCATTTACTGGAGGTCTGTTTATTTCTTACTCTGATTACTTATAGGATATCATAGACAACATTTGTCTCACACAGATACAAAACAGAATAGTATGAGTACATTACTGCATTTCCTTCTTTTTAACTAGATTTGTGTTACGTTAACATTAAATTGGAATTATGCACTCCAACTGCCTTTGTTCCACTGATTTCTTGTTTATTATATTTTACAGTTAACACCTCACAAAGTCAAATATAGTTCAGGGTATACACTTTAAGTTCTGGTCTGCTCGGAGCACACCTCACCCTGTGGATGCTGTCTGATGGAATACTATTAACTATCGACAGAGGTCAGCTCACTATTGCTATATTTATTAGACTTATAAAAGCCTTCAACTTCATCTTTCATGCCAATTATTTTCATAAATGTCTTTAAAACTCTACCCTTCTTTGTTATATTTTCCCTTCTGGGCCCCCCAGACACATCTTCACTGCTGCAAATCAAATTCCAGTCCCCAACTATTAGCAATATTCCTTGCTGAAAACTGTTTATTTCTCTTAGAAGTTTCTTAAGCTCCATTATAACAGTTTTAGGTGGAATATAAATACGTTTGTGCAATTCTCCTCCCTTACCAGTAGCCCATTAGTACTGCAAATCTACCATTATTATCTTTTTTGTCCACTTCTATCATTATTGGAGCTCCTCTTGCAATTAATAGAAGTATTCCTCTTTTCCTTTGTCTCACGTATTCCACTGAATAGCCATCCTGAAAACCTTTCTTAATCAAATTCACATGTTCAGTTTCTTCCAAGTCTGTATTCTGTGGCATAACTATTTGCACTCTACATTTCTAATATAGTTCACTACTCTTTTTTTTTGTATTTATCTGTGAGACCATTAACATTTAAAGACATTACAGAAAGCGTCTGTGTTAAAAAGTTATTCTTCCCACTTTTTATGTATAACAGCTTTTTTGTTAAATGTCTAGTTCCAGCTTTTGCATTACATGCATACACTGTTTGGCAGGTTGGTCTTTTATATAGTTGTTTCTTGCAACATCCATTTGAGCCTATGTCACATCTTATAAAACTTTTTTGTTTTATTGAAATCCCTCAAAATTTCTCCAATACCTCCTAAAACCTATTAACTTAATACTAATACAAAAATTATGTGCATCTTCAAATATTGAAGTCTTACCCACATAATAGGAACAAATGCCCCAAACTGATAGCCACACTAACAGACTTGAGTTAACCTTAAGAAAGGTTATCCATGCTAAGATGAATGAAAGGTTGTCCATGCTAAGATGTATAGTGTACCCTGTGCTTCTACTAAGTGATTCTGGTTTTGTCTTATCTTTATAGCTCTTCCATCTGGGAAAACACATGAGAACATTATCTCCTAGCTATTTCTCCTTATTAATTGTCTCCATGGAGACATGAGACCCAGACGCAGAATTGCTACTAAACATGCATTTATTTGCTAGGGAAAAAACATTATAATACTCAATATTTTTTTTCATTTACTTCCTTTCTCTTAAAATGTGTTACTATATCAAGCTAAGGACTTTAATCCAGTCATTTCCCTATGCAAGAATGAGAAAAATACTTTATTACCAGAAGAACAGGAAGCAGAATTGCCTTCTGTTTCACAGCTTAGTTTTTGTTGGACAAGCTTTTGTATTTCCTCAAAAAATGATTTTGTCCCTACAGGGAAAATATTTTGAAGATAGCTGGGTACAGCAATTTGACTCTCATGCCTGCTTCTCAACATTTTCTGAATAGTGGAATAAATTTACCCCCTCCTCTGCCTGGGTGTACAGTCAGTAATCATTCTCCACAAATACTCTCCTGTCTCCCACTTTAATACTTTGTCCTTCTGCCACAGTTTTGTCAGAATCAACTCCTTCTGCTGGTGGGATTGCATCTTTATTATTAAAGGTCTAGGTTGTTTTCGCATAGCCAGGTTTGGAACATGCACATAATGTGCCCTTTCAATTAACAACTCCTGCTGTGGAATACCAACCTAGTTGCTTATTTGTGCTTTCATAAATACAGTCTGTTCCATCCAGCTTCTCATGTACAGCAGAAAATTTTAGGTTTTTCCTACATGCTCAAACCTCTAATTTTATTATTTTTTGAAACATCTCTTCTTGATCAGTCTCATACTCAGCCAACCTTTTCTTCATTTCAACCTCTGATTTTTGTAGTTTTATCACCTCATCTGAATATTTGTGTAAAGCTTCTTCTATTTTCCAGCCTTTTGTTGTTTGAGTTGATATATTCCATCAGTGTTTTTTTATTTTAACCAGGTCTGTGTGCAGTTCTCTTATACTTCCTCTAGATTACTAGAAGTCATGTCTAGAGCTTGCACTGTTTTTGCTGAAAAGCTACAGTATACTTCCAAGTTGGTGTCATTTCTACAACTTTTCTAGCCAATTTTCTTTCATGTCCGATGTATTTTTTTTCCTAGCATCCAGGCAGTGCAATTATTAACCATTTACAGAAATTTACCCAGAAATATAAGTCCACTGGCTTTCTCTGCTGAGTTTCTTTTTTCATATTGGGAGGGCTAAAATTAAGCTCTTACTCACATGCAGTCATCTCAGAAGTCTGATGAAACAATATTATTATATAAATTAATTGGACGATATATCCAAAGAAGTCAAAAAGCCATTAGATAAAGGAAAAAGGGGTGTAATAAGATTATACAACACCAGGATTTCCTATGGTGACAGGTAATAAATAAGTTACTATTAAAGGGGAATATGCCATATAAAAAGAAAGTCAGAAAGAGAGTGATTATTTTGTGGGGTGGAAGAGACAACAGGACCTGCTTTTTTCAAATGGAAAAGACGGTTAAACTGTGGAAAGAGTTCTATGAAGAAAACATTTTTGAGGATATTAAGGATGCAAAAAATATAGATGTGAATATGATTACGCACAGATATTATACAAACAAGAAGAAAGAAGAGGTGAGAAGGCTAGCAAAAAAAAATATTTTACACAATATGGGTTATTTGGAATGAAAGATTGAATGAAATGTTTAATGAGAAATGGATTGCGAACAAATAGATTATGGTTGTGGAAGAAGGAGTGGGGGTCACTTACAAAAGAATAATAATGATTTTATATGAATACGTAGATATGTACATCTTCTTCTTCTTCTTCTTTCGGCTTTTCCCGGTTAGGGGTCGCCACAGCGGATCACCTTGTCCGCACATTGAATGGCAGTGGAGTTTTACGGTGTCGAGTTGCCAGCCCGGCGCCCAACCTTCCACAGAAGGCACACTCACACGCACACCTAGGGCCAATTTAGAGTGCCCAATCCACCTGCAGCATGTCTTTGGGATGTGGGAGGAAACCGGAGCACCCGGAGGAAACCCACGCGACCACAGGGAGGACATGCAGACTCCGCACAGAAGGCACCCCAGCCGAGGATCGAACCGGAGAACCTCTTGCTGTGAGGCGGCAATGCTAACCACTGCACCACCGTGGCCGCCCACGTAGATATGTACATCTAAATATGTATATTTTGTAAAAATGTACATAATGCTTTGTTTATGTTATGTTAATTAAAGGATCCCTCTTCTTTTCAATAGGTGCAGTGAAATCTTTTACATCTACCTGAACTACCACCAACTTAGGCAGAAGGGGCATCGGTTTAACATCTCTTCTGAAGGATGACACACTCAGGAGTGAAGCACCCCCCCTTATGCTGCACTACAGTGTCAGCAATTGATTTACCTGGTTTGTAAATAGAACCCACAGCCATCTGCACTAAAGGTGAGTGTGCTAGCTATTGTGCCATTGAAACTACAAGAAAGGAAAATAAAAGTAGCATTGGAAATTACTCCTATTCATAAGCAGCTGTTATTTTAACTATTAAATTCCTTCTTTGTTTTGTGCTGTTTGACCAGCTGAATATCCACTCCAAACTATGTTACTTTTATGTTACTTTTAACAACCTTAAGAATAAGCGTGACATACCATGCGAGGTATTAGTAAAAATGCAACCATTTGAAATTCTGGGACTCAACACTGTGAAGGTTGAATGAATGAAAGTCCAGATTTGCATGTAGAAAGTCAGAGATTCACTTTCTTTGAATATTCCCTTTTCTCTGAGGTATGATGATTGCGGAGTTGGTATATATATATATATATATATATATATATATATATATATATATATAAGTTTATGGGGTGCATGGATGGCTTGCCCTCACCTGCAAACCAAAACATTTTAAAGGAGAAGAGTGATCTTTGATATTTCCTCTTCTCCTGTGTTTTCAGTCTTTTGTTTTATTTAGTTTCTTTTTTATTTCATTGTGACCTTAGGGATTTGGCATTGTGAGTCTCAACACCTGAAGAGTGAGCCTTGCAAAAACTTTGGTAAGATTAAGACATGAGGTTATCTGCTAATCCTTGTTCTACTAGTGGTTAAACACTCAGAAACTGCTGCTGCATTTTGGAACATGACCAGTGGCTGTCATATTGCCAGCTTAGCCCTTTTGCTGTTGTTTGGTGTCAGTTTGGAACACAATGTTTTCCAAATAAAAGGTTTTATGGTAAACAAATAATAACAAGGACACTAGTAAAGATGACTGAGGAACAAAATTCATTTTTAAATGACCTCCTAATGAAGAACAAATAAACTTTTGAAAAAGCTCATGATTGTAGCTAATTGTATAAGAGCAAGGGGAAAATGTAATACAGAAGCAGCAAAATATACGGGAAATACAAATGCAGAAGTGATACAACTGGAAGAAAATAAGAAGGCGATGGATGAAAGTGTATGGGCTGGGTGGCAAAATCAAGAAACTAGAATAAAATATTATAGCAGCAAATAAATAAGATTAGAGATTCAGAAAATTACTCAAGGAATCAAATTTTAAGAATAACTAAAGTTCTCAAATTCATGTCCGATTATGACTGAGCAGTTATTTAAAGAGGCAATAAATATATATTGTACATTATTACTCGTTTTTCTACAAATATAGGAAGAATCCACACAGTAGGAATGGAAAAGCCTGAGAACCCTTCACTATGACAAATATCTCTGTGCATGCATGCCTTACAGACCAGGAGTGAAAAGTTGCACTTGAAAAACTTCAGAAAAGGAACCTGCGTAAGGAAAGAAATGTAAAATATCAGAGGACTTTGAAGACATGCTACAATAGATGTCAATGGACTTACTCACTCACTGATAAGAGATGAACTGAAGGCCCTCATTATTACCTCATGGATGGCCTGCCTGTGATAATAGTAGATTGAGGTGATAAAATGTTCCAGTTGCTGGAAGAAGCTACTAAATGTTCTTTGCAGGTCCATAAACAAGTCATAAATGATGCTAAACAGGAAAACAATGTGGACCAATCTGATAGGTTAACTGACAACATGAGAATTATTTATTATCGTTTTATTTATTTATTTTTTGACATTTGTTTACCAGGAAAGTCCAACTGGGCAAAGGTACCATTTTCAGGGAAAGGCAGGGAGAAAGGCTCATACAACATAGAAATAACAGTATATCAGACAGAAATTACAGATTATACACAAACATATGCCACAATTTACACACAATTGTTTATTGCATGAATTTCCAGATCACTTGCACAGATTAAATGAAGGATTTACATTGTAATAGTAAGTGTCTTAACAGCTGATTTACATTTGAGCTTGGAGCTAATCTTATGAGAGGTAAGAAGGTTAAACAGTATCAAAATGTGGAGTGCTTCTGTGTGAGTTGTCAATGCAAACATTAAAGAAAAGAGTAAGTCGGTTAGAAAATTTAGGACGCTTGCATCTTGTGTTGTCAGTATGTTTTTTGTAGTGAATGAGAACAGGGTATGGGACAGATAGAAAAGTGCTGAAATTCTATGGATATAGAGAAAAGGGCAGTGCTGGTGGCAAAGATAAAAAGGGGAAGGAGCAGCTTAGGGGAGGAAATGAAATGGATCAGAGATTCTAATGAGAAATAAGAGTTTTGCTAAAGAAGGAATAGTGTGAAACTGAGTTAGGAGGGAGAAGAAAGAAAGAAAGAAAGAAAGAAAGAAAGAAAGAAAGAAAGAAAGAAAGAAAGAAAGAAAGAAAGAAAGAAAGAAAGAAAGAAAGAAAGAAAGAGGTGAGGTATTGAGAGAGTAGACTATGAAGGGAGGCTAGAGATAGGGTAGGAATGGAAAAAGGAAGGAGTTTATCCAAGTATGGATGAGGAACAGTGCCAAGATCTAATCAGGGATTCTTCCAGGGTATGTTTGAAGAAGTGTAGAGTAGGTATGGGCCTAACTGTTAAAGGGACTGGGTTCTGTGTTTTAACAATGCAGTTTGAGTAAAGGCTGAGGGCTGAAGATTTTTGTGCTGTTTAGATGCTATGTAGATGTCAATTTTTTTTTCACAACATCACAGTAGTTTCTTAGATAGATAAGTATGCAGTATGGTACTGAGAGCTGGACATACAGGGGGTTTACATGTTTCAACTAACTGAGTGTAAATCATGTGGTGAGGAAGTTCTAGCCAGTTTAATGCTTTGAGTGCTGAACAGTGATGTGTTTGATATGGTTTGTTTGCAGCAAATCTTGCAGCTTTGTTATAGCATTGTTGTAGTTTCACCTTTAGAGAGGCCGGATGATTTGTGAGGATGGGTGCCCCATACAGAAGTAAAGGTAAGAGATAAGTCGTGGCTAGATTTACACTGATGGTATGTGTGAAGAAGCTCTTAGAGTTACATAATATTCCAAGTTTCTTTTTTTATACTGCTTTGAGTATGGAGCTCATATATGAGGTTCTCATCTATCATTATTCCTAACAATTTTGTATGGGAGACTACTTCAATTTCTGTGTTATTTATGGAAGAAATTTTAAATTAGTTTTTGTCTTGAATGTGTGATTTGGGAAAGAAAAGGAGAATATTTTTGGGAGGGGTGGGTTAAGAAACTGTTGTGGGTTACAGAGGTAGTATTCAATATAAGTTAACGCTTACTGTGTAATATGCTGAAGATGGGTTAGGCTGCCTGAAGAACATATGAGAAAAAGTATGTGGAAGTGTTTTATTACTTTCCTAATAAAATAGCAATATGTTAAGATGGCAGATGGAATTATCATCATATATAGGAAATCCCTAAACATAACTACCTACACAGAGGAGTTACTACAATTTAATAATGCAGAACTACTTATATCATATCTCAAAATAGATAATAAGGAAATGCTTTATTTAGCAA
>NC_056727.1:1023786183-1023793683 GCF_019279795.1 Protopterus annectens | reverse complement strand
TTGCCTTAGGGGATTATTTGCTGAGACACTGGTGTGGGTGTTGATATATGTAGTGGTTCCTTTTTGCTTAGTGGTAAGTGTGGGTGGTGTGCATTTGGGATGTCTCTGTTCTTTTGGTAGGCTTTTACTGAGTACCTCCATGTATCTGGGTTTATGTGTCATGACCTTATTTTGTGTGAGAGGTGAGGTTTGCAGGAAGGGTGAAGTGTGTGTGCTGACAACCTGTTTAATGTCTAGTTTGTTTTTACATGAGAGAATTGTCTCCAATTCCATTGTGTATTTGCATCTCTCACATAGGGTGTTAGTTTGCTTTAGGAGTAAATGGCTGTCAGTATACATGAAGCAATTGCTATATTACCTCAAGATGCCCATATCAATCAAGCTGGCAGGAGAAATGATGGAAAGCTGCCCGTGGCATTTGGGAAGGAAGTGGGCTAGCTGGACTTAGGACTTTGGCTTAACTAGTGGGTTAGCTTGACTTGGAGTTGCAAATGCAGTGGATGTATAGTAGGTTTTGGATGATAGTTGGGAGAACGCTGCTTAGGGTGCAACTGAGTTGTCCTTTGTTCAGCAGGGCAGCTTGAGGCGTTCTACTGGAAGGTCCCAGGGACAAAATAATGTTCCCAGGAGTTTGCATCCATACAGGGCACTGCTAAACCCTGTTGCGTGGTGTGCAGTAATGAGCAAATGTGAGGCTTATATACAGGCAAATTTAAATAGTTTTTAACACAACTGCCAAGGGGAAAGTCCCAAACTTGAGCCTTTGTTCAGCAATCCCCACCTCAGGTGGGTCCTTATTTAAACTTTTAGTCTATGTGTCCCTCTCTAAGCAGCATTCAAAGTGTCCTCAAAGTAGAAATGACTATATCAGATGCTTTTGGGTACGTGTGCATCTACACAGCTGTTATTCAGCTAAGACACTAAGACCATAATTTGCATTACTGTGGGTACAGTTAACATAGTGTAACCTGGTGCATTCTTCCATTTTGTGATAGCAGTCACTAGTGAGATGGGACTAACATAATTTCTCCCACCAGAATGAGTGCACCAATTTCAGTCATTCACTCAGATTCTTCTTGGCAAGCTTCCCAGCCTGACACTGTTATTCCATCACAGGTCATCCATGACACATCCAGGGCTTTGTTCCTGTGCACCACAGAGCTAGCTGCAAGTTTCTTGTACTGATTCAACACCACCTTTTCATGAAATGGTTGTTATGACCTATTTCAAATGTCTCACAGAAATACCACATTGAATACATTTACTGAAGAAAAGGACTAATTATTAACTAATTGTCTTTGGACTTGCAAAAGAATATTCCCAGGGTACTATCTACTCTCTTTTAAAGATGTATGGCAGATTATAACATTTTCTTTTCCAGTTTCAAGTTTAATAATTAACAAGATTGACCTGTGGTCTTGCATTTCCAAGTATATTCTGTCATTGATAAATGTAAACTGAATTTATTGGGAAACACTTCTGTGATCTCTGATTACTGTAGATGCTGTCCATCCTTCCAGTCTGTTTCCAGCTTTACATGGTTAAATAAAGATTTGTAATAATCTTTTCCCCCAAATTACACAGTTCACCTAGAATATATACTTCAATCCTTTGATTACCTTTGTTAATTTGAGGGTAGCCTTTTTAAGATTTGAAAAAATTGTGCATTGGGTATTTATTTAAAAAAGCTCATGTCTTCACTTTGTTTTTTAAGAGCTTGGTTATTTTGTGAGTTAACTACAATGCTCCATCACCTTTTCTAAAGTCTAATTATTTAGTTAATAATAAAACATACTCACTTAGGAAGTCATTTACTATGTCACAGAATATGGTCATGCCTTTGGTCACATTAGTTGTTAAATAATTCTCACATTTTGTCTTTGTAAGTACATTGCATAGAGCTAATTAGTCCTCTTTTGCAAAGTTCCACAATTTTCAAAGTTATTTTTGCTGTTTAAAGTTTCATTCAACATAATTATAATTAGGATCATAACAATGCTGCATTGGAGGTCAACAGAAATTTCCTAGACCAGGGTGGTCCAGTGGTTTTGCAAGGAAAAAGGACAACTATTATAGACTGTAGTTGGGATTTTAAGTTTCTTCCATGTTAATGTCGTTAAAAAAGTCCATAATCTATGTGCATATATTGTTTGAATAACATTGTTGTTATTCCAGGTCAGAATAACTGAAACCCTGTAATGGCTGAAGTTGGACCAGCAGTTAAATCGATATTTTAAAATCTTATGTTTGGATAAAAAGAAGAAGATTTAGGGCTTCTGTAGATTTATGCATGCCTGTAATAATACGCCACTTTTCTGACCTACCTCTAACTGCCTTGTGGGTGATTGAAAGAAATTGTTGATATAAAAAGATACTCCTCCCCTTCTTTACTGTGGTTTCTAATATAACAATAAAAGTAAGAGTTCAAGCTGGCTCTCTTGCAAAGAAGGATAAGGTCTTAGTTTTGTACTACATATCCTGGATTTGTTCAGCAGCTAAAGCGCTGCAGAAGATACATGATCAGAAAGGGTGGGATTAAGTCATTGTTATTGCAGTCATCTTAGAGAAGGATGACTGTTTAGTCCACTGAGACACAAGCACCATCTCTGAAAGTGAAATTTGAGTACAGCATGCATCATATGGACAAGGGTGGTAATTTTGGTCCTGCCACATTGCAAAAGACAATTGCCATCTCAAGGGTGTACATAAGCATGCACATCCATCTGGCTTGTCCCTCAACAAGTAAGCTTGCATGCCAACTGCCTGGTGGTGGTGGATGTAGGACATCATCAATACCCCCTAATGATGAATTAGATGGTGGTCACCTGTGATTGGCTCTATCCACAAAATGGGATAAATGGGCCAAATGGTAACAGGAAAGCTGATATGCAAAGGGGGCAAAAGCACATGAAAAAAACTAACAACTTATCTGTATTCTACCATTAATATAATCAAAACACATTTCAAAGGAAGTACATGTAATACATTTTAAGAACAAAAGTGTTTTCAGCTATGACAATTTATTATTTCAAACTATTTTCACTGTGGCACAACAGGTAACTCACTCACCTTTGGCTAATAAGGTTATGGGTTCTATTCCCACACCTGGTAGATGGATTGCTGACACTGCAGTGCAGAATAAGGGGGGTGTAGCACTCCTGAGTGCGTTATCCTTAGGATGAGATGTCTCATCTGCTTGAGTTGATGGTAGCTCAATTGGATGTAAAAGATCCCGCAGCACATGCCAAAAAGAGTAGGGTAAGTTCCCAGATGCCATGGCTATATTTTCCCTAGTAGTATAAATATCACTGCCAGTCTCCCCTGAAAAGAAACCACTATCCTAATGGGGCAAACTCAGTCAACATATCACCACATTGAGGTGTTGGTTTTAAACTAGTTGCATAATTTTCCTAGCTCTAACCGCTTTATGTCAGCGTCCAGAACTATTTGAAAGAAGAAGTAATCTGTTATTCATGAGCGATGAAGTCCATAAGTGCAGACCTAGAAACTGGCTTTGCATAGCTCTCAACACAGGTATATTGATATTCCTAATGCAAGTACATCTCTTTTACACAGTTAATAAAAATGGAATTTTGTCCAATATTTTGGCATAATGCACAGTAGAAACAGTATTTTTGAAAAATGGTGGTGCAATCGGTATTAGCAAAAACAGTATAGAGGCAAACTAGCTACTGCTTTATGTCTTGTAGGGTGAGATGCCTTATTTTATTTTGTGTACAGTGCTCTATTCATGCTACTGTATGTAGCCCTATGAGGCTTTTGGGTTTTTTTGCGAGAGGAATAATTGTTATTGATAATGTAACACTGAACTTGATTTGTCCAAATTATAAATAAAAACTATTAACAACACATTAAACATTACTTAGCAGGGAATAAGAAATGAACAGGTACACTGCATTAAGAATCTCCTTCTGCAAATGTCACATTCTGAAACAAGTCTAAGAACATTTCTGAAGCAGTATATAACCCTAATAACCATATACTAAATTTATTTTTTTATTTTTTTATTTTACATTTGTTGACTGGGATAGTCCAACTGGATGCGTGTCCATTTTCAGCGTAGGCCCGGGAAGAAATGCTCCAAGGGTAAGCAGATACAGCATTACATAATACCAGCATTACATATTACAAACACACTACTTACAGTGCGTACATAAGTAAGCAAGTTAAACAAGTTCCACAGGTTAGAGTAAATCAAACTATGCAGTTTTTATGCAAAAAGTGTGTTGTTTCTGCATTTTAGCCTGTTGATAAGGACGGCCCCCTGAATTTTTTCTCATACCTGCAAATACCTACCATGTCATCATGAAGGACTGAATCCGCAATGCCTCACTATCTGCACAGATGTAAAAGTTACTGAATTACCATGCTAAATGCAACAGTAATAGTTTCTTACTTCCTAAAAACACGTTGCTAACTAGTTCTTGCAGGTGATACACATCATATTGAAAATTAACCCATGATTATATAGTAGAGAAAGCAGTATAAATAAGACACTGCTTTACTAAAGAGGTAAGTTTTTTTCTTACCCACAATGCCATGCAGTTATGTGTAAATCATTACCAGATACCTAACATGATGTCGTTTTGTGGGTGTATTTATAGTGAGAAACTAAGTGAGCAGTGAAAGTGGACAAATTGTGCAGCATGCTATAACCTTCACTGTTTACAAGTTCACTTACAACTTTAGTATGAAGAGTGCAATGAGGAATGAAATTTACTATAAAACACAGATGCTTCTGAAAGTGGCTAATATGCTTTAACCATCAGATAATCAACAGTCAACAGGTAATGTATAACATACTCTGATTTCAATCTACTCACAAATAAATATGTTATTTATTTAACTGAAGTGTATATCATCAGGAGTCATTATAAGCAAGTGGACATTTCTGCCATTTATTTAATACCATAAATTTCTTATCTTTACTTAATCCTCCCAGCAATAATAATTGAATATTTTAATTAAACTAATAACAATTGAACATGAGGGGATTTCCACAGTCTTCTATAGTCTTTACATACTTTTTCACAACCAACATTAATGGACTTCAGCAACTGGTACTCACTGTTCCCCATATGTGATTCTGGACATAACACAATTAGAAATAAGGCTGGAATAAGAAAGGGATGCTCATAAAAAACCCTGTTACAGCTCATAAAAAAATCCTGTTATATCCTGAAGTAATGTTTCATATCATCCAAGGGATGAACAATCCCTAAAGATGTTTCCATCCCATAATATGTCCCCTTGACATCTCCAGCAAAAGGGCTTTTATTATTTATTTATTTAATGGCATTTGTTTACTGGGATAGTCTACTGGGTCATTCAGACCCCATTTTCAGTGGGGGACCAGGGAGAAAAGCTCCACAGAATATACGCAAATATGAAACATATGAACAGTTAGTTGAAGTTGAACACAGTGACTCAATAACAAACAAGGAAACTCAAATAAGCAGCAGACAAAAATGAATATTAGACAATCTGTTGTAAATTCACACAGACATTCAGTGCAGTATGGCAATTAACACTTTCAAAAGAAAAGAGGAAGAGACAACAAGGATTATGTAACTATGATTGTTACAATCTACTATGTGCAGTTGTTACAAGCTTCTTTTACAGAAGGAAATACTGTCTAGGCTTTGGAACAGGATGATAGAACTGTCTGCAGACAGTTGTAGAAAAATAGAGGAAAACACAAGGGTTATGTCAATATGTTCGATTGTTATAAGGTACTATGTACAAATGTTTACAAGCTACTTTTACAGAGTGAAATAATGGTTAAGCTTTAGAATGTAGAGGTAGCTGAAATGCAGGAGTAGTTATAGACTCATGTTACCTATACAGGAAAGAGAGAGAGACAAATTGAATATAGGGTGTAGAAATGTGAGGGAGGCCATTGAAGTGAAAGTTGTCGGGACTTGAAAGTTCGGGGTAGGATACAGCTGCAGCTCCATATGGAGGAGAAGAAAGCATGTAAAGAAGTTTTAAAAGTTGAAAGGTTTAGGGTGGATGTAAGAGATACAGGAAGAGAGTTCCAATTTTTGACTACCAAGTAAGAGTAAAGTAAATGGCCTGCAGGTAGGTTTGGTTTATGTACCTGTAGCAGATGCTGATTTTTCAGATCTAAGGTAGATTCTATACAGCCATGATTGGGAAAAGAAGTATATAGACATACATTGCTAACCAAAAAAAAATCTAAATTTGTGGAATTTATTGACAATATGTGGGGGTCTGAAACAACCACTGCCAATGTTGGCTGTGGGATAGGAACCCCCAATTCCCTTTACCATGTCACTCTATACTTACTAGTGATATTATCCTTTGTGCTTATTAATATCTTATATAGTCAACTGAATATATCATTATCCATGGCCTCTCCTACCCTATTTTTCTAGAATCCATTGAACCGACTCAGTATGGATGAGTATGTTGTGTGAGTCTTACAACTTTCAGTTTGACCAGTTCCAAGATCAATCTATCATACAATTTTCCTATACAGGGTCATGTTGCTAGAGCCTCTCAAAACCCTGTGTGATATGTGCCTATTATTCACTATGAGCTGTTACCAAAAGTGTAGAGTCCCTGTGCTAGCTAAACTGGACAACACTAGCCCTTTTGATACTCTCCAACAGTTAGAATCATGTTTGGCAGCTGCTTTACATAACACCACAGTCCTTTGTACTTTTGCTACCACCCTATCACTTAGTGATAACTTATGGTTGTTGGTGCATTGCCTGTTTTTCTACATTCTGTCAATAATGAGTTCTGTTTTAGGCATATACATATATATATATATATATATTTTTTTTTTTTTTTGGGGGGACCATGGAGTTCCCAAAGACATTGCCTTCTGTCGCTGCACCTTTCTTAACACTTTTGAGTCTGTGGTTCGACTGTGATGTGTGTATACAAGCAATAGCCTGGACATCGCTATAAGAATATAACAAGTGAAATATACTTCCCCCGATGCACTTCATTCAAGACTTTAGCATATGAAACTATCCAGCTGTGTATTAGAAAACCCTTCCCTTTTTATGTATTGCTTTGCACATGCTGTTCATCCCCTAATCTGTGTTGGGGGGGGGGGGGTCAGTAGAAAGTATATCAAATGAATCAAATTAATTTGATCTATGAAGTTGCTTAAAACCTCCCCCTTGATCTGTGTGGATGATCAGTAGTTCACTTTAAAAGAAATAGGATAATTCACTAAAATTTCTTGACAGCAATGTATCCCCTGATGTACATCAGTCATTTGCTACAACTGTCTGATGTATCCTTCCTCAATCAAATTGACAATACAGAAGTTGTGTAAAGCCCTCAAAATTAAAGTAAATGCAAATTCATTATACATAACAAATTTAGGCATGGTATGAAAGCTTTATTAAATCTAGGTTTGACTCATATTTCTCACTTAATCTGTATAATAATGCATGCAAATCTGCACATTTACATGCAAACAAATAGCTCCAAAAGAGC
>NC_056727.1:1023691183-1023783683 GCF_019279795.1 Protopterus annectens | reverse complement strand
AAATAAAAGCGTGCGTTTCTGCTCCTGTTTGGTAATAGGTTGAAGCAGAAGCGTGAGTTCCCTCGTTTTTAAATGACGGTTAAAAACCAACATGCTGACATTGCTTAGACACTGCAGCTAGTTGTCAAGGAGATTCGTGCCTAGACTACTCTGATTCACCATACATCACATATTTAATTTATTTATTTACTTCTCCCCCCCTCTCTCTTTATGAATCCAGAGAAGAAAGGTCGATTATTTAGATACTGCAGTTTGCTATGCTCTGTGCATGGCAACTGAAATGTTTGATGCTTCTCTGACATTTTATTTCCAAATGTGCATTTGGTGCGATTATTTCTCCCAGCACCTTGTTTTTAACTCTTTTTATTTTTTGTTTATTTATTTTTTATGGTGGTGGGAGGCAGTGCACAAATGTAAAATGCTTACAGTTTTCGAGATGTGCTTCTGAACTATCTCAGCTTTCCATCCATGGTATTTGACAATAAACTATTTAAAGAGGACGCAGAAGCTTAAATAGACATAATGCAAGCCTTTCATGCCAGTGTTTGGCGCTGCCTTGGCTGTGGCTCTTGGCACCATTTCACATTACAGACGGGGGAGGGACAAAAGACAGAGTGAGAGGGAGAGGAGGGTGGGTGCAGCACGGAGACTGATTCAGTGCAGATTTGCAGCTCTGGGTATAAATTGTTTCGAGCTGTCAAATAGGCTCATTCAAGGCAACTGGAGCAATCCAAGTCAGTGTGCTGCAGGATCCCAATCAAATGCCTACATTAACACGACTGATTATTTAATAACATGAACACAGCCACTTCCACCGTATGGACTAAGGAAAGGGAAAAACAAGAGTGTATCAGAATACACCTGCAGCATGTCCTGTAGTATGAAGACCTAGCTGTGCAATCTGTGTACATAATCTGGCATAACAATTTTCACAAATTAATTACATGAGAACATTTAGGTTGTGGTTTCGAATCGCTACTGTCCGATTCTGATAAGAAAGTAATGCCAAGGAAGCCAACCAGAAAGGGCAAAGAGCCCCTCTCTTACTGCAGAATGAATTATTTTCTGGTTGCATTTTAGCATACAATGACTGCACTATAAAACCAGCAAGAACTTACACCTGAGAAAACGCAGGAGTAATAAACTTTTTAAAGGAAAGAAAAAAAAAGTTGTGAGGTCTAGTATGAGATAATGAACAGTGTCATACATCATTTATCTACTGTTACTATGCCATCCCAAAATTTCATTTTTAAGTTAAATAACGGTCACCAGTTCAAATTAAAGATTGCATTTTTTTGTTAATTTGTTTATTGATTTTTTCCATAGTTCTGGTACAAGAAAATTAATACAGTCTTTCACTGCACCCTTAGCCAAGTATTTTTCTTAATCACATTTTTGATCATGAAATGACATCTCCAAGCATAAGCAGTAGAGAAAATACATTAAAATAGAATGAGGTCCATTTCGCTGCTTGTTGGCTTTGCTGAAACACCTTAGTGGAACGGGTTAGTGTAACCCTTCTGTGTCATTCACCATTTACAGTATAACTATTCCCATAACGTTAAGCAGGGGGTCGATGCCTCACAGGTTCCAACATATTTTCAGCCTTATGACTAGCAGGAGGTAATTAGACCAAGCAAATATTTATGCAGATTGCTTTTACAAAAGTATCCCTAATTTGTGGATGTGCGTGCTTCTGTCTTCCCAGTGACACACACACACACACACACACACACACACACACACACACACACACACACACACACACACACCACCTCGCAGTCAAACACACACACACACACACACACACACACACACACACACACACCACCTCACAGTCAGAGCTTACCACTCTGATTGGTAGAGGCACACCGAAATCTTGCTTTATTTCTTTCGGTTTAGTTGGAAAACCCTGCAAGCGTACACACATTATTTAATATATTAGATCTCTAAGTCATGTGGCTGTAGCAGGTAAAATATGCCGAATCGCTCAGAAAGGACCACATACTGGACGGATTCCGACGTGATTAAATAGATTATTTTTAATCATTTTCAGATCGCATCCATGCAGGTATCCCCCTTCCCCCGCACTCATTATTAATCTAAGAACAGTTCCCTGGGGTGTTTCATTGGGAAATTCTGAAAAGCTTGATCCAAGATCGACATTTTCAGGGAACATCTTGTCTCCCTAACCCACGGGCTGACTTGGTTCATTCCAGCTGCAGAAGCAGAGCCTCGATGTATTGGGATTTTGCAAGCAAAAATATACCTAACCTCCCTTCCAACAATCTTATATATTCTTACCGAATCAGAAATGAAAACCTCTTCTGAATTGAAAAGTCCAGCGATCGGGACAGAATACAGCTGTAGATATAGGAAAAATTGGTATAAATGTGGGATTTTTGCTAATTTTCTAATGACGGTGGAAGTGCAACATTGGAGTCGGGTTCTTCTCATCTATATGGGGCTATTGGCTGCATCAGCAACTGGTAAGTTATAACTGCAAACAGTGCAAATACTTAGCTGTTTGCGGTATAGCACGTTTAACATTATGCATTACATACACCACAAGCAGAGCTGTACTTAACTGTGCTGAAAATAACTTTAAATGAAAATAAGGACCGAAATGAACGATTCTCACCAATATTTTACAATTGCTTTCTTCTGTTAAGTTCATGGTTGATTGTTGCAGTCCTTGTTTAGTAAATGGAGGATTTTCATATTTGTATTTGGGAGGAAGTGGATGGGGTACAGGAATACCCAGAGTTCTGACTTAACATTGGTAGTATTTAATGCCATATGCCAAACAGTCCGGTTGAAGCAGTGCAAGTCCAAGGTTAAAATGCCCACCATTATTTTGAACTGCGGTTTTTGTGAAATAATGCATCTCATTTTTAATCCGGAATGTTTTGTGCTGACTATATAAAGCGGATAAAATAAGCTGATTTGGTGCAGTCTCTTGAAACTGTTAGGTGTAGTGGCGATATGACATTCTTGTAATTCATTGCATCGCTTAGCAGCTGATAAGTCCTTCAGTAAAGTTTATTTAGTTATTTGTTTTCTCTAGAACTAGCCACAGATACTTATAGTTAGTAACCTCCACAGGGGGATGTCCCTCCTCACTGCTTACGTGAATCTTTTTAAAGTATATAGCAAACAGGTATCCAAGCGACACATTTTACTTTTACAACAGTGGTTCATTGTCCCAATAATGCAGATACCTTATTGAGCTTTTTTTTCTGTTTGTGCTTCTCGACAGCACTGTACAACTCAGAATCTACATAATCGATGCTATTGATTGTAGAGCATGAGGAATTGGTGACACACGGTTCCCCTTTAAGGGCAGTACATTTTCAACTCAAGAGTCACATTCAAAGTAGCTTTGCAATTCTCCACCATGTCTTGTTTTTTTTTCTTTACGCTGTAAAGATGGGACTAAACTTACTTAAAATTAAGATGACACTGGTTTGCACAAATCTGTGCTAATTCTATAGCAGTTTCATAATATCACAGTCTTACATTGCATACTTTTGCAGTTTTCTTATTTATAGCCTGTACTCCCTTCCTGTAAACTAAAAATGTATTTCCCCATAACTTCCTCATTCGGTCTGCTTTGAATTTTCTTTATGCACAGTCTTAAAAGGACGCAGGGACATAGCTGCAGACTGCAGTACTGATAATGCATGCAAGAACAATCTTACTTAATTCGGTATACTTTGCTTACCTGCTTCATCATCTACAAACACCCATTATTTTTCACCGGACAAATGTAAAATATATGCATACCACCTTGTTAAGTGAAAAAAGAAAAGGTTTTGTTCAGGGCCTGATTTTAGTCCATTTGATTGTAACTATTCAGTGAAATATCCTTTGCACAGTAATGTCGGGGAAAGGGAGACAGGAACTACTATGAATAGTATGGGATTATATACGGATTCACTATTGTGTCCTCTGGGAGTAACTGCACACTTAGTATCTGGATGTGCAACTTTTAGCAATGTTCTGGCATAATACGCTACTAGCTGCAATTGAGGGGAAATAAGTATTATTCTGTATCTAAAATTCTTTTATCTGTGGTCAGTATTTACTGTTATACACTTAACACTGACATTACAATGCATGGACCATTGTAGGCCCCTCACACATCTAGGGCTTCAACACACCGCGCTTTGTCGGGGCTTCCATTGTGTTCATGTTCTACTGCCAGGATTAAAACAGCAGTAGCCTGACTTACCCATAGTGGGGCACCAGAGATGTACATACCATCTGCAAGCCTGTTTTTCAAGATGGCATTGAATCTTCCTTCCCTGTATTTAAAAGACAACATTCTTGTCAAAAATCATAATCACTCGATGTTATTTATTTATTTTTTATACAGTGCTCTGCTCCATTTAAATAAATGGATGGCAGTGTCACATGTCTAATAATTCACATGTCTTAAGAGCTATTGTGTGCAAACATCTTGGGAGATGCTTTTCATTAAAAGGTGATATGTACATAGTAAATGAGTTTTACCTCAGAAGAGGTCAAATGTCAGGGTCACTTGTGCACATGCAAAACTGTAAGGCAGAGTTGAAATTTGTTGTGTTTAATGTCAGAAAGGGAAGTCTGACCTTAACATTTTATAAGCAGAATGTAGACAGGTGGCCTCTGCATTAGAACAGATTGAGCATATATATATATATATTTTTTTTTTTTGCTCCTTTGTTTGAGATGTGATATTTAGTTTAATTTAGGCAATGGCAATTATCAGTAAGAAAATTACATTTTGTAATAATATTGGTACTCTGAAGTTTAATTTTGGAAGCTCCTTGAGTTTGCATGATTTACTTCAAAGTCTGCTTGTCTGAAAAAAGTTTTTTCAGGTTTCTGTAATAATAATAATGTGTAAAAATAGCTTATTTTCAATTAATTCCCATTGTTTTAAATTGTAATGATTAATCATAAATAGGATTAGAATAAAACAGTATTTTCTGACAGATTTTCTACATGGGGAGAGGGAAGTTTGTTATCCCCCTGAAAGATCAGTTTTTCTCTGCTGCATCAATATTTTCCTTGGGACATGCCTAGAGATTGCAAACAGAAATGTATTACTGTTATTGGAGTGGGTAATGAAAATGCTAAGTAACATCTGGGGTCAGCATTTTTACTTCACGTCTGTAATAGATAGAAAGATTTGCTTCTGCAAATAAATATTAATTACAGAATGCAGCCATGCTTGAATATCATATTTTAATGTATCTGCTGAGAAAAGGAAATGTTTGAATAATAAGCAATGCCTTTTCAATTATATGCAGTTATGAAGGCAATCAAAACCAGGAAATAACAGAATGCAGATGAACAGCTCACGTCGACTGTATCGATAATTAGAAAAACGCTACTTAAGACTGAAAGGTTATTTGTGCAAATATGTAAAGAAAAAGAAAAGTGTAGCCCACATTTCAGAAAAGTCAGACTAAGACCTGCATTGTGACTATGATTTAGCATTAAAAAGATGTCTTGGAGAGATAACAAATAGTCTTTTAAATGTAAATTCCAAAGGTTATGTTCATTTGTTTGTTTGGTTACGCTACATTTATGTTTAATGAAGGATACAGGTCTGGTCTCTCAGCATGGTTAATTCTATATTTCTTTACAATCAGTTTTCCACTCTGCCATTCAGTGTTTAACTGTAGTTTTGCAGTAACAGTTTGACAGTTTATTAATACTGTGAAAGGTTTTAATTTCTTCTTGAAATTATGTCACTGCTGTTTGACGTGTACTATATGAGACCCTTAATGAGCAAAATTTCAAATATGTAGTCAGCATATTTAAGTGTTTTACCAAGTAAGCATAGATGACCTCCATGGGATAAATAAAATTGCTACTAAGAAAATTTATCAGCTACTTCAGATGTAAGCAATGTAAAAGGGAAGGGCAAGGCTTTTGCTGAGTAGTCCAAAGCCAAGCACACAAGAATCTTTCTTTCTTGGCTAAGAATGAATATCCTCATTTGAAAGGATGAGTCATTCCAAATTCCTCATCTAATTAAAACCTACAAGACAGTCACAGGCTGAATTCCAGCCCTATTGACATTCATTGCTGCAACTCGTTTATATGCCCAGATATGGGACCACTGGCTGAGATCTGTAATGGTATGGCATTATAAAAGGACAGCATGACAGCTTTTCCTGACAGCCATTACAATTTTTTTCCCCCAACAATAAAAAAGACATTCTGGGTAAGCTGTCATAATGTGCTGACTCATACATTATTTATAAACTACAACAGACCTCATGATGTCCATTAAGGATATAACCTTCACATCACTCCCTCAGCTACTTTTTCTAGATACCAGATTCTAATTGGTTGAAAAGAAGTTCACCTTTGAAATGACTTTCTCGTCTAAGGTATGAGGAGTGGTCTTCAAAATTTCATCCTGAACAATTGAAGTTATTAGATAATTTAGCTTCAGTAAACCACAGATCTAAATGGATTCAGTGATGCTTTCTTTTCATTCTTTTTTTGTTTGTTTTTTGTTTGAGAGGTTCTTTGTTCTGCAGATATGTTATGTGCATCATTTAAAAGAACCCCTTCTGTGATAGCATTTGAATTCCCTCATCCATCAGCTATCATATGTTTTCCAAGGGAAATTCTACACCAGTTTTGTTTTGATTTTCCCTATCTTTGCTGACAGGCAGTACAGAATGTGTTCACATTCTAAAATGCATCTCTGTCACGCGCGTTTCATTTGTAGTAGAGATAAGTTCTGCGCTGGAAATGCAAGTTTACACCACTGACATGGGATTTTAATTGCAGTAACAGGCAGTAAGGAAGGGTTTCTTTGAAGGACAGCTTTCAATGTTGTGTCTGTTGTATCAGCCAAATATTAAATATATCTCAGGAAAGATTCTCTGCTGGTGGTTTCAATGAATTTTTTAAAAGGGCTGCTTTCTTGCCAAATATTTTTGAATTTTAGGTCCTGTTCTGTTTAGCATGGAATGATACTATATGCTCTTTGTGCAGATGAATATCAGGATAGTAAGCTTTATTTTTAGTGCTATGAAGTAGAAAAGATATTTAGCATCTTTAATGTTGAAGTGTCATTATTAATTTATTAAAACTGATGTTGTAGATAGTTATGAATGAAGTTATCCCGAGTCCTGCGATATTTTTGTGGCTGCAACTTGTTGAAATTATACTGGACAAACAGTCAAATAACAGAAAATAGAAATTGTTAATACTAGACTGCATTAGCCAAAGTCCTGCAACATTCAACTAGCAGGTGCTAAATATTTCAGATTAATTATTCCTCAGGTCATTTTATTATACATGACTAAGTCACTCATTATGGGAATGTTGTTTCAATTTATCTTGAAGAGAAGCAGGTACCACATAGATTGTATTTGCATAATTTTTTTCCATTTTGAACAACAAAATTCAGTTTTGCTCTAAACCATCTCATCCTGCCCTGAAAACATCCACTAACAAGATACAGCATTGCTTACTAGAAATTGTTTCATTTAGTAATACTTGACATGTAAAAATGGTAGGCATTTTAGCTTTATTTATGGCTTTTAAACCTTGTATTTCTTTGTTGTCAAAAATAACTACAAGTTTTGTATGAAAATGATGTTTTGTTGTTTGTAGTGAGATGTTTATATTCTATTCTAGTTTAAATTGTCATAACTGAAATTGTAATATACTTTACTAGGGGAATGACATCTGTTTCCTTTACTGGGTTATGGTTTACTAGATCGATGCTTGATACAGTCACAGAACATTAGGCTAAATCCAAAGAAATAAGCATACAGCAGAATGAAAATTTATTTATCTGGAGAATAAAGACCCTTCATTTCCCATACAGAAGTTGTGTACCCCAAAACCCCCTCTTAATATATCTAAATCTGGGGTTCCCTGTCTTTCTTGTAAGTTGTATTAGCTCATGCATCTGGCCATGACCATTCATGCTTAACAAGCTCAGCATCAGTGCCGTAGCTAAACTCTGTTACTGTCTTGGCATTCTTAAATTGGGCAAAGTCTACAAAACAAATAAAACAGATGCCTCTTTCACTTGTGAGTCACATTGAGCAATGTTTCCAAAACTTTAAAGCTAAATTTTTAAACATGTTGATGAAGTATTTTATTATTTTTCTTAAACTAATAGATGCTAATAAATGTTATTATTCTTCTGTTTATTTAATCAAAAGTGGCATTATGAGATAATTTAATTTTATACAGTGGGAAGATTGCTACCTCTTGAATCTGGAGTGTTTCTCCCCAGGCCTCTGATGAAAATGGACTCTGTCCAATCAGACTTTCCTGGTAAACAAATGTTACATAAATAAATAAATAAATACAGCAGTGAAAAACTTAAAAATCCTTTTAACTAAATTGGGAACAGTGTTTAGTTTATGCAAAGCATGAAAGCACATGTGATATATTAAAGCAAAACTGCAGATGTATTTTTTTGAACAGATGCATTCCAACTGCATATCTGCATAGAAAATCCAGTCCTCACTTCTCTTTGCTTTGTCTTTCATTATATGCAAGTATTAAAAAGAAAAAAAAATGTATAAGGTTTACAGATGTTTTAGTGTATACTTTAGGAATATCGTTCAGAGATAACAGCTCAGCAGAGGAATTCACACTGCACAGATAAGCCAAGCTGTGCTACTCTGCTATAAAGTGATTGATAATCATGACTATGAGTTGATCAGATGAGCAGTTTGAACAAATACTTAGCTGTGTACCCCCACACACATACACACCAGTGACACACATAGGCGAACCCTGTATAATTCACCCATTTTAGTGACTATCTGAAAACAAAAGCTATGTGGAACAAATCAACTACAGGTCTGATATACTTAGTCATTCATATTAGGTAGGTGAGACTCCCCTTTACACATACACACACACGCACGCACACACACACACACACACACACACACACACACACACACACACACACCACACACACACACACACACACACACACACACACACACACACACACACACACGCACACACACGCACACACACACAAACTCACATAGACACACACACACACACACACACACACACACGTACACACACTCAAACAAACTCACATACACTTGCGCAGACACACACACACACACACACACACACACACACACACACAAAAACACTATCCAGAGGTAGTACACCCTTCATCCTCAATTTTCCTACCAATTCCAGTGTCAGGCAGTAGTCACCCAGCACTAGCAGAGGCATACATAAATGAATTCACAATAAACATCAATTCCCATATAATCACAATACACATTCAGACTTTGTCCCTGTACCCACACACATACAGACATAGAGATGCAGAATTGCATGTGCACTATTACCTGGGTCAGCAGTCTGTGCAGTGGCAAGCTGCTCTGCTTCCCTTGGAACAGCTTGTCCTATAGGAATGCATAGACAATAACTGCATGCAATTATACATTTTATGCACTGCTGTGCTTGGATGAATTGCCCCACTACCTGCTTTATGTGCTAAGAAGTGCACCAGCATGCACAAGGGCCTAATTTAAATAGGTCATGCACACACTGTAGTGGAACTCTTAAACCTTCACTGGGCAGCACAATGTTCATCTATGTGGAACTTCTTTGTTAGTGTATCCAACTATTCATTTGGACTATGAATACCACTTTAGATCAGTTATGAACACCTTGGACTGAAATATTTTTTAGTTCTTGTGCAAACTGTTAGGATTTTAAATACAGAAATAATGTGACAGGTTTAATTTAAATTTCTGATTTCTAGCTGATAAATAACATGCCTCCTAACAGAGAACAAATGTCTATTTTATTGAATTCAAAATTTTGACAACTTTGTATTACTGAATTTAGAAGCAAGTTGTGATTTTAGTCAATGTGATTTTTTAAAGAGCTAGCAAATTAGAAATCAGTGTAGAGTTTCTGCACAGATGCACACCCAGAAATATCATTACTTTCCTTGTAGCATGCATATTCTCGCCGATAGAATGTTGTATAACAAGTGCTAGTCATAAACTGTGGCACCAGGATGTCTTTTTCAATGGGGCTATACAAGTAAGAGGCAGATTTAATTCACTGTAAATCTACGGGATGGAAGTTTATATATATTAATAACTTCAGTGACAAACAAAGCACTGTACTGAACCACACTATTGCTAAACATTGGTTATTCATTTCCAAGCATTCACTTAATTTATAGAATTACTTTATCTGATTATTATGATTATTATTATTATTATTATTAAAACACTATTTTCTTGACGCTAAGTGTGATCCATCATGTACTCTCTCTCTTATTTAAAGTGTAATTCGGTGTGTCAAATAGTTTTCTATTTGCATGCATGCAAAAAAGTTAAGAATGTGAACCTCTTATACATCATTTATAATGTGCTACTTGTAGAAAAAAAAAACATTATATTATATCAAGTTGCCCTCATATCTCAGTAGGTGTTTTGCCATAACAAATCATAGACTGTGGACTCTTTTTTGGTCATATACTATAAAACATTTTTGCACAGGCTGAGAAAGGCCAAATATAAATATTTAAGAATATCTTCAAATGATCTGACCATTTACAATCCAGAGGAAATATTGCTATATTAAGTAACAACCTACAACCATCAAACCACAAGCATGATGTCTTATATAGTACCAACTACATCAAATGACAATTGATAAAGATCGATGTGTCTCTAGCTACAGTAGCAGCAAGCAGCAGTGTAAATAAAGAGTAGGAATGGCCATTAGAATGTATTAATTGCATATCCCTTAGGAATGGCCATTAAAATCTATTAATTACATATTCCATAGATATTCTGTCACAGATTCTCAGCTTATAAGCTCTTCCAACTGGAGAAGCTGGACATTAGATCATGCACAGCAATTAGCGTAAGTGTTGCTTTATCTTTGCTGCATTTCAGGACTGTGCAAACAAGTGTAGTGCCTGAAGAACCATACTTATATCAAGATATACTGATACACTGATATAGTGATACACTGATATACTGATGTACTGATATACTGATATAGTGATACACTGATGCACTGATATACCGATGTACTTATATACTGATGTACTGATATACTGATATACCTATATACTGATACACTGATATAGTGATACACTGATATAATGATACACTGATACACTGATATACCAATGTACTATTGTACTGATCCACTGATATACTGATGTACTGATATACTGATATACTGATAAACTAATATACTGATACACTGATGATATACTGATATACTGACACACTGATATACCGGCACAGTGATATACTGATATACTGATGTACTGATGTATGCATATACTGATACAGTGATATACATATATACTGATACACTGGTTTACAGATACACTGATGATATACTAATATACTGACACACTGATATACCGGTACAGTGATAAATTGATATATTGATGTATTGATGCACTCATATACTGATATAGTGAAATACAGATATACTGATACACTGAAATACTGATATACTTATAAACTGATATGCAGAACCAGCAGGAACACTAACCTGAAGCAGGTGGCACAATATATCAGCCGACATCATACTGGACAGCACCTCATCCAGACAGGTTTTCAGAACCCCCTTCACTCTAAAGTAGTAGTGAACTGTGAAACAGTATAGCAAGCATAAAATACTCTCAAAGAGTTTCAAACTGTATGCTTATATGGTCTGATATTTTTAATTTCTAACTGTATAAAGAGCAGTGCATGGTATTTTTTTTTAGTTAATGTCAGATGACTACATTTGTCTGTCTATTCTTGCTCATCCTGTACTGTCAAGCACACATTTGTGGCAGAGAAAATCAAACCAAGAAAGGCTCTTTATAAGTTGTGGAAGTGGTGCAGAAAAAGTTGTGCAGTTTGTCTAGAAACAGTGGTCATGTCTTACACTGCACTGAATGGTCAGATAATTGTTTGAAAGTGCAGAACTGAGTATGATGTAGAATATGGTCTGCTTGAAACTCATGGGCCTTGTTAGTGTTGGGAATAACATCGTGGAATTTTAATAACGGTTCTTAAGGCTTTGAATGATTAACACTTGTGACATTTATTTCTGTCCCATTACTGCAAGACAGATAAAAGCTCCTAATGATAAATTATTTTTTCAATGTTAAGAAAGAGGCAGAAGAAATCTCATGCATGTAAACTTAAGCTACACAGTTTAAAACTGAAAATGGAAAATGTCTATTAGCCAACTGCTGTTGTCAGAATGCTGACATGAGTAGTGATCACCTATGGTGTCACTCAAGAGCAACTGAAGGCATGCAGGTGAAAAATATTTACTGGTGTTAGTGCTATATTTTCTTGGCACTGGGACAACAGCATGGAGTCTTTCTTGTCTTGGACACAAAACAGTATAACATATACGATGGACAGCAGGCAGGCAAAACAGTATAATGTATACGTTGGACAGCAGGCAGGTGGTCTGTTTCATGTACCAGCATATGAGTCCACATCTTTCTCACTGATATCAATGAACATTTGACCTACCAAGTAATATAAATAGTGCATAGTTTTCTGGAGAGCTGATGGCCTGTTGCCTACCCCTACTACATATCTAGGATAACCTAATTCATTGGTTACCGTAATATGGCAGGGAACAACAGACAGAGGCTGAGGATTTGAATGATGTGTAAAGTTAGTTGAAACCTAAGCTACAAGCAAACATTCATTTATAACAAATGAATATGTTTAAAGTATGACTTTAAATATCATATCTTTACTGATAGGGTCAAGACCAGAACAGATTTTGTCAAATATTGCTGCCAATTAACTTGTCAAGGCAGTTAAAGAAGCATACAGCACATGACAATATCTGGGCATCCTTTGCTAGTTATAACTACTCCAAGGGAAATATGTGTTTGCCTTTATGAACAGAAGAGATCTTTAAGACCACACAGTTTTGATGCTGTTTCTAGATTTTAGCGATGCTCTTCTACATTCACTTTGCTTTTATTTGTTGATTCTTTCTGTGTCCGTTTTTCACAGACCCTGCGGAATCTATTTATATAAATTAAAAAGGTTATAACTGAACATAGCTGTCCCTCAAGATGTACACATTCTATGTACACATTATATGATCATCATTTATTTAATTTTTATTATCACTATGACTTCCCATGGTTTATAAGATGACTACTGTTTGTGAAAGCACTGATTCATTTGTCACCCAACTCACACTGCTGCTGGTGATATTTTAGTTGTAGTGTTCTTTGAGATAGGACAGCAGCTATCCCTGATGTGACCAACTATCAGATCCAATAAGATTAAGTCCTACTGATAAAAATGATTTTGTTTACATTTGTTTTATGGTGTGCTTGTAAGTTTATTGCAGCACTTACCATCCTCTACTGTCTCTTTCAGCTGAAAAGACAAAGAGCCAACATCCTAGAAATACATTTCTATTTCAGACCTTCTGTTGCAGCTAAGGTCACTACAGCAATGAGACTGCATGGTTACACGTCTTCAAAAGCCCCAAGCAGTCCACAAACTGTATACTGTAGAACTTGCAAGGAAACTTTCTGCCTTGCTGCTTTATTGTGGGCAACAGATAGAATATGTCACATATGGGTGTCATGCTGCAAACACATTGAGTTGAAATACCTTGGTCCAAGGTGACAGAGTATCGACAATACAAAACAAGTTCCAAAGAAGACTGAAGACCGGACTAATGGATATGATGTAGATTAGGAACAAGTTCATTTTTTTAACACTGGGCATAAATTAATGACACCTTCATTCAAAAAGGGATCTATACCACAGTTTATTATAATTTCATATACTATATGTATTTTGTTTGGTATGGGGTTTATAGTCTGCAGTATTTACATATTCCAACAGCATCTAAATGGCATTCCCTGTTTTTTTTATCTGTGTGCCACTTACAAAAGCCATCAGTTCAGCTTGACTAATTCTTCCTTGTAGTGGATTTGTGCATCATGTTCTTCCAAACTATTAGGAGTTGGAAGTATGAAACACAGCAGTGTAAAGAGCAGTCTTTTAAGCCCGTTTCCTTTATTTTCAGTGAGGATATGTCAAAATAATAGCCATGAAAAACATCAGCGCCATTATTTTCTTAGAGAATGAATAATAATGTCAGAACAATGAAATGAGTCGATGGAGCAATGCATTATGGATGAAAGACATGATATGTATCCCATAATCCTACCACATGAGGTTAATGGAAAAAAAAATTAAAACTGACACCCATTTTGGAAAAAAAATATTCATTCCAATTAAGCTCTCTAGAAGAAAGATTATGGAAGGATAATGTCCCTTCCAAAGGTCTGTGAGTCACTCGTGTTTGCATTTAGCTTCAAATGAGTGAAGAGAGATGCAGAGTACAATCCAAGTATTAAAATTTAGAAAAGTTACCATACATAGTATAGCCTATAAAAGCCATGTCAATATCATACTCATTTTATAGCAGTGACCAGGAACAGAGTAAACTAAATGCAGTATCAGTGTCCATTGATTACATAAATGTTAACAGCTTCTTCCTATCCAGCATGCCTCATACCAAACATTCAAACTTCAGAATTAGAGTTCACTGAATTCTGACTGCTGTCCTTTTTACAAAAACACAGCTGACCTTGCAACATTGTTTTTTTTTTTTTTAGTGAAGCATTATCATAGCCATCCAAAGTTTTTTTTTTCTCTGGCAGTAAATAAAATTGTACTAAAGGATTTGAAAAAAAAATCATTTAGTTGCTGACAGCAATGACATTAGAATGATTGGCATGGATATGGAATTGTATGCATTATGCATCCTTTTTAGTCTAGTTTTATGGAAGTCTCATGACTTATAAATTTTATTTCTGTTTTAGATGGGTAGGTGGACATATTATCTAAACAATTTACCTTAACTAACAGTTTGCTTGCTTCTTAGCTGTGCTGTGCATTAGTTTTTCCCTATTTCTAGTAATACATTATTATCCATTTTCATTATGCTGTCTCTTTGTTATTTGTATTTAATGATTTGCATTAATGAATATTAATTGTGATCTGTTTAGAAATCTAAAGATCATTGATATCCTCTTCATATATGCGCAAGTGTGTGTGTGTGTGTGTGCGTGTGTGTGTGTGTGTGTGTGTGTGTGTGTGTGTGTGTGTGTCCTACTGCCCAAGCCAAAGGCAGCATTCTGGGATATGATATTTCTCTTTTCATACTGAATATGTCATCAGATATGCTACTGTTCAGTTTAAGCAAACCTTAACCAAATCTATCTTGTCTGCAGCATTGAGAATATAATCTTAATAGGTGACCCAGTACCCAACCTATTATTTAAATTGTTTATTATAGCAATAACCGATGACATCGGTCTGGTATATTGAAGATTTATTCACGGTTGGTGTGGTTTAATCACAAAGGTGAAGCCCAAGTGATTAAATAAAGCCAAGCATGGGTAAATCTTCAATGTATCACACCACGGAGTCAGTTATTGCTATCATACAATGACATTATTTAAGAAATAAAAAAACTTACTTTTCTTAAATAATGTCCTTGTATAATGCCTCCGTGGTGCCCTTCTGCATTTTTTCGGTATTCTGCGGCTTTTTCTGATGTACTGTGCATGCGTATAAGACTTGATTTCTCATGCTTATGCATCAGTGCTGTGCAAAGGAAGCAATGGAGAAAGGAATATCTCTGTTGCTTTTATTTATTTATTTATTTATTTATTTATTTATTTTTATTCAAAAGAACAAAAGAAACTTGGAGACTTTTAATGTCCGGGAGAGCCAGGCTAGACAAAACAAAAGGATAATCAGGTAAGTTTCTTTAGTTTTGCAGAATGTATCTGATTATCCTCTTATTTTTCTCTGCTCCATCTCTCTCGTTCATTTGAGGTCTTCCATTTTCCAATTTGATTAAAAAAAGAAAGAAAAGTAAAAAATTTATGAGATATACTAATGGAAAAAACTCCAGGTGACTGGACCTTTTTCAGTTGGTATATTCTCGGATTTACAATGGGCACGCTGGTTGGGCTGACCAGTCAGCGTGCTCATTTTTGAATATTACTGGACAGTCATTGTATAAGAGAGAACTTTTGGTAATGGATCCTTTCCAATCAAATGCCAGACATGAAATAACCAATACATATTAAAGCATAAAACAAAACAATAATAGCTTTCAAGGGTTGCTATAAAGGTTAAAATGCAATAATGTATTATCTTGTATACTAAAATATCTCATTCATCTGAAACAAAATATAAAGCTTGTCAGAAGAAAGCACAATAACCTATGAGTATTTACGTTAACTGCTGATATATAGAAAAATCGAATGGAAAACCAGTTGTGATAGCTAAGCAAGAGAGGATAATTTAAATAAAGAAACTTTAAGGGAAAAGGCAGTAACCTAAAATCTATACTTAAAGTAACTTAGTACCAAGAGACAGCTGAAATAGTCATTATCTAAATCACTAGTATTATGATTGAAACAAACATGCATATAGCATGCTAAGTAATTAAAATAAGATAGGAACACAAATTGCTATAGTCAGTACTTTGTTATAGCCAGGGCCTATCCAAAGTATTATTACAAAATTTCAATGTTTCAATGCATTATTTTAGTTTACAATCTCAGAAGAGGTCATAGCAAACTGTTCCTCATGTGGACATACTACTCCAGAAGTCCTTGTCACCATATCAGTTATCTAATCTACTATTAGAAATGTACAGATTTTCTTATAAACATATGTCAGCTGGTACTTTATTCCATCTTCTGCTTAAATTGTCCTTGAAAAAAAAAACTCTTTATGCTTGGATCTCATCTTCTCTCTGCTTTAAAAATCACTTGGCTATTTCCTGTACTCAGAGAGAGATTAAAGATTGAAATGTCCAAACTTAAGTCAAGTAATCTGTTCTTTAGGTGCTTATGTACCCATGTCAATCATCCCTGTGTAAGTGGTTGTGATGTGTTATGTAGTCATCATAGAGTTAACTTGTGCAATACACTTGTACACTTTCCAGCCTGTGAGTATCATTAGTATCATATATAGTATGACATCCAGTACTCAGTACTCCATTTTGGGCCTAGTTTTATGTTGTAAAAGGGCAACAACTTTTCACCACTTTTTCATGAAACTGATTGAATAATAGTTATAATTCTACCAAATATATTTCCATCTTTAATACTTATAATAATACCAAATATATTCCTATCTTTTAGTAGATGTGACATTTAAACCTTCAGTCTTCAGTAATGACTACTCCTAAACCCCCATAATTTGCTCACTTCTTAGTAATTTTCTTCTTCAGACCATAAGAATTCTCATAGTAATACCTGCTTACATGCATAACTCTCCATTCCTTACTATTGAACAAAATACTGTTCTGCATCGATCAATTTTGTAAATTTGTTTGGTCAGCTGTAATCCCCAGCATTCCAGCTGTTATAGCGTCCTCTACATGATTACTTGTCCAGCAGTTATTGCTAATAGATAATGTTAACATAAATGTTGAGAAAAGAAGAGGTTCCCTCTTGAAACCTTGTCAGACCCCTCTTGTCTCCCTGTACTATTGTGATTAATCACTCTTATTTCAATTAAATATTTTTGTACCACAACCAAAATGGAAGCCCCACTTCTGCAATGCCTTAATCACTGAATTAGGGGAAACGGAGTTGAAAACCTTTGCCATGTCTAGCAATGCAGTATCTACTGGATTACCAACTTTGACTACTTTCACCATATTATATGAAAGCTTATTAAGTTAGTCATGCATGATCTACACCTTGTGAATCCTTGCAGAAAAATGTCACCACTGTATATTTCCTTATGCAGATAAGTTATTAACACACTTTTGAAGCATTTCCCTATAACGCTTATAAGATTTATTGGTCTAGAGATTTTTGCTACAGTTGTTTTGCCAGACTTAATTGGCAGTACACAAACCTTTCTCCATGGCTGAAGATAGATTAATACAGTCTCCTATTTGGAGGCTGAATACAGATTAATGCAGTCTCCTTTTATGAGGCTAATGATAGATTAGTGCTGTCTTCTTTTTAGAAGAAGCAAAATTAAAAGATTAGTCATGCACGTAAAAAATAAGGCAGATGTAACTAAAATAGCACAGCAAGCATAATTCCAAAAAAAAAAAAAAAAAAAAAAAACAATGACAGGAGAAGGCTAATATGCAGTACATACAGAAGGTATGTAAAAGAAGTGCAGAACAGAGGACCAACTAGATATATTACAATATAAAGAGAAATGATACAGCAGGAAAGTGTGAGTATTTCATCTGGAATGGTAGATGCTGGATAGAGAGAATGCAGAAATGCATATTGAATGGCACTGCCAAAACTGCATCAAAACGTCCTGTGAAATGGCTAATGAAAGGCAGAAGAAATTATAAATGCACCTGTTAACTGTACAGACTACATTGATATAGAAGTCCTTAAGCTGGCAGTGGACAAAGTGTGCTGAAAGCAAATAAGTAGGTGATCAGTGAAACAAATGACTAGCTAAATGTAAATGATTTGAATGGAGGAAGTAGCTGCATAAATGAAGTAACAGGTAACATTCAAGCATATCTCACTGAGGAAGCCAGTTGCACCTACAGTACCTTCAAGACAATGAAATAAAAGAGTAAACAGGACATACAACCAATCCAACAAAAACACAACAAGAAAAACCTAGCAAACTAGAGTTTGCACCATGTGATTCCTTGAAGTCTCTTATAAAAGAAGATTATGGGATAGATGCAAATGAATCCTTAAGGACACCAGGTATTTCAGCTATATGGCAATTCCAAATGCCCATTTAGAAAATAGATAAGCCCACTTATGCTGTGCTGATGATGTCATAACAAGACTGAAACATGCATGTCCACAGCTAGTGGGGTTTGGCTTTATTGGCCTGAATTTGCCCATTTATCGACTTAAAAAGAAATAAGTCATGGGCATTCAGAATTGCCATATAGCTGAAACACCTGGAGTCCTTAAGGGACCATTTGCATATATCCCATAATCCTCTTTTACAAGAGGTTTCAATGACTCACACAGTGTAAACTCTGGACTGGCTAGGTTTTTCTTGTTGTCTGTACTTCCCAGACAATGAATAACCTAAATACTAAAAAATATTATTTCCAGTTGCTTATCAAATGCAAGCAGTCTCACATTTCTGAGTAACAGTGTATACTACCTTGTAAATGTGAATATCTGTTTGTATATTTACTGCATGACTGTACTTTTGTAAGTAGAACCTTTCATTCATTGTCTGTCAGCCTGGCCTGGGTCATGGATGAAAAGAGTAAGCTAACCATACCACTCGACTACTTGTCAAGTTGAACGTAAATAATTAAAGAAGCAAATAAATAAATGAATGCATGAACGAATGAATAAATGGTTTGCTGATTAATGTGCTCTGGCATCTTCACAGTGAATTCTGTAGGTCTGTCAGGTTTCTGATTTCAGGAGGAAATGCATCCGACAAAGATGCACAAAGACTTGAAAACATTATGTTCCAATATAGAGAGAGAATACTGCTGACAAGGAAAATGAGACTGGAAAAGATGCATTTATTTTTGATTTTGCCACCATTTTTTTTTCAGTGTCTAGGTGTGCAGTAGTGATATCATTTTTCTTTCAGTTTCATATCATTTTGTGGATACACTTTGTGTGACTGCGTCTTATTTACTATGTGACTAGCTTAAACACAGAGTGAAAGTGAGGAAGAATTTAAAAGAGAAATGATTCAGAGGATAGTGTGCATACCTTTATTACATGAAGCAATATCTGTTGGTAAGATTCCATACTCAGACCCATGTCTGAAGCATCAGAGGTAAAGGTTTAGTCAGTAAGTTGCCAGGCCACTTTCTTCCTCTTCTACTTCATCTTCTTCTTCATTTTCTTCTTCTCCCTCTCCTTCAGTAAATGGGTAACATTTGTAGTTTAAATCTTTATATCTTCTTTATTGACAGAATTCATAGCTTCATAGACTGTTACTAGACTAATGACTTGGGGGGGGGGGGCTTTCTAAGTCTAGCCAAGTTTTTGCGAAAAAATAATTATGTCCTGTATCCAAAAAGGACATTGAGGGTTAGGCGTTTATAAGCTGTGTCCATAAGGGCCATGGGTACCAGGCCCAGTGTAAAATTCCTATTCCCCATCCACTTGATTTGGTTGTGCTTAAACTGGGTGATAAACAAACACAGCTTCACATAGATTTGAAGCCTGTTCCATAGGAGTGGGAGTCTCTGGGACACATATTTGACTTTCCAGCATGTTTTGTTTAAGTTACAGACAAAAGTCAGTTCCCTAGACCTTTTATTTCTGGTACTCTTTGACTTATGAATATTTAGGAGATTCATAAGTGTGGGGTTGGTGGATGCCTTGTAAGTCAGGCATAGATCACCCCTTAAACATCTGTAGGAGACTGAGTAGAGGGAAAGGGCTTTAAGGTGCTCTGCATAAGGCAGGTTTGTTATGCTTTGTATTCTTTTTGTAAGGAACCTTTGAGGTCGCTCTAGCTGATGCATATGCCTTGTCAGGTACCTTCATCCAGTGCTTTGGTGACCCTCTCAAAAAAGTCCACTAGATTTAATAGGCATAACCTTCCTTTAACAAAGCCAGTTACCTATGTCCTCATTTATCATGTCCATGATGATTCTTTCCATAGCATTACATACAAGGCTAGTAAGACTTATGGTCTGTAGTTACCTGGATCAGTGATTGGACCTCTTTTATGTAGGGGAATGACTGTAGCCATCTTTCATTCCTTGGACAGAACACCTGACTGAAGGCTCCAGTTGAAAAGTGATTCAAGTCAACCAGAGAGGTCATGTTTCATGCTATTTATTAAACATCCCAGGATGTTAACAGGGCTCATCGATGCAGTAGTTTTGGCCCTGGAAAAAAGCATTGATGAGCTGTTCCCTAGTAATGGTTGGGAGATTGTGTTAGGTGATATTTCTTTTGGACTGTCTGCGGTGGGGGGAGAAATTTGAGCTGAACCTGTCAGCCAAAAGGTTGAGAATCGCCTTCTGTTCAGTGTTGGTGATGCCAGTTACAATAAGTTCTGTGCATTGTTGTGTATTTCCTCTAAGTTTACACACATAGCTGTAGAAAGCTTTGTGTTTGTCCTTTGCCTCAGAAGCTGATTTTTCTTCAAAGTAAGCCTTTGAAGTATTAATTACCTGTCTTAGCTACCTGTTTAGATTGGTCACAGGGCTTTTAGTATGCATGACTTTGTTCCTCCTATGCTTGTCCAAGATTTCTTTTTCTTTTATTCTATAACCAATTGATATTGTCATTCCACCAGGGTGGCTTGTCTTTTGAGTTTGTCTTATTTTTAATCTGAGTGGGCACAGCTATCAATATGGCTGCACAGAGATATTGAAAATAGCTTAGTGTATTATGTGGTGTTTACTGGGTTTGGGGGTGCTTGGAATTTAATCAAGGTGTTGCTTAATAGAGAGAGGTTAGCCTTGGAATCGTTCCTAAATGTTTTTGGTTTCACTGGATCCCCGGATTTAATTTTATTTCAAATAATACTGCCTTATGGTCAGATCTGAATTACAAGTCTTATTCTATTTAGTATGCTGATGAAAGATTTGGGCTTCTGAGACAGCACAAAATACTTTTCAGTGGTGACTCAGAAAAGTAAAACAACATTACCATAAGCACAGCATAACAATATGTTGTTTAACCTTTTGATTATTGCTAAATATAAAATCACTAAATTATATATGACAGGCATATCTAATCTTGGCAAAGTAGGCAGAAGAACTGATAATCATCTATTAAACGAACTGCGTTAAGTGAAAGAAAGACAGTTCTTTATACAAACACAGGGATGATCAGAAAAGAACAAATGACACTTGTACGTAACCGTGGTACAGCATCTTCTGAAAAATAAGTTCACAAGTCATAGTAACAGTTATATAGAAGGTTTCATGGAGAGTGCTGCAAAAGCCAGCATAATAAAAGAACACCTCAGTAAAAAGAAAGGGGAGGTTCAAATGGGACATACGTTTCACAGAGCTTGGTCTCTATAGCAATGCTGTTATGGGAAGAACAACTCAAACTTATGAGGAAAGGGAGTTGCAGAGGACAAGAACATTGCAGAAAGAAAGACATCATCTGAGCAGGATAAGTTTAGTGTTATCAAGGAGATAATGGCTGTTTTGAGACTTGGAACTCCTTTTGATGGTCTGGACAAGAAATGTGAAAAAGTCTGTAAACCATATTGTGTTGCATGCTGTAGACAAGCATACAGGAATTAACCAGTTTTTGGAATAGATGGATGCAGTTCAGATTAAATTTCAAACAGAAAATACTGAGTTTGCAGTCTAGTGATAAGGAATATTAATATTGTACTGACCAAGGAAAAGGGTATTATAAGAAAACAAGACAAAGAGACTACTACTACTGTGGAGTGTGTATATACCTCTCATCCTCTAAGCACAATACATTTTGAGAAAGCTAAAGTAATATAGAGAAAAAGGCCTACAATCAGAGTCAAATTTTAAACATTGATCTTGCAAGTTTATAGCAGCTAGAATAGTAGGTTTTGCATTATCATTTATCTCCGAAAGGTATGAAGCCTGAAACTCAAATTTCTACCATTATTTGTTATCTGTTAGGAAGTCTGATACTCAGATGCCTACCATTGTAGGAGTTTATTTCTCACTGATTTGCCAGAAAACCACACATTTCATGAGAAACAGACCAAAAATATGAAGCAAAAATCTGGACATTCTGCAAAAATATTGACATTCAAGAGTTGTGACTGCTGGTAATATATTATTCTCTATTTGTATTATGCTGCCTTTTTTATTCTTTGTATTTAAACGTTTTTATTAAAGAATATTTATCATGATTTGTTTAGAAATCTAAAGATACTTGATATCTATCTATTTAATTAGGTTTATTATATATCTGCTAAAAGGTATCCAAATGATCCATGTAGCCATGGAAATGCTTAAAAGTTTTTGTGATATCCTTTTCTGTGATATCCATTCTGTGTAATTGTTGTGTATTGTTTTGTGGACATACTCTGACCTGCGTGACTGTGTCTTATCTGCTATGTACTTATCTTACGTACAGCGTGACCATGAGCAAGGATACTAGTTGTGGATTATAGCTGACTGCATGTTGTCTTCTTGACACATCCACTATAAATTATCATATAGTATCCAATCAGCTCATGACTACTCAAAAGTAAAAGGTCTAAAACTTTGGGATGTCAGAAACTTAAAACAAAAGGTTGTAAAATATTTTTTTTCAGAGGACAAGGCTCCTCCCTTTACTGCTGAACATGGAGACAAGCCCCTTACACCTTTAAATCCATGGTTGCAGAAACACAGAGAAAATGGAGAATGTACGAAAACAACTCACTTTCTCCATCTTCTTAAAGTGCAGAAAGTAAACAAGGACACCATCTGCAACCTACAACCAACTCTATAGGGCATGATACAGCATCATTTCTCCTTTTTGATACTAAAAAGATTACTGGGAACTAATGCTCTTGGTGTGGAGGTTTCCTTTTTTGGGGATAAGAACGTGCACCTTTGTTTTAGATAAGAACCTTGTGACACCAGCTTTATAAATCTGTTTAGCAGTGAAGCGAAAGTATAATTTATTTGATGGTACTCATTCTTTTCTTAAGTAAGTGGAGAAAGTGTTGTGCTTATGTAGGAGAAATTGGTAAGTTATGTTTCATTTGCTTCTGTTTAGAGCTATTTATATGCTTAGGTAATATTACATTTTCCCAATCTTGCTGTGAATATAACTTGCTCTCACAGAGCAAAAGCAATTACAAGGTATTATTTTATTTGCTTTAAAAATCAAAAAGTAAAATATAATTCTAACAAAGTCACCAGTCATTCACAGGGCATAGCAAAAGTGGTTACATAAAGAAATGTCTGCAGATATTACAGTGAGCACAGGCATGTATCCTCATAGAGCTATGCGGATGAGGGGAGACTCCCCTTTTATAACTACAGAAATGGCAATTGCTGTCACAAGTAAAACTAAAACCACAAACTACATGGGTCCAGCCAACATGCTTGGTGGTTTCCAGATATATAATCAATGAAAACCTGTCTAGATCCCTATTAATTATGTTAACTAAAATGTTTTGATGTGGCTACATCCCTAACCTAGTCATAGGCTATAGTGGTATCAGTTCGGGGGAGGGTCTCATGAGACCTCCAACAATTTTAGACCCATCAGCCTGATCAGCATATTATATAAATTATTATATATAGCCACAATAGATCTTATCTAGATAGACGTAAGGAACCTACTTCTGTTGTTTGAGAAAGAGTACAGGTTTATTATGGGACAGGTTGTGTACTGAAGTGTGGTATTTGTTGAAAAGTAAAAGTAATACTTCAAGAAGGGCTGATCATGCATACTGATTAGTGCCATTCCATTTTATTTATTTATGTTTGTTTAAGTCGCTAGAGCATTGATCAACATATGGCATGTAAGGGGATAGCTAACAGAACAGCAGCACTGAGAGTCAATTCATATCTAATTCAATAGAAAAAAACACTGAATAAGCAACAGGACAAAATGTGTTGAGTCTGAGGTTACCGCTCTGAGCTGAATGGGTTAATCAGTGGTGTCCTGTAGATCACTGTACTAAGACTACCTTATTTCAAACTGTTCATCTCAGATATCTATATTTTTAAGTAAGAAATAGGTTATTGTCAAACAGATACTTTGATAATCACAAAATGAGTAAAACAGTTGCTTTAATAAGATACTAAATGTGTAGATGATCATGAAAAGGTCACAGGTGTTGCAATGGCAATTAACTCACCTTTAGTCTCAGTCAATGTAGCATCATGAATCTTGCCAAAAAAGAACATAAATGATTATTACAAAGTAAACTGTAAAATCATGAAAAGTTACCATCATTAAAACCTAGGGGTGATGATAGGCAACAGCTTGATCCTTTTCAACACAAAAAAGTATATTTCTGTATGTGTGTATACTAATTTTAGAAATACAGATCTATTGTTCCAACGTGTGTATACCTTCAGATTTTGACCATATCGAGTCCACTGCAGTTAAAAAAGCATACTTCATAGCCTGTCTAGTTCTAAAGGGCATTTCTAGTCACTAGGGAGATCATTCTATCACTTTATACCTCACTAATATGACCTATTATTGAATACAATAGTGCATGTGTAGGCTTTGAACAAGCTGCCTGAAAGAACTTGCATGAGTACAATGATTTTTTGCTGGAAAAATCTTAGGGTTGGCAAAGTTAAACTATTCACAAAGGCTTCAGGAAATGTCATTGTATTCCATTTCTTATAAGTTGCTTAGAAGTAAGCACTGCCTGGTCCGTAAAGGCAATGTCTGATCCAGCCTTACTTGAATCTCTTTGCCAAGAATGCACTACTGAGGCAGGTACCACCAGACTGGGAAACCTAATGCAAATAAATATTAATAACATAAAAAAAGACAGAACATTGTAAAACACTTTCCAAGATGAATATGAAATAAGCTAGCTTCCTGTATTAGGTGAAGTTAGTCATTAACAAACTCAAAAATAATATTTCCTCTCTCTCTCTCTCTCTTTCTCTCTTCTTTTTTTCCCTCTCTTTCACTCTCTTTCTCTATATTTATATGTGTGTATTAGAGTAGAAAATATCAGTCTGAGGTTACAGCATTCATGTTCACGTTTCTTAGTCTACATATCCTTAGACATAGACAGATTCATGCAGACTAGTTCAGTGGTGACAGTGATTCTGGCAAAAGAAGGATAGTGTTGCGCATTGTGTTAGAATGTAGCATGCAACATACGGCTTTACTTGTACATGCCATGTGTAGGTGAGTGTGTGTGTGTGTGTGTGTGTGTGTGTGTGTGTGTGTGTGTGTGTGTGTGTGTGTCTGCACGCGTTTCCTGATCTGTGAAAATTTTGCCGTGTCATCCTTGTGCTAAACCTCTGCCTGAAAACTTGGTAGATTCCTATTGTCCCACATCGTGTCTGACACCACTGCCTTAAATTCAGGAAGAAATTTTTTTCCAAACAACAGGAAGGCAACTTGGGATGCAAGGGCTGTTCAGATATTGAGATATACTTTGGCAGCTATACATCATAAATGTCCCATCCCTCCCCTTTACAGATGTATCTTAAGAGCTGTTTGCTTTGAATATCTGACAGGTATCATGCTTATGAACTTTTTCAAAGCATTTCATCCCTTATCTCCATGATGTCTCATCCAGTTGTGAGCTAACCATGGCTTGATCGGCACCATTGTCCTGTGATTCCCAGTGTACCTCGGTCAAGGATCTTCTCATGACATTCAATCACAGCAGTGACCAAATGAAACAAGCATTCTGAAGGGGCTGTTCAAGGGGTCATTCAGTTTGATATAAAGGATTATGATCTGGTCCTCCATTATAACCGACTTACTGTGTTTTTAGACATTGATGACATGAAATTTATCGCAAGAATGAAACTTGAGTGGTGAATCTTCACATCCATATTGAGTACAACTACTAAGGGTTAGATCCAATCATATTTATTTGTAATACCTGGTGTTTTATCTGCTCCATGTACTACCAGGTACAGAAAAAATGTGAAGCAATATAAAGTGTTTTTGTATCTTTCAAATCCTTTGAATGTTGGTAAAATACTTGTGCTGCCAAACAGACAGCAGACAGCAACAAAGCATTTCTCTGCAGAGTGAACGGATATAAAAGCTATGTTAGACACTTCATTTGGACACACTTGTTGTTTATACATGTGGCAGAGCAAAGTATCTACCAGGATTTAAAGCTGGTATGCCTGCTGCCACCTTTCTTTACTGGCTAGTGCCATCTACTGCTTCTCCTTATCTAGAGACAGATGTTAACAGTGCTTATGAGTGTGTAACTAAAGCTTGTTAAACACCTTTCTGATGTCAGAAGGGTGTTTAGCAAGCTTAACTTTTTTACCTTTTTAGACTACAGTCATGACATTTCTGATACTACATTGAGGAGTATGATCAGGTTGCCAATCTTAAGTGGCTTAATATGCGTTTGAGATGTGCTGATGCCAAGAAATTCACCTCAAGAGTGAAGCCTTGGTGGTTATTTCAAAGTCTTGCAAAAGTCAGTATATTTTACTTTAAACAAGAAGTGAATGTCGTGGTGAATAGGAAAGAGGCCACTGACCCATATAAAGATGCTGACACCTACAAAAACTTTGAATTTATAAAAATAAGCATGTTTTAAGAAACTGTGATTTACAGGCTTGATAAATGTTGGCAAAGGCAGCGAGAAGGGAATATATTTCAGACAACTACGGTGCACATAGCGCTATAACATTTATTTTATCTTACTTCATCTTGTTTTGAGATGGTAGGTGTACACAAAGGCTTGGTGGCATAATGTATAGAACAGATGAAAAGAAAAAAAAACTGACAGGAAAGGCAAGATTGGGAATTATAAGAAAAGTCAAAAGATAGTGTTAAAAGACCATGAAGTGTAAATGATTTCAAGAGTTGCTACTAGAATAGGATATCACTAGGCAGCCATTTCATGCAGGATGGGCAGTCTTAGAGTGGTCATCCAAAATGGACAGTAGAAAGAGATGGATGGACAGTGATATGAATGTATTGCTACTGACAGTATTAAGATAGCATGGAGCTACAGATTCTGCCCCTGTTGTTCAGTGTGCCTTTGAAACATTTTATGGTGTAAATGTAATGTACCAGGAGCAGTTATGCTAAATGACATTGAATGCATTTTCACTGACATCCCATTTTGATGAAAAAGGGGATTAAATACATAATAATAACAATAGCCATGTGAGATGCTGGTTGCAATTTCCCATGCTCTCTGCATAGTTTACATACTATAATCAACTAGAAAGCCACACAACCTTAGAGAAGGCAATATAGTTTGGAGAAAATCAAACATAAAAAGGAGATTTTGTTCAGTGTACTTGGAATCTAGAGTTATTGTTATATGTATAGGTTATATCAACAAAAAGCATTTCTTGGCGCCAGATGGTGAACATTTGTTCAGTCAAATAAGTCCTTTTCCCCTACTTCCTGCATTAGCTGCATTAACAGTTAATTCCTTTCTTTTCTTAAAGTGTAGTGAATGTCTTATGTCTGTTTTGTGCAATTTGTTTATTCTCTGTTTTTGACAGAAGAACCATATCGCTCTCTTTTACTGCTATTCGATTATCTTTGCCTAAAGCTGAACTTAGATCGGAGATGTATTACTGAGAAACATAGGTATAGAAGTAGATGTCAGATATCTGACAGATCAGTGATGGATGCACACAAAGAAGTCTGTAGCTGCCAGTCCTGTCATGGGGTGCAGATATTTATAAGAAGATGTCTAAAACAATATGTATACCTCTATTCTTCAAAACTGATCGTAGTATATGTGTTTATGTGTCCATTTGTATGTGCCTGCATGTGTGTGTTTGTCTATATATATATATATATATATATATATATATATATATATATATATATATATATATATATACATGTGTGTGTGTTTGTATGTGTGTGTGTGTGTGTCTGTGTGTGTGTGTGTGTGTGTGTGTGTGTGTGTGTGTGTGTGTGTGTGTGTGTGTGTGTGTGTGTGTGTGTGTGTGTGTGTGTGTGTGGGTGTGTGAATGTGTGTGTGTTCTGTACATCTATATATATATATATATATATATATATATATGTGTGTGTGTGTGTGTGTGTGTGTGTATATGTATGTATGTATATATATATATGCATATATATATGGGTCCACTTCTTAATCTCGAAATACTGAAATTTCTAATTTCAGTATTTCGAGATGAATATATCAAAACCTGAAAAAAAAACGAAACCATACAATCACGAACACTCACAAACTCAAAATTAATACAAACAAAGAAACATCCAACCTGCCCCCCCCCCCCAAATAACACACAAACAGTACACGATTAAAATGGAACACACAACTATATGTTTCTGCAGGGGAGCAAGCCTGCCTGCACCCCACACCCCCGGTACTTATATATACCAACTTCGAGGTCTCACTAACTCGAAAATTATAAAAAAATAAAACAAACGCACTCTTACCTCCCCTACACTCCCATTGCAGTCATATTTACACACAATACAATATACAATACAATACTCTGACTGCTTTAATGTTTGCTAGTAGTTATAGAATAAAAAGGTAATATTTAAATATTGTAGTGCACATATTCTATTTTTCTATGGCTTGCTGTTCTGAACAAACATTTCTTTTATATAAGTGCACTGCTGGAATTAGAAAACAGCTATCCTATCCCATGTAAAAATGAAGAAAGAAGGCAAATGTGTGAGCTTACAAGTTGATAAGGACTGTAACTGTCACAAATTAAATGTATTTTAAGAAAACATGTAATATAGTTTTGCAACCAGTTGTTTTTACATTTTAAACTTGCATAGGAGGACAAGAAAAATAGAAGAAGTTTCAGACATGAACATGCTTATCGAGAACAGAAGGAAGCATTAGCTTTGATAACACCTAAAATTCCTAGCCAAGTTTGTTTTGGGACAATCTGGATTAATAATATCAGTATAAGTGGAGAAGTAAAGTATAACTGCTTAAAGTGAATCTCTAGCAAAAATGCATTTGATAAAAATGAACCTTCATTTAAAGAAGTTGTTGTTGTTGTGTCTTTCGGCTTTTCCCGGTTAGGGGTTGCCACAGCGAAACTCCGGTTCACTAATGATTGGCAGTAGATTTCTATGTGCCGAGTTGCCAGCCCTGACGCACAACCTTCAACGAAGGTACGCCCATTCACGCATGTCTCCACACAGATGGCACTCTAGCTGAGAATCGAACAGGACAACGTCTTACTGTGAGGAGACAACACTACCGCAGCACCACCACCGCAGATTTAAAGAAGTTAATTTAGAAAAATGAATCAGAAATAGTATTCATATTCTACCATATGCTGCATCTGCAAGTTTCCCCATCCTTACAGTTTCATGATGTTTATGATAGATTATCTCTTCCAAAAACTACGTAGGCCTAGATATGCCTACCCAAGTAATGATGTTATATGTCATGGAGAGAGCACCAGAGCAGACTGAGAAATTTGACATCACTCTTCCAATGACTTGATCCTGTTACATATTCTTGATTATTTCTTCAAATATTGAGCTAATATAACTTTGATTTCAAGCTGTGCCAAAAGTCAGTCAATAAGCAACTGATATTGCTATGTACAGTTTCTTTCTATGGGTGTAGCCATTAATCATTGCCATTCTTTAATAGCAGGAATGCTGTGCTACACTCATCCTGGAATGTTTTGAGTATCAATGACTTACATTGTGGGCGAGCATAGATTATAATGTGTAAAGGGAATTAAAGCTGCGTGATGAATGCCAGCAAAACCACATTCTGTGAATTGCCATGGAAACCATCTTTATATCCATGGAAAAAGTCTATGAAGCCAGATACTACACTGCAAGAGGGATGTGATGACCCATTCCTTGGGAAAAAAATCTTACTTTTAATTGCTCATACAAAGTGGATGAAGTATTGTGACTTGGATTTTGCTACCTTAAATTTAGACATTGAACTCTTTTTGCAAACATTTTATGAGTCTTGTTTTACCATTCTGAAATTATGAATCAAAATAGAATTTATCATGTAACAAGTATACAGTTTCACAGTTCATCTAACTGAGGATGATGCTCAGATATAACGAAAGAGCGGAATAAAAGGAAATGTGATACTATGTAAGCATACTAGTTTTAAATGGCTTTCCAGGTGATGACAGCTTTATCTTTAGCAGAAATGTTTGCATCATGTAGGCTAAGATCTACATTTGACTTACTTTTACCACATTTGAAAACATACTTCCAAAAAAAATAATAGGCTGAGTTCCAGAATTTAAGCAAACATACAGAGTTGTGAAATTCCACACCAGGAGATTAATTCTGTGTGAAGAACTTCATTTTTGGTCCTAAATGGAACCCATGCAAAACTGAGAATTATTTAAGACATGGGTCTTAGAATGTTCTGTGGACATAATCCAGCTGTGGAAGAATGTTCTGAGGACATGATACACCTGCGGGAGGAATAACACTCAAATCAGAGTCTGATGTATTGTGATGGACACTGTAAGCATTCGAAATCTGGCAGAATGATCACTGAACAGTGTAGAGCTTCCCATGTGGCTGTTATCTAAGACATTTGGCATATCTGTTAAGGCTACAGTTCAGAAACCTGTTTGCAAGCATCTTATGATTAAAGACATATAATTCAGAATCTTAAACATTGCCTTCTTCCATCGTTCTTAAGCAATCTTCCCATGAAAGGCATTTCCTTGATTATTCTGAAGAGCTCTTCTTCTAGAGCTAGAAGATTTGGTAATCTACGCAAGCATTCTTAGTTAAAAAAAGGCATTGCAATCTTTTAATTATAACCCAGTGTCATTTTGTTGTATGAATGTTTTAGAGCAAAAATGAATACAGTTTGATGTTCACATGGTAAACTCAGTATTTTTATGCAGATTCTTAGCATGAGAAAATAGCTGGTAATTTAATATTGAATTACCGAATTGCCAAGCCTATTTGGTGCATTTTGGACTGATGAAGATGCTTACGAGCGTAGGAACAAGGGAACTATAGTGTGCAAATGAAGACAGGAACTTTATGATGTCTAGCCACGTACACCTTTAAATAGACACAAGTAAACTTTTTTTCCCACCTTTATGAGCTCATAATAGTACTCTCTTCCTAAACTGATACTGGCCAGACATGCTAAATGTGGTGTAAATATGTGGCTACTCAATTGATTGTCAAAATTAGCCTTAAAGGCAGACAAAATAGTACTTTGTAGTGGGGGAACACATTAAGTCTGAAACTTAAGCCTCCAGTAAAATTTGTTGGTTGGTATAGAGTTACATCTCTAGTTCTGGTGTTTGTGGAGCCACTGGTTTTCTGAGGAAGAATGAGGATATAAAGGACTGGGCCATTCACAAATCAAAAACTGACCAGTCCAATATATGTCTACCCCATGACTCAGTTTCCAATTTCCATCATGTTATACCTGAAGACGTTTTTAAGCTATTGAAAAATGCACACTAATTTTGCCACTGTCACTCTGTTTTTGGAATTTTGGATTAATTATTGCATATTGGAATAACTCCTGGTGTTTACAGTTTTATTTTTAGTTACAAAGCAGGGCAGAGGCAATAACAGAGTGAAAGGTTTGTTATTTTGAGATTTTTTTCCTTGTCAGACACTCTTAACAATGGTGTCTCTTTTTCATTACTTACAGACTCCTGGAAGTGATTTTAATTGAAAGAAACAAACAAGCAAACAAAACCATGTTGCTTTATGCAAATATTAGGTATCTTTTTAGAAGGTTGTTAGAACTGCTGCTTTAACCCAAACCCTCGTGTCCTAATTTCAGATTTATTCCACTGCATTAGTATTATTTACATTTTAAAAACTGAAATCTCTCCACTAAATTCATTGATATTTTGCTAACTTCTGTCATATTTTATTTTGTATTCATTAACAAGGAATGTATTTTCTACTGGGAAGCCAATTCCATTATTTGCTAGATGATAATGAGTTTTGTTATTACGTAAGGATATTTTACATATCATGAACATATTACCCATTTTTTACATTTCCAAATACTTATAATATGATATTTACTGTGTTCTTCAGTGTACTAGTAATGGGGTAAAACTTAGAAAAGAGAAATACACACTTTCTTATGCAGTTATACAACAAACAAACAAATAAAAAAGACTGTCTGCTAGGCCCTTTCCTGTCTATTATTTAAGTCAAAGACGTCACAAGTGACATGCACATCCTGTATCCAAACAGCTGTCTTAAGGACTACAGATTGTGGGCAATCATTGACTCCAACTGTGATATTAGTATAATACAGGCAGTATCAACACACACCAAAGATTGTTGCCACAGCCATGACAGCACATGAGATGAAATAAAAACATGGGGGGATTTTTTACATCATGAAAACAAATGCACAACTCAAGGATGATATAGACATTAAACCCTATAAGCAGATCAAGTGGCATGTGACCTGTGTCGTTGGGTAGATGGTATGTGGAATGTTCACCAGCATGTGGTCACAGTGCTCACTACAGCCTTGTATGTAACACAACTACTGAGTATGTGAAGGACATCCACATCAAAGGCCATAATTCCTCCATAGTTCAAAGCCTTCATCACACCAATGAGTACAATGCACCCTTCTTCATGTACCTCACTACACATCTTCTAGTGATGCGTAACTGAAGTGTACCACTTTTTCCACAGTGAGCTGTCACGCATCTTAATGGGCATACCTAGGTATTCTTTTTGTTGCATAAACATAACTGACTGATGGTGCAGAACTCCCATCAAGGTGTTAACCACTTGCATGTGTGATACCTGTTCTAGTGATACACACAGTACATAGAGAGCTGTCTGACAACATTGATAGCATTGGATACATTTGATAGTGTGGATTGTGCTCTCCCTCTCTCTCTTTATATATATATATATATATATATATATATATATATATATATATGTGTGTGTGTGTTTGTCTGTGTGTGTGTGTGTGTTTGTGTTTTATACACACACACACACATATATATATATATATATATATATATATATATATATATATATGTGTATATATGCCGTGCACACCAGTCAACTAACCTGTAGTGTCCCTTCAAACACCTCCAGCAGATGTTACAGTGCCAGGATGGTGGGCATGATAACCTCATAAATTGCTGACATCATAATAGTTGTACAAGTACATTTGTGAAGAACCATCTCTGATCACTCAGAATCACATATGCTATGTCAGAGACATGGGATTACTGGTGGTATTATTCTGATATTGTCCATAATTTTTCAAGCTTCTGTTACTGATTCTGATGAAGTCCACGTTTTAGTGGATGAAACCGCACAATCATGTGGATTATTGTCTAATAAAGAGTGGAATTTACATTTTCCGCCTCCTAACTTCTTTTTGTTGGGAACCATAAGACATTAAGTGTTTATTTTCTTATTACTTCTTTGGTTGTGCTGATTAAACACTTATTTTCATTTATTTGTTGGAAGCTTCTGTTACTGTTGTCCATGTGCCTATACCTGTGTCCCACTTGTTGAAGACGTCTGCTGAGATTACATTCATATTCAGATATATCAGTATGCACAGCTTTACAATATGCACCCTACCCCAATTGTATATAACATCCCTGGTCAATGTCCTCTGCATTGTTCATGTAAGGATGCTTACCTCACACAGACATCTTCCCCATTGTTATGTCACCTTGTGTGACAGTCACATAATACACATTTTCACTGTGAAGCCCGTACTGTACCATATTGATATGTGACTGGTGTCCCTGGGAGAACTGTCTTCCATTGATATGCCCTCATCTGCTGTACATTACAACATCTCATCTGTCTTTTTTCCCTGGGCTCATTCCTGCAGTTCTTCTGTGTGTCCCTGTTCAATACACCACACTTCCCCTGTGTGTTTATTTTTTATGACAGGACATGTACCCTTAGAGATCGTTTATATAACTTTTGAACAATGTGACTGGAATGGGATTTCACAATACTCTGCACTGTGTACACTGTCCTGTACTGTGTTTGGACCATTCACCACAATAAGCAGGACATGCTGGAGGGCTAGATTCATGCCCCTGAGACTTCTTATACTCTGGAACAAGCTACCCATCTATGTCAAGCAAAGTTCCTCATTAGCACTCTTCAAGAAAAATCTTGATGAGTGGATGGAAAATAGGAAATACACCCTGGGGATCACTTCTGTGACTCTGTTCGACAGGGGCACAGGAAATTAACTTTCTTGGGTGGCGTAAGCCAGAGAACCTTGTTGGCTAGGCTTACTTAGGCCCTTGGGCTGATAGCCTAGTACCTGCCTATGAACCTATATACATAACTATATGTTAACTCCTCATAATCATTGTGGCATTCCACGCAATCCTGCTAACCTGCTTTGCCCTGAGGTTAGCAGGTTTGCTATCCCTGTTGCTTTACACAGTTTCCTTGTCAGCAACACTGTTGCCAGCCATGAAACTGTGCTTGTTTATGTTTAAACATGGTGGGCAGCATGACTATGTTATTAGTGCTGCTGCTGCTCACCTTACATCACTTCGTGAACATGTAAACTCCATGTAGGCTTCATGCAAACCATTCAAGGAGTTTATTGAATCACAGGGAATATCGAATATTTAATACTGGTAACTGTGATCTCATCTGAATCAACTCTCCTAGTTACATCTGTTAGCTATGTAACAGACGGCATGTTTCTAATGTATTATGCCTCTCATTTGCAGCACATGACTTTTTTTAGTTTGTTCATCTCTTCTATTACAAAAAAAAATCCAGTAAAATCCAGATGTTTAACAGATTTAACTGTCTCTCATCCACTGACTTGTTTATCACACATTCTGGGATCTAATCAGAACTGTCGGACAAGTAAGTCATTTTATAAATCTTTGACGTATAAGTCATCAGGCACTTTGACATGAAAAAAATATATAGAAGTGCGTTCATAAAATTCTTTAATGTGCTGCTGTGGGTTTTGGGTATACATGTTTTAGGCCCTTCCTTAAACCCCAGCCTGTAAAAGAGATACTTCTTCCTCGTTGCTATTAGTGACTTTTCAGGTAATACATGTAACAAAGTGGTACTAATTGGTGGTGTTACTAATGCAGGAGTTTGTTCAGTTGTCATGGATACCATCATAGTTACAACGCAGAGCTATGAAGTGAATATATCTTGCATTCTTGGACTGATATCTATTACCATATTATACAGTATGACTTTGAAAAGCCAGCTCATTTAATCAACTTCAGCACTTCGATCTCTGAAACATAGTCCTTACCTTATATGGCTATCAGAGCAAATTAGTAGTATAACTGATGGCTTAATTTGGTCAGAATGATTTATGCATCCTAGTTTCTTAAGTCCTCCTGTATGTATGTGTCTTTCGGCTTTTCCCGGTTAGGGGTCGCCACAGCGGAACACTGGTCCGCTAATGATTGACAGTAGAGTTTTTACGTGCTGGCTTGCCGGGCCTAGCACACAACCTTCAATGAAGGAATGCCCGTTCACGCATGTCGCCACACATAAGACGCTCTAACCGAGAATTGAATGGGCAACGTCTAACTGTGAGGCGCAACGCTACTGCGGCACCACCACCGCAGTCCTTCTTAAGTCCTCCTGTAGTTGTGTTTTTTTCTGAAAAATAATATTTACAATTACTCACACTTGGTTCATTTCATTTTGGTTCCTGTAATTGACCCTATCTATAATATCTATAAAGATTACATAAAAAAGAAATTTATATATATATATATATATATATATATATAATATATTATATATATATATATATATATATATATATATATATATATATAATATATAATATATATATATATATATAGAGAGAGAGAGAGAGAGGTTTATTATCAAAATATGGAAAATCAAAACAATTTCCCACGTTTTGTTCAAATTCTTTATCCAAATTTGGTAATACAGAATTACCTAAATGTTGGAAATGGTAACCACGCCATCGACATTTGAACACTGGAAGCTCCAGTGTCAAAATTCTGTGTTACCAGTAACGTTTTTGCAGCACCCTCCTTGTGGGAGGTTGCGTCACCCACAGCCCCTGCATATTATGTATTCTAACTCTGAGATCACACTACAGTGAAGAAAAGGCCAAGGATAAATTTCCAGATTCCCACTGTAGTGCGATCTATCAGACCATTGATCCCATATTAGCAAGCGCACACAACCATTCACTAATGAGGATTCGAAGATTTCCAGATCAGCATTACAGAAACTGGAAAACACTAATTCGGCCATCCTAGTTTTGTGTAACATTCCACATTTTGATAGTAAACCATAGATAGATAAAAATAGATATATAGGTTTACTAAGACTGTCTTACCAAGATCCACATCAGTCAAATATACTGATGAAATATAACTTGGCAGGTAACTAATTTAAAGGCTGGCATAAAGAGGTATGAGCATCTCTGATGCATTCTACTGCAGTGGTTTTGGCTGCAGTTGATGAAGCTTAGTTTCTTGATGTTCACTTCTAATGTTGCATCACTGCATTAATTAATCATTTGCAGTAACTGGAACATAAAGATCAAATGAAGATTAAATGCAATTACTGATCATATAGTTGGACAAAGTACAATATAACAAAACAGATTTACCATCTTTGGAGTCTGAAAAGTTAAAGTATCACATTCAGAGTATTTCATGCCTTTGTTTGCTGAGTTGTGTGTTAGTCATCTTATGAAACAGTTTAAGACTAGCTGGAAAGATAGGTAAGAAAAGTTCATGCCATTCTTATTAACGAATCCTTGTACCGTTAGCATGCTCTGAGAAAGGATAGAAATGGAAATAGGAAGTCAGGATAGGTAGAAAACCATGGAATACCATAGCTGCATCAGAGAGTCGAATGATGCAAGGTAATGTAGGGCAGTACATTAAAAGTCTATTGAGGATCAATTATCTGGGAATATTCTGGGGTCTTTTATAAAGTGAACCTCATCAAAGTAATTCACGGGCCTTCCTAGAGAGATTGGAACAATATACACTGGCATTTCATACTCACTAGTTGTATATCCCAATATCCACAGCTTTAAATATTTTTTTTGTTACTTTTAAAATCCATTTAGCAATAGAATATGCCATCCCCGAAAGCAGCTTTAAAAAGGAAAAAAAAAAAAGCACACACACATATGATCTTTAAAAGGAACCCTATTACAAAATGCACTTTGTTAGCGGGAATAGACAAAGGTACAACAAAGCAAAGCTCAAGTCTCTGAGTTATATTTACACATTGGAAGGACCAAAGTTCAGGTTATGTAACTTTCAAAGACTTGTTACCTTGTAATTATCTCAGGAAATGTCAGAACTGTGTCATGCTCATATTAAGTGCACTTCCTTTTTCTGTGGGAGCTTTAAATGTTTACAGAATATTAAGACTGAACTGCACACAGCTGTCCAGTCCTGTGTGCATAAAAGCCCATACCTACCACTACATATGCAGAGATTCTAAGAAATATATCACCAGTACCCGAAGAAGTCAGCTCAAAGAAGGACAGAATTTCAAGTGTGTAATATTGCAAAGTCATCCAAATGGCTGCAGCAAATCACGTATACATAGACACCATATCACAGCAGTACAGGAGAGCCTCTTTTTTTATTTTGCAAAATGCCAGGGGCTAAACTTGAACCAAGCTAGACCAACAAGCCAGTAAGATCAATGCTGCAGCTTGGCTACCCCAAAATATCCATGTAATTAGTGACTTTATCATGCACAGAAAGACACATACCTCTCTGTATTCTGCAAGGTGTCTGAGGCAGTGCCATATTTTCATGAGTCCAAAATTAGGGACATCTCTATGAGGTTAAAAACAATGAACAATTCTGATAGGGTGTCTGTTCACATTACAGTAAATTATTTAAAACAGCCCTACCTCATGTTTATGTAACAGGATATAGTAATTTTACTGAACATCTTAATAAGCATGGAAAATGCATTTATTTGGAGAGCAGAGAAGACAAATTGTTCCTTATCGCTTTCTTCAGCAAATCAATCACCTTATATGGCACTCATAACTCTCAACCTCTTAATGCAAACATTCTGAACAAAGCCAAAAATAAAGGAGGGGCAAAAGCTCAAAATCAGGGACATATTGTATGCATTGTTTTATTACAATATTATTAAATTATTAAAAAGGTTTATTTTATTTCTGTATTTATTTATTTTATAGATCCATAGGTTCACAGGTGTGTACTAGGTTAATGACCACAAGGGCCTTTTAAGCATAGCCATGCACCCCAGATCTCTGACAAGTTCTTTTACCCTAGATAAGTGTAAGCAGGGGCTTGGGAGATGAAACATTTACAAACAGGGGCCTAGGAGATGAACTATTTACAGGCTGCATATGTATATTAGAGACATAGATGCTATTTTGCCTTTGTTGACTGGGATATTCAGAATGGGCAAGAGACCTGTTTTTTGGCAGAAGCCCAATGGGAAAAAATCCACACAATAACTACAATTACACTCATGTAATATTTGCAGTGGATCACATGCAAGAAAAAAATTATCAATGACAATTGCAAATTCCACACATGAAAAACATAGCATAATATCAGGTAGGGTAACATGACAGATAGTAGTTGGACATTATAAAAGAAATTACAATCAGTTATAAAGTGTTGAGATGCAGATATAGTATATTTACCAGCTATGTGTTAGTTATGATGTTGGAAAAGTAAAGGGGAAAGAATCAAAGACACAGCAGAATACATGGAAGACAGCGGAAATTATACAAGAGAGTTTCGCAAGAGAGAAAGCTAAGGAGAAAGAGAAAGGAAGAGGATGTAGTTAGTTGTCTGTGTTGGGGTTTCCTTTAAAGGACTGCATGCTGTGATGTGCTTAGGCTGTGGATATCACAGCTATCTAGCTTTCTGTAGAGTATGAGCTTAGGCAGCAGCCTTGCAAGTGTTGTGTCCGTGTGATTGACAAAAATTCTAGATACTTTCTTGCCTATGCTGTAATGGGATGGACTTCCATAGTTTAGTGACATAATTAGAGTGCAGTGAGTCATCTGAAGTGTTGTTGGATTCGTTGTTAATTAAAAGGAATCTGTTGTAAGAGCATAAATGCATTGGTGTTGTGTAGTCCTGTAGGATATTCTTTAATGATGGACAGCTTTCTGTTATTTAGCTTAGATTATAAGTAGTTCTGTGTTGGTTAGGTAATGAGGTACCACTATCCCGTTTAGCTATTTTGTTTACAGAGAGTGAAGGGTTTGATAAGAAAAGTTTGTTGCAAATTTGGAAATCATGTTTAGTGTGCATCGTTTCATCTCAAGAGTCGAGTGCATGTGAGTAAGAACTGGAGATGCATAAATGAGCAAGGGACTTGGTTACAAAGAGACAATTTTTTTTCTAAGTTAAGTCATAGAGATAGGGTTTTGCTGCATTGAGGGAGCCTAGTCTCTGTGTCTCTTCATAATAACATTTGAGATGTGTTGTTCAAATTTTAAGTTGTCATCTATTATGACTCCTGATAATTTGGTCTATGATACTATTTTTATTGAGGTGTGGTTTGCTTATGTTATTTGAAAGGTATATTTCTGGTCTAAGAGTCACTTTGCTTAGTTTTCTTAAGATTTAGGAGTAGATGAGCGGTTCTTAGCCATGGTTCAGTAGAAGAGAATGATTTGTGGGTAATTACCTGTTGATTCTGAAGGACTGGAGATGAACTGATGAAAGTAGAGTTACTGACATATTGTACTATGTTACTATATTTCATTGTAGTGTGGATTTTATTTATGAAGATGTTAAATAGCAGTGGACCTAAGATGGACTCTTGACGAACTTCATTGGTGATCGCTAGGAAAAGCAAGAATAGATTTTGCCATTTTGCAGATTGATTCCACTGGATAAGTGGCATTGAAAACAGAAGATGAAAGATCGGTAGAGTCCTACAGAAGGCATATGAGTTAGTAGATGCTAATAAGAGACAGTCTCAAAAACAATCAAGATGTCTAAAAAGGCAGAAGAGTTACCTATACTGCTATTAAGGTTAATGGTATTGATTTAGCTAAGAAAGATGTACTGTGATGTGGTCAGAAACCATTTTGGGGTTTGGACATTAGACTGTTACTAGTGTGATAGTTGAGAAGTGCATGAATGCACTTCATCTAGGATTTTTAATAGTAGCGAGAAAATATCTAGTGGTCTGTAACTGGGAAGTTCTATGGAATTTGTACTTTTGTGTAAGAGAATGATGAATGATTTTTTTTTGCCAAGGCACAAGTAAGATAACTGTCTTTGACTTGATCAATTTATCAGGTTAGAAACAGTATAGGTAAGTACATCTGCTGCAAGGTTAATTATTCTTTTGGAAAATTATCAATGGTTAAGATGCATTTCAGGTTAAGAAAGTTTTTTTTTTAATAGCCTGAGTTTGGAGAGCATGAAGAATGATGGATCTTAGTTGAATTTCTGTCTTACCTGGGATAGAGAAGGGAGGTAAGAAGCTGTCTATAAGTAAGGAAATAATGTTCTGTAAAAGTGGATGTTAAATTGGGTGACAATTCTGTCAGTGTTGTTACTGGTTGCTGTAGGTGGTGTGGTAGTATAGCCTGGATGACTTTATTATCAAATTAGAAAGCTTTTATTTATTTTATTTTACATTTGTTGACCAGGATTGTCCGACTGAGCTGAAGAGTCCTTTTTCAGTAGAGGCCCGGGGAGAAAAACTTCAACACATTATACAATTTTCATTATAAATTAGCATTAAACAGCAATGTTAGAGGATTATTGCAAGGCATTAAGTAGCAATACAATGTTATACAGTGTCAATAGTCATGAGTATAGCAAAACTATTTCAAGATGTATTAAAAGAAATATGTCATTAAGATGAACATAGTTTTTGGGGTAAGTGGTTACAAGTTGCTACATTAAATGTTTTTTACCAACATGCATTTTCTGAATTATATGAAGTTTGAAACTGAGATGTCTGTTGTTATCTAATGACTTCACTCCTTACTGATTTTGTCAGAAAGCCAGAATTTTTATGAGTAATAGACCAGAAATGTGAACCAAAATTCTGGACACTTGTGAAATTCTAGACAGTTGACAGCTACGATATTACCTGAATAGAAGAAAATAAATGGGGTTCAGTCTGTGGATAAAGTTGTAATGCCCAGTCAAGCATATGCAGTTATGCCAGCTGCATTCGAATGGTGGTCTAATCTTACCATGTAAAGGATGCGTTGAACCTGATAGACTTTATTTCTCTCCACAGAGAGGACAAATGCTGAAACAGGAGACTTTTAATCCCTGTAATGACTGGTTTAGATCTCTTCAGTGCAAAAAAAAGAGTAATAAGGAAGTCAAAACTACATGCTATAAGTCTAAACAATAACATGGGAGTTAAAGAAGCTTTCCCCTTTTCTGAAAATGCTGATATCTATACCTCTTTGTAAATATGATTTAAAGTACTAAAATGCATATCATAAATCTCAGAGTATGTCTCCTTTCATTATTGCAGGTTTAATGGGATAAGTGATAGCACATCAGTGTTCATAAAATGACAAGTAAATGCCAGAGTTCTAGAAAACAACTTGGGATTAGTAGGGCTGAATATGATATTATTGAAATCTACCATTACCATCAGGTATCATAAAGAGCATTATTAATGCCATGCTAACACTGTGATGCAAAAATCAATGAGAATATGGCCATTACAGATGATTTTATCTATCAGGTATTGACTGGTTAAAATAGTCAGCATCGTGTTAATGTGCCCAGATATTAACTGACTGTTAATCAAAAGAGTATGGAGCAAACAGCAGTAAAGGATGTAGAGGTAATAGCAATTTATTAAACTAAGTTCTACTATACACACAGGGTACATACAGATAGAGACCGTAAGTTGTAGGTGAGGAATTTCTGCACTAAAGGGACTTGCAATCAGAAATGAAACAAATGTATGTTGTTGCAGTTAGTAGCCAAAAGATGGACCCCCCCCCCCTTAGATTGGGTTAAGAAAGTTATGTTTTGCAATGAGCATTTTCTGCTAAATATGCTTGGATACTCAATGCCCTCAGCTTCGTAACTCAAGAATCACACAAACAAAATGTATAAACTGTAAAGGCTCTACATGTGGGATCTATTAGAAACAACAACATTGCTCATTTACAAGGCATAATAAGTTAACTTGTGTTAATGTACTTCTCTGAATAAGAAAAACATATTTAACTGTATAGGAGTATTTTGTGAATAAAAATGTATGCTTTTGTTGCAAAACCACTTATTTTCTGAAAATGTCAGGGCACGCATACCGAGACAGAGGCAGCCCTATCATGTGGTTCAGAGTGTACCTAAAACTGCTAATGCTTATCTCTAGAGCAGTACAGCAACTTTCTTTTGCTTTACAGGAATATCGAGTCTAAATTGTTTATTTTTGAATATTGTTGATCATTTTTAATCTTACTGGACATTAGCCACTTCTGCATTTCTACATACCAAGTTAGATTTTTAACAATTGATATTGATTTCATGTAAAACATAATATAAGCAACATACTGTATGGTAAAAGAGAGAGCAGATTGTGAGTTCAGGATTGTTCTCATTACCGTACAGTAGGGGATTACTGACATGGTTTTCTTTTATTGCTTTAATGTGTGAAAAACATGCAGTCAATTACGCTCCATAATTACAAAATTCTAAGTAAGGTGCCCAGATATCAAGGGTTTAGACAGTAGAATGACATAAGAACTTTACCAACATTAAGAAATGCAGTCAGCTGTGAGGGATAGAAGGAGGGTTCCCTACCTGTGTCACAGGTGACCAGGGTTTCAGTATCAACCCTTGCACTGGATGAGCTGAGAAGGGGAGAAAGAAGAATGAAGAGGTTGTGCCCACTTGCCTCTGTAACTGGGGAGGGATGAAGGTTATGTGCTAGGGAGGAGACTAGTTGACATGTTGCCATTGTTACCAATAAGCACAGTAGAGTGCTCAACAGGTCAGATGGGGTGAGTACATCAGAGGTGATGTGCTACTGTGGGGATGCAGCATGGCATCATAGTGTCCAATTGCATGGCCCTTGAGGGTGCCTCCCCAAGATATGCATGTCGTCATGGTGACATGGACATTTGAGTCTCAGGGAAAATGCCCAAGAAAGGCTAGAACAAGCACAAGGGGGTCAGGGTTTATTCTGTTAGTCTATAAGATGATAGTCTCTCCCCCTAGCTAATACAGCCCTCCACCCTGGAGGTTGCAGGTGAATATATGGGCCAACTGGATATGTGGTTGAGTGGAGCTGATGTTCCATAAAAGGTTGTTGAAAAAACAAAAGTAAAAGAAAAACAATATTAACAAATGAAGAAGGCATGCAAATACTCCCTTTTATGGTGTCAAACAGTATGTTATTAAATGGGGTTTTACACTGTAAAGAAAACGCAAAGTAATAGCAAAAGCAACTTGTTAGTATGTACCATTCTCTTTTGCAATGTTTCGTTTCTGAAGGCAGAAATATCAGCCCAAAATGAAATGCTACTGCTGCAGATGCTGCACGTTACAGAAATGTATATTACTACTCTTACATAAGAGCAATAGTAATATAAAAGACTGAAGTACTTTTTGTAAGACTCAGTTTACTCTCATTGGAAGCAGCAGCAACAAACTGTAACTATTACCATCATTTTCGGCAGCAGTAAGTGTTATTGTTAGTAAGATTTTATGTACTCTCATTTGTGACAGAAACTTAGATTTACTAAGATTCAGTCTATTAGCAGCACAGTTTCTTCCTTTTGAAACATTTCACCCTGCTCTTCAATTTCCTGAGATTCCACTTCTGCAAAAGTGTCATTTAGCACTATTAATTGGTTGAAAATTATCTACACCTGAGTCACTTGAAGAGAAAGACACATTTATTTGCATTTTGTATGGTCTAGCATTGCTTTTTTGTTATTGGACATAACTTTTGTAAGTAAAACAAAGCTTTGTTTTTTTAATTCCAATGTAGAGTTGTGAGTGATACTGTCAGTGAGCAATCTTGCTGAGAACAGACTGACAAAGACCACTTTAGTATGAGAAAAGCTTGAAATGTAAAGTCATTCTTCTCACATATATTTGATGCTGAATATATTTAATTTTGTTTTTACTTAAAAACATAGCTCTAGGACATACTTTCCACTTGAGATCTGTCACTTGTTATCTGTAATTCATAACTCAGACTTTAAAATGCTAACTGTGTTCATAACTCAGACTTTAAAATGCTGTGTGATTTTTACCTAGATTTAATACATCATATTTCCCTGTAGTTACAATCAAATAGCTAGACTTAAATCCGTTTTTATAGTCTGATAGCATGAATCAACCTAATTACGTTGTTTACTTAAGGTTGTAAATTTCTAAAATGTAGCCGTTCCTCTATTACTGAAACTGCTTACATGGTATGATAAATATTAGTATGAAATAACACAAGATTTTAAAAAAATGGGATTAAGAGAACCCATGTAAAAAGTTTAGGAAAAAAAAAACGAGGGTGAATAGCTTAAAATATTTTCTTCTGTACGTAGCATTGTTGGTATAGAATAAAGGGAAAGAAAACATGCTTAATTAGAAAAAAAAAGTTGGCAGAATTCTCCACGAAATGAACATAAACAGTAATGCAGTAAAGCAAGCAGATTGGAAGTGTGTCCCAGAACACATATGTCTGAGTAATAGCTATTGTATACTAGAGGAGCATGCTGGAAGATATGGACTGAGTGACTCGTTCCGGTTGTCCTTCTTTGGCACTGGGGTTCAACCACAGCTCTGGTATCCTGTAACTGGACTACAGATCATGGCTTCCATGGCTGTTCCTTTTGCTTCACTGACTAGCAGGTACAGGAGTAGGGGAGAAGATGCAGAGTAATTACATGTATGGCAGTGTGTTATGAAAAGCATTAGATCAACCCATGCATCTACTCACCATAGGACAGAGACAAACATATAGTTTAAATGAAAACCCTACATTATCCTGGTAACCCCCTGTAAGTCTGAAGTAAGATTTACATTACTGAAAGTTCATTTAACACAACAGCAAGCATGCCAGTGTGGGCTTTACGTTTAGGAATTATAAGGAAAAAGCTAATAAAACTCTTACTCGGTGTGCTTCCAAATTAAGACTGCTTCCAAGAAAGTTCAAGATAAGCTGGTCTGAGGTCTTAAATCTTTTAAGTATTCTGTGGAGTTTGCTGACTAAGAAAGAAATACATTTTAGAAAGCTATGAAATAGTATATAACTGATTTGCACAGATATGTAACAGAATTGTCTAGTAGAAAGAGGTGCAGAGATCTATTATACCTCTGAATAATACACAGAGCAAAAAAATAAGGAACATGTGCTCAAAGCACTCTATGCATGTACTAGAAGTAGATAGTAACCAATGTGTTGTAGGTCCTGCTTCTAACAGAGAAGAAAGGAGCTCTACTAACAGCTTTGCCAACTCTCAAAAAAATATTGACAACAATCAGTTAAGTTTGTGATCAGATAAATGTTTACTGATATCTTAGCAGACAGCAATGAAAGCAGGCTAAATAAAAGAAAAAGTCAAATTCCAACGTTTGTTTCATAAAGCAATAAAATAAAAGTGCTATGGTATCAACTGTCAGCTTTCTTGAATTTAGTTAGTTTCTTCAACATTCTGCAACTTAACAAGTTTGTGCTCATAAATCTGTTCAGAAAAGTTGCCACATTTTGGTGGTGGTGATGTGATATAGATATACACTTTGGAGTGCTCTAACGTTCTGCTAGCAATAAAATATAAAAATAAAATACAGCCATAAAGTTAAAAGCCAGTGCACATTTCCTTCAGTTTTTAGTCAAAAGACATGACCTCACTTCTCAGCTCATAATTTAACTCTCTAAGGTTAAATGCAAGCATTAATGACATGGTAATATCTAGCTTACAGATTGTAGCCTATCTGTTTCTCACTACAGAATTTGAGTGCAGAGACACGTCACGTCAGCCAACATGATGCCAAAATGTGAAAGCATTATGTTTTTACATTCAGCAATGACTCAAAATCATAAAATGAACGTCCCTTGCAAGCATCCAGTTATTCAGTCCATTTGACATTGTGTTGATCATCACAAATCTTTAAGTCCCTAACCAAAGCACTCTAAATACATTGCAGTAAATATTGGGAGTGACATCAACAGAAGTAGAGAACTGAACAAAAATAACTTGTTTCTTTAAAAAAGCACCATCATGTAATAGCAATAAATGTTCTATTTTTCAAGCAACTCCACATCTCATAATCATTTTGATTAAGAGATGTAAGGAGCTGTATTATGAACACTGTAGAGCTTAATATAGAATAACATCATGTGGGCAATTCTAGATGCAGATGTGAATGATGTTACCCAGCCACGCAAGCCTCGTGTACCACATAGCAATTCATATTGTCTAAATTGCCTGAAGAAGTGCTATCACTGATGAGCAAAAGTGAGGAATGCAGATTTCATGACTGACAGCCATATCAGAATCAATACATTTAGGTCAACATAAAAAAATAATGCTTGCATTTGAGAATGCATTAATCTACGGAGAAGCAGCAGCGTGAACTCCTATAAGTTACTAAAAACTTTTCTTGAAATAAAATGACTACTGTATGATTTTCTGAACTGGTTCTTAAAGTTTCAAACCAGCTTCCATTAGAAATTAAAACATTGTAGACTCCAAATATGACTATGATAGATGTGAAATTTAGGCCTTTGGCCCATGCCTGAATTCACATATGAATACGTTTAATGCTTTGCAGCCATATGTGAATCGGTCTTTTAGATCAACGTAAAATATGCTCCATCACTGCAAATTTAATAAACTGTCTACAAAAGATGATACGTTTGTGAAATGTAAACATGCTATAATTTTCACCTAGTTAGCATATACCAGTGCAGAAATGAATATTAACAGATAATCAGATCTCTGAACTGTTCAGATCCACTGTTGATAAAGGAAGAAAACATATGTACAATTTGTTAATTGAGATCTAGCTAAAAATAGGACATCATATTGAAGGGAGATGGGGGGTTCTATAATGGTTAGGTGTTTACCTCACAGCTGGAAAGGACAGGGTTTGATTCTCACCTTTGTGAGGAAAATTTGCTAGACTTAAAATGGCCTACCAAAGCAGTTAACCTAATAGTTATCTATGAACCTATGAACCTATGCGAGTGCCTTGGAAAGCATGAGGTGTTAAAGTCAGATACTTTTAGCAGGAAGATTAATGCATAATCATAATATAATCAGAGTAAATGAACAGCATATGCAGGAACATCAAATGATATGCAGAACTGTATGGTATAAAGTGCACAGTTCTTTACAGAAAAAGGTGTGTGTGTGTGTGTGTGTGTGTGTGTGTGTGTGTGTGTGTGTGTGTGTGTGTGTGTGTATATGTATATATATATATATATATATATATATATATATATATATATATATATATATGTATATATACACACATACATATATAATAAATGTTTTTACGTTAATTCTTTTAAAGGTACATTATTAATTAGGTAGGTCAGTTCTTTCTTAAGTGAAGTAAGTCATGTTTCTTTCAGGCCTTAAGATCATTGTGACCACTGCTGTGTACACTATCCAGCATAAAATGTTATTCCTGATATTTATTTTTTTGTTGTATTTTAGTATATTTTTTATCTACAGGAAAATATATTTGGTTTTGTCATTGTGAAGACTGTAACTCAAGAGGCTTTTTAATCTTCTCTTTGGGGGTGCTGCTGATATGATCTGTACATTTTATACCGATAGTTTTTATTTCTTATTTTATTTTGTAGTGTACTGCCTCATGTAGAATTTTGGGGCTCATTTTGGATTAGTGTTCTAGCGTAGTTACCATGCATTTGTATGACTGCTGCATGTTTTAGAATATAGGGGTTGCTGTGCTCAGTCTGAATAGAGTCTGGCGACTGATGATTTGGCTAGAGTTATGACAGCATTTTTCGATGCTAGTATAATGGCGATAAGTTGTTAATTATGACAAAGCAGTGGTAAAATATCTGGAATGGTAGGTCATATACATGTCTTACCACACCTTCATATCTTCCAAGGTTAGGATATCTATATCTATCTAGCTATACAAATACATTTGTATTTGTGTGTATATATGAGCTCTGTTGAACTATAAGGCAACAAACAAAAAAGTACAGAAAGAAGGGTATGGAACTGGGTGTATAATGACATGTATATTAAAACTCATAGTGTAATGAGTGCATGTCAGATGCTGATAAAGACCAGGTTGTAGTTTGCAGTCATCTTGTACAAAGTTATCCAGTTGGCTGCATCTGTGTATAAAGAGGAAAAGATCATTTGAAATGTCAGGGTGACCTTTTTTGATATTCCTGGGAACAATTGCGCCCTTATTGCAGCAGCTATTACTATATATATACATATATATATATATATATATATATATATATATATATATACTAGTATTACTACTTTCCACCCAGTAGTACATTATGAGGACAGGTACCATAATAATAAGTAATATAGACATAGACTAATATGAAATCACATGATGGAAACCCAGCCTAGAGACATCATACAAGCACTGATTAAGTTTTCTGACCTTCAAATCAGATCTGGAGGACTGCGTAACCTTTTCATATCAATAGATTCCAAGACTGGTGTAGCTCTTACCATTGTAGCATCAGGAACCTATCAAAGTAGTGGACACACTGGCTTTTCTTTGCTGACACATGTGGATGATCACATCTGTTTCCTCGGTGCATGAGGAGAGAGAGCCACTATGCTGTGTTTTATAACATCACCTTCTCTAAATGTTGAGGGGTATTCCATGCACACACACATAATGAAAGCTCCATCCTGTGTCCATGAACATCATTACATCAGCATGAAAGGCTAACATTGCATCAGCTGGCATGTAGTGTGCAGTGTGCAGAGACTCATAACCAATGTGTCTGCACACCCTGGCAGTGCCCATAACTCACACATATGGTAATCAAGTCATCTGTTTTACCTCTTCCTGCAGGGAGACATTCCACAGGGTCAACTACTAGTTAAGTGCAGACACATTTGTAAACCTACATGTCTACAGCCATAGACAATACGCATATCTGTCTCTCATCCTCCAATGGAGGATACCTATCAGATCCCTGGATGATGATGCCACCTATGGAAACCACAAAGTTTGGCTGAACTTCAGCATAACACCACCCATGTCCAAACCAGAAAAATAATGAAGCAAGTGTTCAGTCAGCCTAAAGCTGATTTTTGCTACCTAGGCATGTTTTGGTGTAGGAATGCATTCTGTCCATAATGCAACCTAGAAGATTTTTGTAGCATGCTGCAGGCTAACATAGTACGATGATGTGGAAACAAGCAGGCCAGCCAACAGTCTGTGGAGGTGGCACACCCATTGCAGCAGGCTGCCTTTTATTGTCCAGCTCAACATCGAGCAGCAGAGATGATAATGATGTTGGTGGACACTGGTCAGCAGGAGGAGCGCCCCCTTTGAAAGTGTCAGGCAAAGAATATGGCAGCTAAGTTGAAGCAGCAATGTTTAATTTATCTCTTTAGATCTTAACTACCACAGAGTGGTAGTGTGATCTCACACAAAACACAGTGATGTTGGCAGTGTTATTTATTGGGGATGATAGACAGTGGATGGTCAAGTCTCACCAAGCATCAGACATCATCATTTACATTACACAGGAACAGTTTCTCTATTTTATACAGCATATATCATGAACAGAAGTAGGTTAAAATGTTAAAAAAGACAACTTGGTGCACAAGTCTCAGAATGAAAAAGTTCCCAATCCTGGTAGGTGTACTGGTGCCAGGACTGGAAAAAATGACAGTGTAGAATCTGCAAGACATGCAAACATTCCTAGAATAAGGTTAGGCCAGGCTCCGTGGGAGGATGCCCCCCCCCCATTGTAAATGTAAGTAGTAGTACACCAAAGTCACAAAAACTGACAGACCAAAAATGAACCATAAAAATGATAGAGTGAACTATTAAGAATAAGAAAAAAAATGTGTATTGTTACTATTATGCAAGAAGTCCAGAATTTCTGGATAGAAGATATTCAAAAAGATTATGAGAGAAATTAGAGGAAAGAAAAATACTTGCACAAGAAGAAATAAAAAGGAAGGTGGCATAGCCATTTTGTTTAAAAATCAGCTTAATGATAAATAAAACGTTATATCTATCCAGCCCTTCTCTCAATAAAGCTGAAGTTATCCTCACCAGACTGAAAATTAACCCCAAAAAATTTATTACCACAATTGGATGCTATATCCCACCTCATAATAACATATCCATATTAGAGACCCTACTAAACTGGGCCTCCAATACATTCCCTAATGAAACAATCATTATGGAGGACTTTAATATTGACTGTCTGACTGGTAACTCAGGCAATCCCACCAATTACATCAACCTCCGTGAATATAACCAAATAATCCAAATACCCTCTAGAACAGAGAAATAATCCAAGAGACAATCAATTCTTGACTGAATATTAATAAATAGACCAGTACAATCCGGACAGGCTGCCTACCTGACAATCTGAATGACAACCTACCAACCTTTATGCTAAAAAAATGTACATATCAGGCTAAACCTACTATCTACCCCCTAATTAGATACAAAAAAAACTTTAACCCCACTTACTTCATTACTACTCTAAATAGCTGTAATTGGGAACCACTCAAGACCCTTAACCTTAGCATAGCAGTTAATTACTTTAACTCTACCTTTCTCGACATACTGAACTCACATGTCCCTCCCAGAACCATCAGAATTAAAGCCAATTTTGCCTCATGGCTTAGTAAAGAGCTTGAGACATAATTTGGGATCAATGGAATAAAACTGGATCTCAAGACACTAAACAATTATATCTAGAGCTAAGAAATAAAGCAAATAAATTGGTTAAACTAGATAAGACCACCTCCTATCACAATATACAAAAAAGGCATCTAAATAATCCTCAAAAATTCTGGTTAGCCATTTACAATATTCTCCCACCTGGTAAAACGGTTTACTATCATAATTTCAAATGAAACTTGGTCGACCGCACTATGTTCGACAACGGAAAGTCGAACATGGCAATGTCGAACTTCAAAAGCAAGCCTTGGAACAGGTTTTAACATGGGTCGAGATAGGGGTGAGGTTTGTAGTTCAGCAATAGCAATGAAAGAAAGAGACATCTGATATGGTACAATATTTATGTAAAGGAGAACACCAAACTAATCAATACAAAAAAGCAGCTCCAAACATATCTGGAAAGAATACAGGCAAAGTCTCTCAAATATGGAACATTCATTTCACAATTTAAAAAGTAAGATCAAAACGGGGCAACGAAGAACAAAAGACTAGTGAAGTAGAAGTTAAACAAATAGAAGCTGAAGTTATGGAATACTTGCAAAGTAAAGGATTTAGTGTGGAAAGTCTAACACAGGTTATATCATAGCATGATGGAACTATGAACCCCCAAAGTAAGGAGAAACAGGTAAAGTGGGAGACATCTGATGAAGAAATGTGGATATGGTAAAGAAGAGGAATTTTAATATGTTGCAATATTTACATAAAGGAGAAAGCAAAACTTACCAATACAAAAAAGCAGCACCAAAGATATTTGAAGAGAAATACGGGCAAAGGCACCTGGAAATGGAAACCTTTATAATACAAAAATAAATAAATAAATAAATAAATAAATAAATAAATAAATAAATAAGAAAACAAAGGGGGAAGTAGAAAAGAGGATATCTAATGGAAAAGTTAAAGAAATAGAAAATTAAAGTTCTGGATTACCTGAGAAGTGAAGGACTTAGTGTAGAAAATCCAACTCTGGTAACGTCACATCATGATGGAACAGTGAGTCCCCAAATTAAGGAAAAACAGGTGGAATGGGAAACATGTTATGAGTTGCCAGATAAAGATACTCTGGAGCCTTCAGTAGGAAACATGTATAAAACTGAGTTGGAGTTGCACAGCAAGGGAAGGGACAGAAAACTGTGGCAATTCTGACACAGTTATTCTGAAGTGATAGGCCAGTGCATTCCCATATGAAAGAGAAATGGAGGATGCAGGATGAAGCTGAAGAGAATATTTCACAGGAAGATGTCCTGGAACTTTCTGTAGAATACCCACAGGAAATAGAGAACAAAGAATATGCTATCAGTTTAGAAGAATGTGATCTAAGGATAAAGTTGCTTGATTTAATAGAGATGGATAAGACATATTAAAATCAATGGAAGAACTAGATTACAAAAAATCACTAATACCCAAATGTTAGTAGTCTGATAAACCAAATGGAAACAGTAATCAATACTATTAATAGAAATTCATGTAATATAACATAAGTAAATAGCATATATTACTGTGCAGCTAAATTATTAACAGATAAAGTCTTACCACACAACACAGGACAGTAAGGAAAAGGAAGAGAAAAAATCACATTCCATCATGAAAGTATCGAATAGAGAAAACTATACAGCAGTTAAGGCAAGAAGTGTCACTGTTAGAAGTATATAGAATATGGAACAGATAACAAAGTACTTAGAAAGATAGACATGACAAAAGCAATGCAGAATATTGGAACAGACCAGGATCTATTGTACTCTATTACAAATAATAAACTAAAGATAACAGCAAAGACAGAAACACTTATAGGATATGCAAACAACTATAAAGGAAAAGTACAAAATAAGCAATTCATTGATGATACAAAAAGTGTTATAGTGAATTGAGAAACAAAGCAAAAGGAATATAAACATCACCAAAAAATGAAAAAAGAAAGAATAGACACATTTTGGAGAAATATCTATGAAGACTCTGTGAAACTTAATAAAGATGCTGAATGGATAGAAATAAAAGAATCAGTAAAAAGTTCACCTGTACAGGATATGATATGGGATGAATTGAAATAAAATTAAGAAAAGCTTCTAAATGGATAACCTCAGGCCCAAATGCAATAAAAGTATTAAAATCTTTGCACAAAAATGTAGGTGGGAGTAAGAACTACTTATATGCGTACCCTGAACAGACACCAAACTAGTTAACTGCAGGAAAAACAATACCCTTGCTTAATAGTGAACCTTTAAGCTATACTAAAAACTATAGACCAATAAATTGCCTTCCGGTGATGTATAAACTATACACTGGAATTGATTATGACAGAGTTTATTGTCATTTTAGAAGGAAACACAATCATGGCAATAGAATAAAAGGAAAACAAAAGAAAGTCATGTGGAAGAAAGGATCATTTGTTGTTAAAGTCATAATGGAGAATAGTAAAAAATTCAAGTATGGTATGGCTAGATTACAAAAAAGCATTTGACAGCATCCCACATTCGTAGATAAAGGAGAGCTTACAGATGTATAAGATACATCCTATACTGATCCAATATCGATAGTGACAGTTTTGAAATGCAAAGAGAATGGGAGGGTGGCCTAATGGTTAAGGTGTTTGCCTTACAAACACAAGGTGCAGGGTTTGAGTCTTGCAAGGGCAATTGGCTAGGCTTAAAATGGCTCACAAGGGCAGTTAGCTTAGTACTAAACTATGAACCATCTATGAACCTATGAGACTAAGATGACTTCCCTGCTTCATTTAGCAGAAGCATGTCAGTGTCAAGCAGGAATGGAAACCAAACCAAAAGTAGACAAAAATCAGGCAGCAACTGAATGTGCCAAAAAACAAACAAACAAAGGAATATAAAAAGGAGCATCAAATGAGAAGGCAAGAAATGTGGAAAAGGCATAAATGTAGTTGTAAGTGCAGAAAACTACTGGAACAACCTCATGCCAATCAGGATCTGAGACAAGAATGGTTAAGAAAAAGTGAATTTAAATCAAACGATGAAAGGTTAATATTAGTGTCCCAGGATACTGGACTATTTACATGTTGCTTAATAAAGTCCATTGAACATGTGGGACAAACAGACAAATGCAGGCTGTGCAAAACAGAACTTTAAACAGTTGCATATCTTGATGATGGGTGTGATGTGCAATGGGGATTGTGCAAACATTGCAGTATTGAAGTAGCTGAGAAACACTGGTAACACAAGCCACAGAGCATTATAGAGATTGATGAAAGTTATGTCACATGTGATCACCTATTAACAAAAAATAGATGCGAGAAAATCACAGAGTAGTCCACAAAAAGACGACAAACATAACATTGATTATTGAAGTTGCTACACCAGTGATTGCAGTGTCTTACATTCAGGGAGACACACGGTTATAAAATACCATGATGTGCAAGTAAAAATGAGGACAATGTGGATGAAGGATACCCTAACAGTTCCAATAGTAGTAAGAGCAGGGGGTCTCATACAAAAGAATTTACAGTCTAATTTAGATATGCTACTGATATATTTAACTCCATATGAATTGCAGACAGAGTCAGTTCTGGACACATTGTGGGTGCCACAAAGAGCACTTCTGGCTAACATGAAGGATTGAAGCAATACTAATTTGACAAACTTTAATCATACTTTGGATTAGGCATGGAGTCCATTCCTGTCATGGTATTAGAAACCCAAAAGAGTTGAAAACATTAACGTGAGGGACAATTTGCTCTTCCTGTTCTAACTTACAGTTGTGGGGTGATTGATTAACCCCAAAAGGTATTGGATCAGTTGGACAGGAAAACAAGAAAAATGATTTATGCTTCTAAAACGATATATAAAAAATCAGTGTATACCAAGATTATATATTCCTTGCTCTGAAGGAGGTATGGGCATCCTCAAAGCTAATTACATGCATAGCTCTACAATCATAGGAATGCACATATATCTGTTGACTTCACCAGATCCAAACATAGTGAAAGTTTTAAAACATGAGGAGAAGACATCTTTGATGACTTTCCTGCTTAGTTTAGCAGAAGTGGATTGGTTTCAAGTGGGAATGACAATCATAACAGAAGTAAAAAAAAAATCAGGCAGCAACTGAATGTGACAAAATACAAAGGAAAGAAAGAAAGTATATATGTAGAAGGATCAGATAAGAAGGCAAGACAAGTGGAACAGGCATAAGCATAGCTGCAAGTACAGAAAACTCCTAGAACAACCTCGTGTTGATCAGGACTTGACAAAGGAATGGTTAAGGAGAGGTGAATTTAAACTAAAAGATGAAAAGTTAATATTGGCAGCCTAGGATAATTTTTTATATATACATATTTTATAAGTCACATCTTATTAAAATGTTTAGATTTTTAAATTTTTAAAAAACACTTTTTATTTATTACTTTTTTGTATTTCTTCATAGGAGTAAGCAACTTGTTTTTTATGTATTGGTTTTAATATTTAAGCAAGTTTTACTTGTTCCTATGACTTTAATGATTAAATGTTAATTAAGTATCAGTTTTTATTGGACAAATGATTAGTGAATCAGGGTATATATTAGCACTTTCTCTTATTTGATGTTTAGATTCTGAAGAAGAAGTGTGTCAAAAACGTATGAATTTGTGAGCATTATCCAATAAACTATTTCAACGGTTTGTGTTGCGAGCCCTTATTTGGAGTTTCCAGCGAACTTCTGGTTGTTTATTTGTGGTATTTTGGTTCGCTTTCATCTCTTTTTTGACTTAGCCTAGGATAATTGACTAAATACACATTGGAGTACAAAGTCCAGCGAACGTGAGGGAGAAAAAAAATTCTGGTTCTGAGTTGCACATTTTGTTGCTGGGTGTGATAGACTAATGGCAGAAGGCCTGTATACTGAAAGGCATAATTATGTGGCTAGACTATTGCACTGGGGATTGTGCAAACATTGCAATACTGAAGTATCTGAGAAGCTTTCAAAATGTGAGCCACAAAGCATTACAGAGAATGATGGTTTATATCACATGGGATGACCCATTACCAACAGTTCAAAAATAGATGTGAGAAAAACAGATAGAGTAGTCCATGAAAAGAATGCCAAAGTAGCACTAACTAATGAAATTGCTACACCCAGTGATTGCATGTCTTACATACAGAGAGACACAAAGTCATAAAATACCAGGATTTGCAAGCAAACATGAGGGCAATGTGGAAGGACACCCTTACAGTTCCAATAGCTGTAGTACCAGCAACAAGTCTCAGAAAAAGAATTTACAGTTGTATTTAGATATCTACATTCTTCTGAATTACAGAAGGAGTATTTTCTGGGCACACTGCAGATGCTGCAAAGAGCACTTCTGGCTAACATAAAAAAATGAAATAATGCTAATTTCATGAGCCTTTACTTTCTTAGGAATGGAGTACAGTCCTGTCCTGGTACAGAAAACCCAAAATGACTTGGAGAAATTAAACTAAATGATGGTGTTATGGGTCATGAACATGTGTACAAGTGATTAGGTACACATGGACACTTAAACACAGGGCTTTCTGTACAACCTGGTGTTGGGAGTAGAGGCCAATGGTGGTAAAGAAAGGAGTCAGTGACATGGGTGATATCATTGTCATAGATGATTTCACCTTGGCCTGGTTGCCAGAGCTCTCACTGTGGGCACATGATGGCTGGATATTGCAGAACTACAGGCCCACCCTGGACACTGATGTGCATTAGCAGTGGAATGACACTTGATGGTGGATTGATAATGAGGTACCCTAGCCCTGGTGCTTCTTTGTTGTGGGCTGTATCCAATTTAGTGTGTGAGACTTCTACAGTTCCACTACTACAGATGTAGTGTCCACCATCAGAATGGACACAATGACCACAGCCAGTCAATAAGTGCAAGTAAAAGGGTTATTAGAGTATAGCTTATATTTCATAGATATATAGACAGGCAGACAGACATATGTTAAGGATATGATTGTCAGTTACATTGTTTTAAATCTCAGAAAATTGATAGTTAAAAAGATGATAAATGTTTCTTTAATTCTCTGTTTTGTTTTTAAATTGGAAATGAGGATAGGGGAAGGGGGTATCCTGAGTTACATAGCTGCGAATGGAGGTTGTATGACTTTATTTAAGTGACAGAATCTTGGCAAAGTTTGGTGATATATAAATATGTCTGATCACCTAAAGAGCTTGGCTGAGCAGATAAGTTTGATGAATGAATGGAGATCAGTAAAAGGCATACTAGAAGAAGTGAGAAAGAGCTAGCAAACATTTCTTCTACTTGCAAATGAATAGTAGCAGTTATAGTAAGTCAGATTAGACAAAGAAGTGTGACATAATTTTAAGGTAGGATTTGCAGTGATCATTGCTATTATTAGATGATTAATTATGACTGCCCATATGATGCTAAGAAAGGAGTATTAGAGAGTCCAGGTTTATAGATGGCTTTATTTATGTCTCCCTAATGAAATGTTGGTACTGGAAAAGGTGAGTGCCATCAAGCCAAAAAGAAAAAAAGAAAGAAATGATAAAACAGGAGAAGAGTGAATCTGAAAAGTCACTCTTTTCCTTAAAACTTCTTTTTATAAGGGGACAAGCCCCCTGCCCCACCCCTTGTGGGGGCAAACCTTCCCCCAAACGTATATATACCAACTCTAAGATTGCTATACCTCAGAGAAAAGGGAATATTCTGAGAAATGGCATCTCAGACTATGTAATACAAGTCAGTTCTTTCGGCCATTCAGTCTGTGCATTTTGGGTCTTGCTGTAGTGGGTTCCAACATTTCCAATGGATAGACTTTATGGCTACACTGTTAATTAATTCTATTTTGATATCAAGGCCACAGAAATTGCCTAGGCATTCGGTCTTGCAGCGTAAATATAGAGCTGACCTAAGATCTCTATTGTGGAGGAGGGAGGGGTATAGGCAAAACCTTAAGTCACACATATGTCCATATTATTTACCTTGCCACATATGTATGTAAAGCATTACATTTTAGGTAAATGACATATGTATTTAGACAGAGAGCGGCATCAGTGACATTAGAAGCTCCTGACATTATAACCCTCTGTTGTGCCATTCTTGCATACCCCAGAAATCTATTTTTACATTTATAGCTAAAGACAAGGTTTCAGGTGAAATAACTAATGTCTATATAAAACAATGTGAAGTAAGAAGGAAGGAATATGGAATTTTTTATCTGGGGTATTGGACAAGCCTGGATTAAATCACGCATTTTAAATATTTGTAAATATCATTTGACTGCATTTCAATCAAGGTCACTTGACTAAAACACTTTTTACACCTAGACCTGGGCAAATAGCATTCAATATGCTGGTGCTTGAAACTATGAGCAAGATCCAATTCAATGTGTAGATACCATTCCATCTGAAAAGTAAAACAGTATCTAATGATTATCTCCAGCTGGTGACACATTTGTTCTTATGCCATTCCCAAATAGGGATCTCTGCCCCTGCATTCCTTTACATATAAAGGAGTAACATTTTGAGGTCACTGTATCTTGGAGGAAAGATAGCTTCCCTTTCCTAACTGCAGTAAACTGGTTCATGTTTTAACTTATACATCTGTAGCTCTTTTCACTATGACATCATACAGTCTACTGTATGATCTGTTTAACTGCTTCTGCCATGTGAACAATCTCAGTAAGAAGGTGCTTCACATTTCTATTGCAGGTTGTACAAATTAGGAATAGTCAAGACAGATTTAACCCACATTAAAAAAAAAACTTAAAAGAAAAAGAATAGAAAACCATTGCCAGGTCTGTTCCAGTTCATAACATTTACAGAAAAAGTCTCCATACTTAAAAACATGATGTGTGTGTATTAGCCAAATGTCTATGCCTTGCAATATGCAGTCATTCTAGAACAGTATGCAGTTAAAAACACATAGGATGGTTGTCAATGCTTTTTCATGGTGTTTACACTTTTTATCTCTTTCATAATTCTTTTTTCAAGAGCCCACATAGCTGTGATGTAAAGATATTTATTAATAGCAACAACATTACAAACTGTCTATATAAATTACACAAGAAAACAAGGAAAGTATCCATGCATGGTATATGTTTAAAATTTTTTTTTCTTCCGCTTCTTTTGACACTTCCAACAAGGCCTGTATTCATCAGTATTGTGTTAGGAAGACAATGTTCTAACTTTATCTGCTGTGTATAATTTCCTGTGAAGTTAGTAGTCGAGAAATTATATTGTTCTGCAGGAAAATTTGAAAAGAAAAAAGTTGAAAGCAGCAGTTATAAGCCAGCACTGAATGTAACAGATGCAATTAATATTAGATACTTTGTTTAAATCTTCATAATGCAATGGTTTATTCACAGATTCTCATAAATATTGTAACTTTTACTTTGCTGGTGCAGAGTAAAAAAAAATGCTTTTCCATCCAACATAAGACATTGCAATTTATATCCAAAAGCAAACCAAAACCAGACACTGAGATTTCAAATTGAGAAATGCTGCAGTAGCGTTGTTCTGTGCCACAGGTCTGATAATTATTATGATGCTGTTGTGATATTGCAATGGAGAATTATTCTGTGCTACCTAGATATTGCTTTGTATTATCTTAAGACATCAAATATCCAGTCTAAATATGAATAGAATCTGCAAACTGGAGGGAGCACATTCAAGATTTGTTAAAATCATGCATATTTTATGTGCAGTTTTGAGTCTGGGTTGTAAAGAAACGAGGAGTTAGAGTTGTAGTTTGTTGTTTTGAATGTTCCACATATCTGTGTATTTTTGTAACTCTGTCCTGTTGGGACAGGGTTTGTCAGAAGTGACATGAACTATAACACCATGTTCTTCTTGCAATTCTGAGGTACATACAAAACCCAATGTGGTTAATTGTTTTAGACTATATACTAGTTGTCACACTTAATGTTAATTTCTTCCCCATTTATTACACAGGTACCGAGGCATGAGTAAATGGGTCTGCCTGCTTCCATACTCTTATAGCTGGGGCGCATACCTATCAACCTGGAAACATCAAAAATCTGGACAAAGGCCCATGAAAAATAGGTACAAATCTGTATGCTGATTAACATAAAATTTACATACATAATTATGCAACCCACCCACTCCAATGGAATTGTGGGATATCAACTTTAAGAATGCAAACTGAAGAATAGACAACCAAAATATGACCCCAGTGTCCCCCTGCAGCCATTCCAATGCTCTATTACTTGGCTATTTTATCCCATTTACCATGAACACTATAATGTTTATACTGCTTTACTTCTACAATGATTATTTGATTTTACATTTTATAGCACAAACACTAATAGACATCTGTTAAACAAAGCAATACAGTCTCACAATGAACATAGAATTAGCATTAAAACTTCTCTGCCCTTGAAACTCACATTCCTTGAAACAGCATTGAAACCCACATCCAAAGAAAATGCATTTTGCCAATGGCGGATAAAGATTAATTTTGGGCTATTTTCAGATCATAGGCCCCTTGCATACAAAACATACATGTGTTCTTTGATACACCTTCCTGACTGTACTAAATTATATGCGGAGTCTGGATGTCCTCCCTGCCGTCAAGTGAATTTAAAGACATGCAGGTAGGTGCGTGCATGTGTGGGCGTGCCTTCTTTGAAGGTTGGGTGCTAGGCTGGCAACACAACACCATAAAAATTCACTACCAATCATTAGCAGACCGGAGTTCCACTGTGGCGATCACAAACCGGGAAAAGCCGAAAGACAGTTTATAATAGAGCACACTTGTTAAAGCACGTAAATTTATTGTTTTGACCATTTTTCCAGTAAGCAATGAAACAAAATATTTGAATCAATAATGACAAAACTGCCCACTTCAGAACATTTCAATCATAAAATTCTACTCAAATTTCTACAATCCACCAGTATCAGTAAATATGCACAATCTCTGCAGAAGTAAAAATTATCTAAATAATTCCACATTAAAGAAATCTGTAACTAATGAAGAGATTGTTGCTAGCAAACAACTTCATATTTCATTGTTTCATCTACAAATAAAGTGCCTGTTGCCCTTGAAAAATAAATTGCTTATGTTAAAAAATGATAAGCTAGCAATATTTCAATAGGGAATGGATGGAAACTGATAACAGGTTCATAGTTACATCTCCGCCAAAGGTGGACATTCTCAGGACTGAGTATACGCCCCCCTCCTTTAAAAGTACAACACAGTACAGTATCAGCAATCCATCTACAAAATGTGGGAGTAGAACCCACAGCCTTTTTACAGCAAAAGCAAGTATACTACCTGTTGTACTACTAATAGTGCAAATAGACCTTCTATAAGCAGCACTAAATTTCTGTTTCCCCCGAAGAATTATGCAGTACAAGAAATGAGCAAAAGCCAAAATTTATTGGGGGGGAGAAAAAGGCCCAAAACCGGGGACACTTTAAAACATTGCTTATATAATCTTAGAAAGTTGCTAGAATAAAATGTTGTGTTACCATGTGTTTCCTGAAAGATAGGAAGGAAAACTGAAATGGCTATCATTATTTAGTGAATTCAGTTCTCACTGATTTGCCAGAAAACCATACATTGTATTTTATTATTTGTTTACCGGGAAAGTCCGACTTGGAATGAAGCCAATTTTCAGCAGACAGAGGCCTGGGGAGAAATGCTCTAGACACATCTCTTTGTATCATGGGAGGAAACCCACACAAACACAGGGAGGACATGCAGACTCCACACAACAGGCACTTCAGCTGAGACTCAAACCAGAGAACCTCTTGCTGTGAGGCAACAACACTACCACTGCACCATCCAGATATTAGGAAGAACAGCCCAAAAAGTATGAGCCAAACATTCCAGACATTCTGTGAAAATTTGTACAGTTGAGAGCTATAAGTCCTTCAGCTACAACTGGTGGCATTGGTAGAGAGCTCAGGCTCTTGCTTCTTCTACCTAAGGTACGGGGTTTGAGCCTGAGTAACCCTAACCACCAGGTATAACTAACTGGGGCATTACACACACATACAATATTGTGGCTGGGCTTGTTCTTACCTGGAGGACTCATTATGCTGCCCATAGCTGTTATATTCTCTATTCCCTCTAAGTCCAACAATAGCTGATGTTATCATGCACGCCCCTACAGGCTGGTTATGCATGGTGACATTGCTGTTATATTCCCTATTCCCTCCAAGTCCAACAGTAGCTGATGTCATCACACATGCCCCTATAGGCATGTGATGTGTGGTAACATCAGTCAACAATTTAAAGTGATAAATGGTAGTAATAAAAAAAAAAAAAGGCCTGGAAATTCAGAAATTAATGGGGGCTACTCAGCAATTCGTGGCACCCCAATATTTTGCCCTCAAAACTGGTAAATACCGAGGAATTTGGTAGGGTTGAGAGGTCTGCTGGGGTGTCTAAGTTACACATTAGCATAGGAAACCTATCCATTTTTACTAAAAATGGACCATTTGTTTTTGATTTAAAAGTCAGTTAAAGATTTTTGAAGGTTGTGGCACACTACTGAAACGCATGATAAATCTATGTCAGAGCATTCTACAGAGAAGAAAGTCAAATGTGTGGAAAAAGTACCACTGCAATTGTGACTTGGATGTGTTACCTTGTCTGTCACATTTTGTATCCAATACAGTTAAGTAACTTGGTATGAAACACATTGTATTTGTACAGCTTAACTAGAGTATATTTTAAACTTTTTTCATATGACCAATTTGTTCAACAAATGACTCAGGATGTGTAATAACTAGAGAGATTTAGAATTTCACTATAAACAACAGTAACACAAACTAAAAAAAAAATTGACAAGGAAAGCAGCAGATATGTGCATGTACTACTACTAGATCTAGCTGACTGAGAGCTATGTTTTATTTACAGCCTTTTTGTCCTTAAGGTCCACAGCACGTTATGTGCTGAAGAAGCAGATGTATGTTCTGTTACATAATATTTTCCCACTTTTGACTCTAAATCTAGCTACTTGTTTTATTTATTTTATAATCTATCTGCATTTTTTCATTGACATGCATTCTAACCATGGTAGGGAGCTAATCTAAACGTGACACATTTCAGTCCTGTATACAATAGCAGGTACTGCATGGTCCCCTGAAGCAGCTAAATCTGACTCTGCTATTACCAGTGTAGGTATTTTACTATGATGTTGCATTTATTTAGGCCGTTTTGTACACCTCTGTAAGGAAATGAAATGCTGCTGTTTTCTGTTTAAATGATTACATTAACATAGTGCACTATATCAGGATACTGTTGCTTCATTGAGAGGAGTTGTGCTGAACTTAAAGAAAATGATGAATGTTCACAGAAACTTTCACCAGTGTGAAGTTTTGATCTTTCTCCATTGCTGTGTGACTTTGGAGTTGGTATTTAGAAAGTTTAAGGTAGGGTGGAGGTGAGCTTGCCATCTACAAAAAAATTTCCTTGGAGTTTCATTGAAATTGCTTCTGGCAATTTTTTTTGTGTATGTATGTATGTATGTAGGTATTTATTTATTTTTGCATTCTGTAAAGCCACTGTTGATGGGTTAACATATACCCACAATTTATTAGCATAGTCAGATTTGCATTTTTCTTTTACCAATTATTTAAGCCCATTAAATTTATTGTATAGTGGAAAGCATCCTAGAGTATGTGTATGTGTGAATGTGTGTGTATGTGAAAGTGTGTTTGTATGGTGTGCTTATCTGTGGGTGTGTGTCTGTATGTGTCTCTGTGTGTTTGTGTACTTATGTCTGTGTTTTTCTCGGCAGACACAGGGATACACCAGTTTCCTAATAAGGATTAGTTTATCTGCCTTGTTGTCTTTTAATATAGGGGTTAGTTAAAACAAAATTGTAGAAAACTGCCCAAATATGAACACAAGAAAAAAGTAAATGAAGCATTGGACTAAATCTAAGGTAAACATTGTGAAATGCAAGTTGAAGTCTAAGAAAAGCACTAATGCTGTTTGGCTCTGCAAATGATATATATGATGGCTCTGTGCTGGGAAAATTGTTATAACCTGTGCACTGCAGGGGAAAGAGAAGCTATCACAGTTTGGAGTCCCAAGGCTATAGATTAGATCGAATTACCACAGAGATGGAACCATTTTTGAGAAACTTGAACAACTTAGAGAATGATTTTCTAGTGAGAGGCTATGAAAGTCAGATGTTAAAAAGCATCCTGGAACCCATTATAGAACTGAAAAGGACTGAAGCACCTTCACTCAACCTCCCCAGTAGAAAAATGTTAAGTAATTCCACAGAGAATAACAAATGCAAAAATTGCTGCATCCTGACATACACTTTGGATTATTACAGTATCAAAAATATTATTGAAGAAAACTGGGACATTGTCACAGGAAAGCCTTTTCTGATTAACATCTTAGGTGAAGCCCCATCATTTGTTTATAGGAAGGCCAGGGACATTAGAAGTTTTGTTGAATTTAAACCTAGACCATGTGAGAAAAGCACTAAAAGATGTGAAACTAATTGTACATTTTGTATATTTATACAGCAAGGTGATAGTTTTTATTGCCCTTATTTAAAAAAGATCATTAAAACCAGTGCAGGGGGTTACTGTAACACTAAAAAATTAATTTACAGGGCACAGTGCAATGAATGTGATGCATTCTATGTGGGCAAGACTATAAATAAACTCAAGCATAGAATTTCATGTCATCTATCAGAAATCCGCTCTGGATGTAAAAAAAATGCACTAGCCAAACACCTTTCTCTTCATAAAAGACACACAGGTTTTAAGTTCCAGATCCTGGATCGCATAGACATGGGTGATCTTGAAGGAGACATCCCGAATATTCTGGAGAAACATGAACTCATGTGGCAATTAAAGCTGAACTCTTTTAGGAAGCCTGGACTAAACTAGTACTGTTCAATTAAAAGTGCACTGGAACTTAGAAAATTACCACATTGTTTATATGACTAATTGTATTTTATTTTATTTTATTCTACAAATTGGTTTTAAATACCATTTTAAATCAGTTGAAATTTAAGTGTATATTTTGTTTCCATCATCATACATACATTTTTTCTTATTTTTGTTTTTTTCTGGTTCTTTTTTCCACTTTATTCAAAATTATGTGTAATAACAATACTAACTAATTATACAATTATATAGGTTTTTAGGGTTCTTGTACACAGACCTGAAGAAGTCTAGAAGGACGAAAGTGATCTTTGTTAACAATAGGTTATGAAAATAGAAATTGATTTTTACATGCAAAATGTATATGTATATATTTATATCTATATTTTTTGATTGCCAAATGAACTAAGGTTGATATATTTCCAGCCATGTAGTATATTGTCTTTAATAATCTACTTAATAATTTGGTTAAATAAGAGGTACCACATCATTATAAATTTTATTTAAAGTACATAAGGGTTATATATTATTATGACAGCTACTAGGTAGGGCAGGACCAGATCGAATGTCAAAATGATGGGGGAAGGGATGGAATTTAACATGTGTACCAATAACACTTTGTTTTACAGCACAATAAACCACTCCCATGCCTAATAAAAAGTATATATATATATTTAGAAAGCTTGTGAGGAAATTATTACTCTATTTTTGTTTTACTTGGATCACTTGTCTGTGTACTTAATAAAGGATTTTCAACTGGAAACAGACTGCCTGCTTTGCTTGGATTACTTTTGTATACTTAGTAATGCTGTACAATTATATATTTTCTATTATTACTTTATGTTTTGTTTTGACTTAAGACAAGTTTATGTTCGCTACTTCTACTACTATTGTCTGATCTGATTAATATACAGTGATTAACTAGAACTATATGGAATGAAAATCTTCCACACAGAGAAGTTTCTTACACTGTTTTGTTTTTGGACCCACTACACTTTAGTGGATTGTTTTGAGACTTTGGGGATACAATGGAGATTACTTGTGATTTATATAATTCAAAGATGCTTTACAGATAACAGCAGTAATTGGTATTAAAAAGTTAGTGGTAATGTTAGCAGTTTAGCAAGTAATACACCTGTCTCTGATGCCAAAAAAATTGGAAGGCAGTGGGTTGTATCCCTACACAAGCTTCTTGGATTCATGTTCTAGCATTAAAACTGTAGTGCAGTATTAGAGGGTTGCTGTATGCATAAAATGGCATGTTTTAGTTGAGATGTCAAACCAAGTTCCAATTTGTCAGTGCTGGTGGTAAGTCAGATCGGTGTAAAGGATCCCATAGCATTTATTGAAAAGTGGAAGGTAGTTTTATAAAATAAATCATAATAATTTATGCATTTGATTTATAGAATACACACATTTGCCATTGACGGCATAAATTATTCCATTTTCATCTTGAACATAAATGTTTCTGCATATAGCACTTAGACTTTATATTTCAATGTGTAGTTAAAGAAAACAAGTATCCATCTTTACTTATGTCCCTTATTTCTAGTATAATTTAATTCTCACCCATTTCATACTGAACACACGTTTTTACTAGGGTACTTACTAATTCATAACAATGTATACCATTTAACTTAGAACATAGAATTATAGATAAGTGCAAGGCTAGCTGCCCATGGAACCATTTTTTGCCTAGCCATTTACCCTCAATGGTGAGAATGAAACCTTCTTCCTTGTGTCTGTGAGAAGAATACCTTACCACTTTGCCAACTGCCAGCCCCTTTCCCTTGCACAGAAAAGCATGCAAGAAGATGTTGATAGAAAACCTAGAATTTACAATTTTTATAATCTTTGATAACCTAATAAGCAGTTTTCATTGTATTCTACACAGACTACCTGAGTGCCAGAGTAGATCCCTACACAGATCTGTGATTTTATTTTTCAAAAAATATGTTATTCATTTATTTATATATATATATATATATATATATATATATATATATATATATATGTATACGTATGTGTGTATGGTGGTGGGGAATTGATGGCCCTTGTCAGACAGCTGTTGCTCGTGATGGGAGTAAAATAATGCAGAAGTAAAATATGTATCTTTCCCTTTAACAGTAAAATATGTTTCATTTTCTTTTGGAGTACAAACGAGTATTGCTGCATATATAACTCAAATATTATATTTCAAAATAAAATTAAAGAAAATAAGTATCCACCTTTACTTTATTTATTTTTCTTACCTCTGGTAGCATTTATTTTTGACTTGTTTCAAAGTGCACAAACATTGTACTTATATTCTTTTAATCAATATAGCCTTTCCACATTTCTCCCACCAAGAAATGATTCTGTTTCTTCTACTTTTGTCACTCTCAGATCTTTGTGATATGTGCCAGCTATATTTTCCTTTGTTACTTATTACATATAAGCATGAAAAAAAATCTTTAACAACTTTCTTTGGAAATTATTTAGCTTTCATATTTTATTAGAATGACTTGTGGTGAGCCAGATCTTAGTTTGTGTTAATATTGTTTTAGGGTCTACGTTATATATTTGAACACCCAAAATGTTGACTACCATATGGTCGACATTTGGAAGTTCGAATATATAATAAATAAAAAAAAATAAATAAATAAAAACACACCTTAACAGTGCAAGGCAAGCAGGGGGGCAAGCTCCCCTGCACCCCCACACCCCCCTACTTAAATATACCAACTCTGAGACTGCACTTCAGTGCAGAAAAGGGAAATTCTCCCATTCTGCACCATACGGCGCCGTTAAAAGAAAATCTTCGAGCACTTGAAATGTCGAACATATGGTCTTGACCATATAACGTTCGGCATTTTAAGCGTTCGAATAATTGACATAGACCCTTGTTTTAGGAAACAAAGTTTCTGTCATTTTAAGTTGCATCACTAATGGCATTAGTACAATGTGTATCTGTTAATGTACTTGGTTTAAACTCCAAAACTAAGCACAGTCTTGTTGGGCACTGGATACATAAACTACATTTTGATCTAGCACTGTCACAGGAGTGCAAGATAGCCAAAAGACGTTTTAGGTTGTTGAACAGCTTTAAAGATTATGGCTGTTGTTATAATTTGCATGCTAAAGCTAAGGCAGGGGTAAAAAGTCCCTACACTGGTCTGTACTTGTGAAAAAAGAGCAGGCTAAGGTAGAGCAGGATGGCTGACTGTGGACACAAAGAACAGTCTCCTTACCATAGCCAATTTGTATGGTTTTAATGTAGACTGCCCCTACGTTTTCAGAGAATTCTTTAGTTCTAGAGAAGGAAGGAAGGAAATATCCTAATTAATTCTGGGATATTCACAGGGAGTGACTTTAATGTCATATTGAATTCTATCAAGGATAACACTTCAGTCCAGATAGAAAGGCATATAAAATCCCATACAACACATAATGCCCTTATTGACCATTTCATTTTAGAAAGTAGATGGCACACACTACACACAGAGGATAAAGCTTATTCTTTTATTTCTCAGCAAACACTACAAGCTGGCAGGTGAGACCATTGGCTAGTCTCTAGAGACCTGGTATTGAAAGTAGAAAGATTTGAAATACTGACCACTCCAGTAATTTCCTGAACCACCTCTCTCAGCCCTGATGAACAATGCCCGAAAACCTGGAGGGAGGACACCCCCCCCCCCTTAATACTTAAAACAAATCCTTAACAGACTATGCAAAAAGGAGCCTTGACATCTTTTTGACTTGCAATCCCTTGGGTTTCATCCCTAACTCAGTACAGTGGGAGTCACTTAAGCTGGACGTAAAGGCCATATGTACAGCCACTAAAGCTCAATTATTAACCAGCAAGTGTAAAGAGGGGTAACCCCAAAATATCGACTGGATTCTATCAAGGATAACACTTCAGTCCAGATAGAAAGGCAAATAAAATCCAATACAACACGTAATGCCCTTATTGACCATTTCATTTTAGAAAGTAGACACACACACACACACGACAATCGCATTCATACATGAACACGCACACTTGTGCAGTTGCACATAAAGATACACACACACACACACACACACACACACACACACACACACACACACACACACACACACACACACACATATACACAGATACACACACACACACACACACACACACACACACACACACACACACATACACACACACACACACACACACACACACACAAGAATGAACATGCACACGTGCAGTTGCACACAAACATACACACACACATACAAAGCACAAACACATACATAAACACACTCATACACGAACACACACACACATGTGCAGTTGCACACACACACACACACACACACACACACACACACACACACACACACACACACACACACACTCACACACACACACACACACACACACACACACACACTTTTTCACACTCACACTCGCATACTTATACACAGACACGCTCACACGTACTCAGTCTCACACACACACACACACACACACACACACACACACACACACACACACACTACAAACACATACATAAACACACTCATACACAAACACACACATGCACACATGCGCGCGTGCAGTTGCGCACACAGAACCAAACACAGACACAGACACACACACACACACACACACACACACACACACACACACACACACACACACACACACACACACATACTCTTTCACACTCACATACTCATACACCTAAATTCTCACACATACGGACACATGTCACAATCACACTTGTACATGACCTCACACACAAGTACACACATGCCACAAACACACATACAAACATACTTGTACGCCGACTTCACCTATGAGCTTGTCTTTGGGATGTGGGAAGGAACTGGAGATACTGATGACAATCAATGCAGATAATAAGGAGGACATTCAAACTCTAAACCAAAGGTCCTCCAACTATAAAGTAACTCTAAACCAAAGGTACTCCAACTATAAAGTGAACAGGAAAAACAAGTTCTCTTGTGGCAGCAACAATTAACATCTGCACCACTGCTGTCCCCAGACTGTAAAGTTAACCAAGTAAATTAACTGGTTCTTCTCTTTATAATGTTGGCAACAAAACACTTCCTTTATACTGTCAGCCTGTTATTTTGTTTTTGATGTTGTTGTTAGGGTAAGTAATGTGATCAGCAGTGCTGTTAGTTATGTGCATGTAGATGAGCAGTACAAGTCTGCAGGGGAAATTACTGCACATTTGCACAGTAACATCAGGTTTAATAGTCATATGAAAACATCTTTTTTGCTCTGGATTACAGTTAGTTTTACCAGACTGCAGCCATTTTATTTATGAATCTATATTACTATCCACAGGTAATAAATCTGTTTGATTACAGTATCATTTATTTGAAAAAAAAGGATCACTGTCTTTTGTTTAAATAACCTTAAGTTTTATATTATTTCCTTCAGTTTTATTTTCACAACTTGTTATGGATTTATTTACCAAGGGTGCCATCCAGATGCATCTATCTTTATCATATTTGTTTCTGGTTAGAACAGCTTGTGTATCATTAGTTGCCAAGGATAAACAGTTTTCCCACAGTAAAAATTTTAATATAAGCCATTCTTCTTCTTCTTCTGACAGCCTTATAAACATATGAAACTAATACCCCCCTTCAAGTTATGTACAGGATTATTGAAGTCATCATAACACTTTCATAATGCCCTAAATGATTAGAAATGACTTGCAAATCATTTCAGAATGGTGTAGGTAACGGTAAAAACAGTAACGTACACAGGATTCCATCACCATATCATTACTACCTTGGTACTCTGATCAGATCTGGGTATAGTATCACCATAAATATATGGATATGGAACAGTGGCTGACAATTTAAACTGCTGTTGTTTAGAAACTTGTAGTAAAAGCAAATGCACCCTCGCTTTCTTGTCTTATAATGACTGTACAAGGAGTAATGCAGTTCTTAAATATGATTCTGTTTTTGAATGTATTTTTTTTCAATTCCTCCTCCCAGTAAGATTTACAGAAATGTGTGTTTTGGTCATATCTACAGCAGTACCTCACTGCTGAATAAATAAAATAGTTTATAGATAGATAAATAGACAGACAGACATAGATATAGATATGGGTCCGTCAACATGTCAACCCCCTGCACCACAAAACCTACAAAACCTCTCCCCTAACCTATCCATGTCCCTAACCCTTACTCTCAAACACATGCAGAAACACTATCACCCCCTCCAAACCCCACTCACCTGTCTCAGCAAAACTTACTGTCAACATTATGACTGTTCAGCTGTCCATTCTTTCCATCATAAAACGCTGCCCTTAGCATTTGTCAACCAAATGGACATTCGGCATTATGTAAGAGAACCATACGTATGTATATATATATATATATATATATATATATATATATATATATATATATATATTAATATGTGAGTGTGTATACAGACAGATATGTAAATAGACAAAGATATTGCTATATATCTTATTAATGGAAACACATTTTAAAGTAAAACGTGTGGAGAATAATAAGAATGATTTTTGAAAGTATCAGTTTTTTCAAAGTCCGTTGGCCGAAAACATATCCATATACAATGCAATGTCAATTCCCATATACAGTCATACATTGTGAAATTAATCAGCTTTTCTAAACAATCTTGTAACTTGAAGCTAGTCTTATAGAAAGTATCTCTGTCCAGGAGCAAATTATAAGATTGGATGTTGAGATGGCATGTTTCTCATACATTAGGCAGAAGGTGAAATGATAGGGTGAACTCATTTCAAGCCCTTATTTTTTTAATTTGCTATGGGGTCGTCTTGCGTTGTCCTAGGTAACAGAATACCTACTCTTTATCTAAAATGCTCATACAGTTTGCATTGAAATTTCATATCATTCATATTACTTGGAATCTCTTTGTTTATGCGTAACGACATAATCTATACTGTTCTTTACGGTTTACTATCAAAATAAGGAATGCACTAGGGCAACTACAGGTTGGTCGAATGCTTGATTTCAAAATGTCGTAATGTTGAACTGGAAGTGGCCGAAGTTATAGTAGTGAATGTAAGTATATATTCACTAATATGAAGTTGACTTTCTGAATGGAGATTGCGGTACAGTACAGATCGGGAAATTTATCCTTTTCCTTACTGTACTGCAATCTCAGAGTTGATATATGTATAATATGCAGGGGGTGCAGGGGTGCAGGGAGGCTTGCCTCCCAGAAAAAAGTAAATGGAAACATGGACTTTCTAATCTGGAAGTTCTGGACTTTGAATGTCGATCATCGTGTTTATCGTGTTCGACAGATGTTTTAAATGAACTTCCGAAAATCAACATTATTTGTAAATCTTTTAAACAAAAAACAGTGTGACATTCTTATATTTATAGTTAACCATTCTTATTACCCTCACAGTTACTTGTGTCAGCATTTCAAACAGCTATGGCTTGAATGTCATTTAGTTCATGCAGTATTTCATGTCATCCTCTTAAGAAATTATTGTATTTTTGAACTTCTTACCTGTTGTTAGTGTTTAATGCGCCATATCATTTTCTTTCTTGGAAGACTTTTTTAGTTAGAAGAACCAAAGCCAATGGAATCTAAGTAGATATTACCAACAACAGTTGTTTGTTCAGCTTGTTTTATACATTTTGCATTTCCTTCATCTAGCAATTTAAGCAATGTATAGTATTATTGCTTTGCAGTCAGACCTTCTTGAATGACATAATTAGAAGTAAACATCTACAAAACTGTTATACTCATCTCAGGCATATCATAAAGAGGAAAATAACTCCAAGGTAACGTTAGCTTTATTGGATTTTGGAAACTGACCATTAAGAAGCACTACACAGCATGTTTGGTCAAGAAAACCATGGCTTCAGATTCACTATATCTTTGTGTGATAGCTCTCCACATTCAAATGGACACTTTGATAGTGATTTAGCAATAATTCTGAAGGCAGCCGTAGTAACAAGATCATTTAACAATCTCTCAAATGTAAGGCTGCTTTTACCTCTTTTGGGGAATGGCAACATGTTCTCTTCTTTAGGATAATATTCTCTAGTTTCACCAATTCACAGGGTTGAAATCCTTTCACAGAACAGATAAAGCCTGTGTGTGTGATTCCTATTGTGTTCACTGGGGAAGAAGACTTTGGTTGAGATCATTTGCTGGCTTTAGTCAGAGTGAGAATTGGCTCCATTTTTGAAGAGAGAGAGAAAGACAGACCCAAAGTAATAAGCCTAGCTATTACAGTAATAGTAACAGTGATATCATTCCCCAAACCTTTAACATTTGCCTCACTGATAGAGCTGGATAGTAATTAAATTAACATTCTGGTGGGTAAAGCTGTAGAATCAGTTTCGAATTAGTCGACAAAATCTGCACAGGGCAGATACTTAAACAATAATCCACAGCTGTGCATAGGTAAATCAGGATTTACCCACGCTTGGTGTGGTTCGATCATGAGGGCGAAACCTTACACAAAGTTAACCGGGGGGGGGGGGGGTCTGATATACTACCTACAAATGGAAGTGGATTATTGCTTTTATACAATGACATTTTTTAAGACAGAAATTGCTTACCTTTCTTAAATAATGCCTTTGTATAATAGCACTTTAGTTTTCTACCACTTTTTTCCTTGTTTACTGATGTACTGCATATGTGTATGGGACTTACATTCCCGCTCTGGCCCAGTACATCAGTGCAGTGCATGAGAAGCAATGGAGAAAAAAGAACCTCTGTTCCTTTTTTCTTAATGTTTAAAAAGTCAGGATTTTGTGTTTTATGAAGAACCACACAGAAATACAAGCAAAATCAGGTATGTTGCTTTTTCTTTAGTTTTGCAGAACATACCTGATTTTTCTCATATGTTTATATCCCCCAGCATACGACAATGAAAAAGTTTGGCCATTCATTGGTACTTCAGCAAGTGGACATTTTTCAGTACTTATATATTATTACAACCACATTCTGAAAAGGATAAGAGGGTCTTTTCCAAGCCATAGTTGTGGAGATAAATGTACTCAAACTGTCTTGCACATATCTCTCAATTGTCCAGATTTTTGTGTCATTTTTTTGTTTCTTCTTCACAACATGTGTGAATTTATGACACATCAGTGAGGACTGAACTTACTGAATAACAGCATAGATTTGCATTTCAGACATAATAGCCTTCAGAAAATGCTTGCGAACACAAATCCTGTTGCACTAGTAGCTTTCTAAGTTTATAAGAGCTGTATTTAAAATCTGGCCCTATTTTAGGCCCTTTGTCTCCCCCTCGTTATATTTGGCTTTGTTCAGATTTTAGGTTTAGAGGTAAGCTCTTGTAGAATGACTTTGGCTTGATCAAGTGACACAAATTTATTTTCAGTGTTCAAAGAAATGTCAAACCTTGTTTCAGATGTCTAATTCCATATATTTGCTTATAATGTATCTCCGTACCTTAACAACACTCAATTTTGTCCCATAATTCTTCCCATCTGTTTAATAACTTTCTTCCCCCAAAATAATATCTACTTCGCAGCTAACCTCTTTCATTGCATTTCCAAACTTCCAAGCCGGTTTTTGGCTTTATGTAGACTTTTTTAAGGAAGCAGGTAAGAAATGTGTCCTAACAGTCTTACACCGTGACAGAAGTATTCCGCAGAGAGATAATCCAGAAATATAATCACTTTGGCTAAACAAGATTTACAGAGGCCATAGTGACATATATTATATGTAACACACATACGTAAAGTGATACTGTGTGCTACAATTGGTGAGTTTGGAATGTGGTTGTGGTAAGACATAAGTACTCTTTTTTCTATTGGTATATATTCGATTTACAATGAGCACTATGGCTGGGCTATCCAATCAGCATGCTCATTTCTGAATAGCAATGAGTAGGCATTGTATAACGTTGTTTATAAAGTTCAGGATCTGAATTGTAGGCCATCTATATTTAACATTTTCAACTTTTTCTACTGGCATTTATTGTACAAGATGCTAACTTGTTTTTTATGTCTGTCTATGAGGAGGTAACATTGACTCTGAAAGTGACAGCTTGTTCAAAAGTTCAGTAATTTTATATATATATATATATATATATATATATATATATATATATTTATGTGTATATATATATATATATATATATATATATATATATGTGTGTGTGTGTATATATGTCAAATTACAGAGGAAATTCATTTTGCCTTGAAGCCAATTAGCTGATTTTTTTGAAAGTAGGCATGTAACCATTTTTGTCTCTGGGTAGTAGTCTCTAGAAAAGGGTTCATTTTCTAGTTGACTAACAACCAAACTTTGTTTATCGGAGTGCATAATATAACATATTGCTTCACACTCTTCAAAATTACAGTTAAAACCCTTTTCATCCCTTTCAGAACTCATTCTGAGTAGTGGATGATTCTGTCTAGAAGTATATATCCCTTGAGAAAGGAATGTGTATCAGTGAAGCGTGAAGATAAACCCAATAATATTCTGTATCTCACATAATTAAAGTTCAAGTATGGTATTCTGGAGAAAAAATGGTTTTAGCTTTCAGATGACCAGATAACAATTCCTCATCCCAAACTGTGATATAAAATAAGAAATCTGAGCCTCACTTAAATTTTCTTAATACTGTTTAATGAAAGTTGTGTATGAAGGCTACAGAGAAAGGTTTTTCTCTTTGTAAACAGAATAAACCTGAGCAGCAATATAAAGTGGTCACTTATAATCATTATGTATTTTATTAATTATTTGAAAACTACATCAGCGAACATCATCAGTTAGAGAATATGCACATTGTGTTTCTTTTGGTCTCACAGGAGAGCATAGGGGCACTTTATAACTACGTTATGCTGCAGAGATAAGCAACAACACATACCAGAATATAGCATAAGACTAAATATTCTAACTGAGAAGATGATTTATTACTGAAAAAACAATACTTTGGAAGTATGATCCTTACAATCATGTGTATTTCAGAATAAATGAAAAATTGGTGGGGTTGACATAATGGTTAAGGTCTTCACCTCATAGACACAAAGTACAGGGTTTGATCCTGACCTTACGATATTGGCTAGGCTTAAAATGGCCCTTTAGGGCTGTTAGCCTATTATTCACCTATGAATCTTATGCATCACTAATTGAAGTCAGGTTTGTGCCTTGCAAAAAGCAAACTTTATATTAGCATTGTCTGAATATTGAGGGAACCTCATTCCACATCTTTATTATTTATTTATTTATTTGTTTTCATAGTAGGGTGCAATTTATGCTTGTTAGTCTACACAGTATGATAGTACAGACATCAGCTTTTATACCACAGAGCAATGAAGCCCAGTGTATGTCCCAGATGACCTGAGTTTGATTAAAGGCTAAGGTGCTTGATTACCACTTTGCCTGTCATTGCAGATAGAGTTGGGAGAATGGGCCAGCAGTGTCTGGCTGCTTCTAGTCCTGGTGGAGGCAGGGGGTTATGAAGCTGCTGTAGACATATGCATGCAAGTTGAGCTTGGGTAGCATTGCTGTGCAATCGTGCAGGGTAGAGTCACTCCCCAAAACAATGCCTGTAAGTAAGGAAGTAGAGCAACACTAACACAAGCAATCCTCCCAGTGTGTCTATAGTGACTATATGACCACCTCACCCCCCCACAACCCTGCATCAACGGTGAGGGGGTACTGACCCTGACTATCAGGTTAAAACCACAGAATAGGATTAAGCAGTAGATTAAGGAGAGTGAAGTTCACAAAGGTGCTACATCACTATCGGAAGGATACCACAATGAGAATAAATAAGTTTGAAAATAAAAAGGCACTGGCATATTCTAATGAAAAAACAGAGCAAGATAGCTCTGCATTTACCATTAAGAAGAAGAATATCCTGAAATAAAGTTTATAGTCTAGCTGACATTTTTGTGATAGGATTTCTGAAAAAAAAGACCCCTATCAAGTGATTTATCTGCACCACCAATGAATAAGAAAGGGAAGGAACAAAATATATGTGTTTATAATGTCACATAAGATTTCATTGTTTGTTTATTTCTGATAACAAGATATCTAGGAAAGTCTAGATGGGCAGATACATTTACAGTGACTAAAGCCTCAGCTTTGGCCTGCTAAGATTTAGCTGTATTCAACTGAACGTATAAGATAATTTAAATACCTTTTATCTGCACTTTTTTACAAATAATACAGCATTTTAATTGATTTATTTGTGTTGCATTGAATATTAACTGAATTGGAAGTTTGGACTCTGTTTTTTCAGTTAGTTTTCCACCCACCCTCCCTGTTTTTGTTTTGGTGTTAGTCTTGATGGCTTTGAAACTGCCCGCCCCTCTTCTAAATGTGTGTTTGGATACTCCTTCTGGGCCCATCTCAGTTGCTCACTCAACTGAGTGCAGTGAGATCATATTCTGATTTCAGGCACTCCTACTGTGTACAAAGAGAGCATCTGGGAAAGAAAAAAAAAAAGCTTGTTTCCTGCCTTTCCTGTAAGTGGTCTAGACTGTTTGTAGGCTTCTGAGCCCCAAAGCCTTTCTGTGTTAGAGGGAAGCCTTCTAGCTTAATTTTGTTTTTTAGAACTAGCCAGTTTTCTAGTTTCAGCACTCAAATCTGTTTCTTTGAACTCAGCACTTGTTCAGAACTCATTGTAACCACTAAATAAGCTGCAAATTACTACAGCACTCAACTTTTCTCACTTGTCTAGAGGAAAGCAGTTTTTAGTACTTAATAAGCACCTATCCAGGCATGTCTAAGGGTCAGCTCCCAGTGATTTCTCCTGTCTACCTGATGAATCTGGGCATCTTGAGGCAATGCAGCAATTGCCTCATGTACACAGACAACCCTCTCCTCCTACCACCTAACCCTACAACCTGTGAGAGATGCACTTATATAGCCAAACTGGAAGCAAAGCTCTCTTCACCCAAGACTGGACTAGACAGTCAAGAGGAGAAGGTAAACCCTTGCACCACACCACACTCATCACATAGTCCCTCAAAACCTATACCACCAAAACACACACATAGAAACACATAAGACACACCTACATTCACGGAGGCTCTCAATAAAAACCTGCCCAAGCATCAGGGACCTCCAATGCAGAAACGCAAGCAAAGTCCACCCCCCAACACAACCCAAATGACACATAGACCACAAACTCAGTGTGCCACTCAACCACAGCCCATAAGGCATAACAACATACCCAACACTCTAGTCATAGGTGACTCTATTGTCACGCACACTGATGTTCCACTCACCAGGCTAAACAAGGAGAAAGTTACTGTCAGCTGCCTGTCACGTGCCAGGATCCACCACATAATGCACACAGTCAGGTCACTCCACAAGTACAGATATGACACTGCCATTGTCCATGTTGGTGTGAATGACCTGAGACGTACCTCCCTGGACTACATGAAAAGAGACATGGAGGAGCTCTCCGATCTTGTAGCCCAGGCAGGTATGATCCTAACCCTGAGTAGCATCCTGCCAACACCCAGAATGATACCACAGTACAAGGAAAAAATGATTGACTTCAGCAATTGGCTAAGCTTCTGGTGTCATTCTAAGGGAACCCAGTATTTGTCTGCCTGGAACGACATGATCGACAGACCACGATGCTTTGCCAGAGATGGCCTGCACCTGTCGCCCTTGGGGTTCCGGATACTGGCTAAGGCTCTTGCCACCCCTATAGTGCCTTTTTTAGGCAAGGTTCAAATGACAAATTCACCAGTGTAACAAGTACAAGCAAGAAAAATCTGAGGGTAATGCTACTCAATGCTAAAAGTCTAAACCTCAAAATGCACTCACTCGAGACACTCCTTAAAATGGAGAAGATCGACATCTGTGCAGTGACAGAGACCTGGTTCAAAGCTCCAGAGAGCACCCCTGTATTACCTGGCTATAATTCATATCACACCTTTCGGCCACCTTACCCGGAACAAAGCATTAAAGGTGGAGGCATGTCCATATTCATTAAGGATATCCACACCTCCAGGCTAGTTGCACAGCATAATGCATCCAAGATTATCCAAGTGCAACTAACTCTGGGCAAGACAGCAATCCAAATTGTAGCTTGCTACAGACCCCCCCCCCCACACCATGCCCCAGGATTCCCACTCCTCATTTCTTGATACACTGGAAAGTATTAGGGTACATCCCAACACCCTAATAATGGGCGATTTCAACTACCCCACCATTAACTGGGAAAACTACTCATGTACCAACTCTTTTGCTCAACGTTTTCTGGAATTCATAAATTCCAGCACCTTGGATCAACTTATTCACACCCCCACCAGGGGCAGCAATATCCTAGACCTGGTCATTACCAGCATGGGCAACCGGTGTTCCACAGCAGAGGTCAATTCCTCGTTGGTCAGATCTGACCACAAGCTAATCACCTTAGACATCCACATCCCACCCCACCCCCAATTAGGGAAACCACCATAAAAAACTTCTCCAAAGCCAACTTCACACTTCTTAAGATAGAAGTGGCAAAAGTCATGACACCCACGCAGACGGACAATAGAGGTACGACTGCTGAATCTTACACAAATGCACTTTATAAGCAGTTATATGAGTGCATGGATCATGCTATCCCTAATAGAACCAAGATGCTGTCCTCCAAATAAAGGAAGCCAATCTGGTGGTCCTCTGCCATAAACAAAATGTACAACAGAAGAAAGAAACTGTTGCAAAAAAGAGTACAATCCCATGACTGGAGGAACTCCCTGGTCAACCTCAGTAAGAAGCTGAGATCCCTCATAAAATCTTCCAAAACTAGTTACATAAACAAAATTGCCACTGACTCTAAAGACAACCACAAAGCATTCTATAGCTATGTCAAGAATCTCAATGGCAACACTCAGATCTGCTCTGAGTTACAGCACAATGGTACTAAATATACAGAACCAACTGATATTGCCAACATCCTGGCAGATAGGTTCAGTGCTAACTTTACCCCCCTCTCACCCCCTAGAGGGCCCATCTCTATGCTGGAAGAATGCAAAGTTCCTGTAATCATGGCTGCACAGGTAAAAAACACACTCTCCAAAGCCAAGAACACAGCATCCATGGGACCTGACAATATCCCAGTCTGTGTTCTACATGAACTACAGAATTAACTGGCACCCTACCTAAGTACCATGTTCAATCATAGCCTCACCTCAGGCTTTGTGCCCACTGAATGGTGCACTGCGACGGTTATCCCGCTCCACAAATGGGGAGCCACGACAGACCCTGGGAACTACCACCCCATTAACCCGATGAGCTGGGTCTGCAAGGCCATGGAATGTATCATCAAGGAACTCATAAACAAAGACATTGGTAATCTCCAAACTCTGGACCCTACCCAGTACAGATTGTAAAAGGCAGATCATGTCTCCTAAACCCGATTGACTTCTTTGAAGCAGTCACCAAAGCCACAGATGAGGGTAAGGTGGTTCACACAGCTTATCTATATCTCACCAAGACTTTTGACACCATCCCACACTCTGGAATTATAGATAAGCTCACTAAACTAGGTATAAATCCCTATGTCACAAGATGGGTTGCCAACTGGCTCATGGACAGAACCCACACTGTGAAAGTAGCAGACTCCAAATCCGACTTCAGACCAGTGACAAGTGGAGTACCACAGGGTTCAGTCCTGGGTCCCCTCTTGTTTGGTATCTACTTCTCTGAAGTACAGGCTAACACAAAAGGTTTTTGGCTGACAAAGTTTTCAGATGACTGCAAACTAGGAGACATAATCGAAACTCCTAACAATGTGGACATACTACAAAAGGGCCTCACCGAGACAGATACCTGGTGTCAAAGGCATGGCCTGAAGCTCAAAGCCAAAAAGTGCATTGTCATCCCCTTTGGTAAAAACTCTGTACCCATGAACTACCACATAGCTGGTAGTCTACTTAATGCCAAAAATATGATAAGAGACCTTGGGACACAGGTGGACAGTAGTCTCTCCTTTGATAATCACATTGCCACAGTGGTCAGGAAATCCTTCTACATGGCTCATCTCATCACAAAAGGTTTCTCATCCAGAAAAAAAGAGGTCATTGTTCCCCTCTACTCATCACTCATTAGACCCATTATAGAGTACAATGCCCTTTTTGGTATGTACCTCACAAAACATCTACAACAACTGGAAAGGCCACAGAAATTCCTCACAAAGAGGATTACTGGCCTCAAACAGATGCCCTACAAAAACTGTCTTAAAAAACTCCAGCTTTACACCGTCGCATATCGCCTATTCAGAGGCGATCTCTGCCTAACATACAAAGCTATGTCAAACCCAGAGCTGTTAGACATGCTCCACTTAAAGAAATCCCAATACCTCTGAGCTACATGCTCTAGGGACCTAAACCTTGTCACCACAATAAACAGAACATGCTGGAGGGATAGATTCCTGTCCCAGATACTTCCCATACTCTGGAACAGACTGCATATCTGTGTCAAACAGAGCTCCTCATTAGCACTCTTCAAGAAAAATCTTGATGATTGGATGGGAAATAGTAAATTCACCCCAGGGATCACTTCTGTGGCCCTGCTCGACAGGGGCACAGGAAAATAATTTTCTTGGGTGGTGAAAGCCAGGGTACATTTTTGGCTAGGCTTATATAGGCCCTAGGGCCAATAGCCTAGTACCTACCTATGAACCTAAGCCTGGGAAGTGTGTGTGTTTGTGATAGTGTTTGTGCATATGATGGGGAGAAGGGGTCCATGTGTGGCTGTGTAGCTATGTACCCAAGATTAGAAAGTCTAGTATAAGCATGCATAAGAAATGGAAATGTGATATATATGCATGAAACTATAGCTTAATATTAATCAAGCATAACAGAAAAGCAAAAATATAATTACAGATCACATGCATCAGTTTCATTCAACTAATCATAGGATAAATACTGTAACAATCATCATGAATTTACATACAGCTATATACAGTACATGCAGGTATAAGGACTTGTGCCTGACGGAATCACTTTTTAATACAATTTGGATGGTTAAAAATTAATAGACAGAAGATTATGAAAACAAGGAAGAAAACCCCCCAGAACATATAGGGATCACTGGCAAAGCAGTAAGTCGTAAACACTGAGAAAGAGGGAGGGTCGACCATGCTGAAGTTAGGAAGGGTGCAGTAATAACATTATGAAAGCAGCAATGCTAACTTTTTAAAGAAACACCTTTATTGAATTATGACACAGGCAACCTTACATTTATATAAAACGATTCAATCCATATTTACAAGTTTACATTTACAAACATTATGTATCACATATATTGTTCTATACAACATAATCAATCCAACATTATATAACTTGTTCATTTCCTGCCTTCTGTTAAACCTTATTCCTCCTGCAAAACATCTTTTTCTGCATGTATTGTTCCCACAATTTCTTTATTTTTTTTGTTAAGTAATTTACTCCCACCCTTTGCAAAAGATCCCACTTCCTGTTCTTTTATTTGATACATTATTCCTACTTCAAGTGCGGTTGGTTTAGACTTTGATTTCCATTTTCTAGTAATTGCTTTTTTTGGCAGCTACCAGAGCAGTAATAGCAATTTTGAGCTGATGAGAGCAGACCATAATATAGTGGCTGTTATGGCAGTTTTTAACAAAAGGGGCAGAAGTGAGTAACACAGGAGGGCCCTAACTGAAACCCTGTTGTACCTTAAATATCCTGTGCAAGGTCACTACTCACATCAGAAACTTTTTGATGAATTACTATCCATGCAGAGTGGTGATTTCTGCTGCATGAAATGGAAGATACAGTTTAAAACAGTTGTTTCAATACTTCAAATTTCCCTCAAAAACAGTGGTGTTCCTGAGTGTTTGCCAAACGGCTATATGAACCCATGTCATCATGTCTCACATACTGATGATGTGAAGTGGGGGGTGCCATTTAAAACAAAGCAAAAAGCCAGGAATGGCCACTCAGGTATAATTAACATTTAATGAATACATGAATCTGGGAATCTGTAGTCATTAAATATTACCGTCCATTGGTAGTTCCATCATCTTAATGTTTCTAACAGAAATTACAAGTGTGGGAATAAAAATGATATACCCATTTCCCAACTGTACCTGTTTCTCCATAAAAGTTACAGTAAACCTAAGGGCGTACTAGAAAAATGTGTATTTCATCTGAACATAAAAATAATACTTCAAACATTCTAAAGGGCAGAAATGGAGACATTAAATATTCCATCCCAAATGAATGTCACAATGAGATACCTATCACAACCACACATATGGAAGCAATTTAAGGTCAGCTCATAACAATGTAGTTGTTTGAGAGTCCAGTTTCATCTAAAATCATTGCTTTATATGAAAATGGAGTTAGAAGAGCCACTTGCCCAAAGCAAATGTCTCAAAACTGAAAAACAAAATTGAATACAGGATCTTTAAGACTATGCATTACTTTCAAGAGTTACAAGTTATATAAGTAGTAAGCAGAAAGCACTGGAAAGTAAAACCAGCTGTTTTATGCCTAGTATCAGTAGCCTTGCTGTGTACGTACATTTACCTCAAACTTTAGAGGGATTTTATGGGGTGGGGGGGGGGCTAGACTCATTAAAAAGAAGACATCTTTAACAGTGTGGATTATCTGTTTAGCAAACAGAAGTTGAATGAAGGTTGTCATACCTGTTAGGATCATGGAAGTGCTGCATCAGTGGAGTCTGCCTTGCCCATGTGACAAGCTGTTGATCGTTTTCTGTTATCTGTGTGATTGTTCAATTCCTGCCACATATGCAGTGAATGCACTGGAGAGGCAGCTTGTCTAAACACTGGGCACTTACAGGCCCACCTTGAATTACTTTTTTCAATGTGTTGACTGTAAATAAAGACATCCTGTACTATTTTCCACAAAGCTATAAGTAATATTTAAGTCCACAATGTACTGCTTTAACTCTGAATTCTTTTGAAGTTTCCTTATTCTACCTGCATTGCCACGAATAGCATGGTTTTCTTCACCTTTATTATTAATAAACATGCTGAATTAAAAAATGCTGATTAAGAGTGCTACTGTGTTACTTTAGAACTGGAGTATGACATTAGATGAAGAAATGTAGTGGGCAGATTTTACTCCTTGCCTTTAACTATTTAGAAAGTACTACATGTTATGCAGCATAAAGATATGAAAGTGTTAATTAAGTGTTTTGAAATGGAAGTGAGAGACAGTGTACCCTTTTTGGTATTTTGTGAGCTGTAATGCATTGAATTCTGAACTGGTATCAGTGTGTCCTGCCATGTGCATCAGCCTGTATGCTGCTGTTGTGCTTCGGTCTAAACTGGATGAGATTAAAGACATTGCAAAGGCCATCGGAAATATTGGGGACAATATGAGCTAAATGGCTAACAGTACCAGTCAGCAGTTACTAAGTATTCAAGAAAGGCCTGACACCAGATGTGCAGACCTTTGAGCAACATTTGGTTAACTTTCAACTGCAAGTTTTGATAACACAACAGCAAATAGCTTGTGTAATCGTTTCATTGATTCCTAGAGGCCGAAGAACCAGTATGGCACTGAAGATTCTGTAAGCGGAAAAGATAATGAGGCCTAACTCAGGGTCTGTGGGATGTATGCGACAAGACCAAGATACCTGTCACATGAGCAAGGCATACTTTTATATGCATATCTAAATGCTGCATGTATATGTAAGATACAGGCACCCAGGACTCCAGAAACTAAGAAATGAACTTGCATGTAGAGCAGGTATTTCACCAGAGGCACAAGAAGACAGGTTCCATCACTTGACAATCACCATGGCCAAATTTAGTAAGTCCTAAATGACTGAGGTAGCCTGAGGAGAATGCTGCAGGAAAAAGTTTAGACATGACAGAAGTGGGTGATAACACAGCTCTACTAAACAGTTTAAGAAAGTTTGTGTTTCAGAATATCTCAAACCCCTGAACAACTTACAGCCTAAATAATGTCAGGCCTACATGTAGCAAGCACTACTAACATGCCCTCACATAAGTATGTGCCTGTGTCTGTAAACAAGTAAAATATGTGTGAGATTATGCCTTAAAGTAAACAAAAAGTATTGATATTAGAACTAAATTGTTTTATGTGCTTTATTAAGGAAAAATAAAGTAAGTCCTATACCATGTACGAGAATGCTATTGTGCAGGTAACATCTTCTAACTATATTCAACCTATATTTGAAGGTGAAACAAGGCACTTAATTAGACTGAGTCCTAGCCTTCACAAGTTGTGACACTGCCAATATGCTATTATTACCAAACTTATTAAATCCAATATTTTTGTAGATGGAAAGGAATTAAAAACATTTTTTAAAGTCCAGAAACACAATTATTTTAGTTAGAACAGACTATGTGAGTAAACATCAATCTGCTAGCTACCACAAAATTGAAGTAATGTGTGTACATGGATATAACAAACAATATTCTATAATCCAAGCCAAAACAGAAATCATTGTAGGCAAAGCATAATGCCCGGCAGTTTTAAGGCTGAATGTAATACATGGTGTGATTCATGGGCAGGACATTTCCCATTTCAAAAGTTGTTTTTTTTTTTCTGGGTAAGCAAAAATAGATTATTTGATATAGATGCAATGTCTCAATAAAGAGAGAGCTGTGAAATTAGAACCTTCAAAAAGCAATGAGGTTTGGCCTTCAGTAAGTAGAATGTAAATTAAAAACTGAGTCTGAGCAAAGACCCCAGTTAACAATAATATCAGACGAGTTACTACAGTGTTGAGCAGGGAAGGGTCTGTAGTTAAAGATATTATGCTTAACGTATCAGCAGTCAAGGTACTGAGAGAAGACAGTATATAAACTGATGAAGGATGGCCCATAGTTATGAGAAGGAAACAAATGTAGAAACTCAGAAGGCAGATGATGAGTTCCTATAATGATCACAAAGATCCTTAAACAGAAAACAAGGCAAACACACAAGCTGCCCTTTCTAAATGATGAGGTAGGCAAAGAAAAGAAAGCAGAACCTACCTTTATAGGAGATGAAGTTACACCCTCCTACCTCTCATGTCAGACTTGGCATTATGATAATGCTGTCTGTCCTGGCTGATCTCTGAACAGGCCATAAGCCATGTCAGCTTTAAGAAAGTCAAATGAGAAGCTGGCATTCTAAGTAGAGCTGTGGAAAACATAGAGCTGAGTGGGACTCCCCGATCCCAGCACTCCTACTTCATATCCATAGTTTGAACTGAAAATATCTTACTTTTAGAAGTAATAATCCAGCTACTAGTACTCATATCTTTTAGACTCTAGTAATGAAGTTGGTCCATAGCCGTATTTTGGGTAAACATTTACGTATAGATAAAGCAAAGACTAGGATTTTTTCTAGGTTTTATTGGAGAGATATTATGAAAAAATGGAAAATGTCTGTGCACCTTGCCCTGAATGACAGAAAATACATGTAACTCATGGTCTAAGAATCCTTCAATCCCCATACCCATTATAAATGTCCCATTTGGGTGAATACCTATGGACCTTGATGGCCCCTGTGTAATCTACTAAAGGACACCAGTACCTACTGATACCTACTGATAATCAGTGATTACACCCTAAAGTTTCTAGAAGCAGTTCAACCAAAACCAGTACATACTAAGACTATAGCAATAGTAGTGATGTTATTGTTTAATAGGGTAGAATTCCCTGAGGAATCTTATGTATAAATGCATCTCATTCATATCTAGAGTAATACATGAACAATGGCGGATCTTTAACACAATGCAACTCGGTACCCCTCAAACAGACGGGCTGTTGGAAATGTTCATAGGTTCATAGGTTCATACTAGGCTATCTGCCCTAGGGCATTTATAAGCCTAGCCAGAGTGTGTTTGGCTTTCGCCACCCATTTTAAATTAATTTTGCTGTGCCCTTTTTCGAGGTTAGTATACTGTGCCTCTGTCTAACAGTGACACAGAAGTGATACCTGGGGTAAACCTATGATCTCCCATCCACTCATCAAGATTCCTCTTGAAGAGAGTCAATGAGGGACTCTGCCTAACCTGGACTGGGATTTTATTCCAGAGTGAAGGGAGCGTCTGGTTTATGAATCTGTCCCTCCAGCATGTCCTATTTATTTCAGTGCTGAGGTTCAAGTCTCTCGAGCGCATAGCTCGATGGGATTTTGATTTTCTGAGGTGCAGCATGTCCATTAATTCCGAGTTGGACATGGCTTTATACGTCAGGCACAGATCGCCTGGCTTTATACGTCAGGCACAGATCGCCTCTGAGCAGGCGGTATGCCACTGAGTAGAGCTGGAGTTTCTTTAACCGGGCAGCATATGGCATCTGTTTGAGCCCTTTGATCCTCTTGGTGAGGTACTTTTGGGGTCTTTCCAGTTGCTGCAGGTGTCTGGTAAGGTACATCCCAAAAGGGGAATTGTACTCAATTATGGGCCTGATGAGGGATGAGTAAAGAGGCACGATGACCTCCCCTGATCTCGATGTGAATCCCTTCATGATTAGGTGGGCTATATAAAATGTTTTCTAACCACTTTGGCCACGTGGTTGTCAAATGAGAGATTGCTATCAACTTGGGTCCCCAGGTCCCTAATTACTTCCTCTGTACTTAATGGATTGCCACCTATGTGGTAATTTGTGAGCACTTTGTTTTTGCCAAAGGGGATGACTATACACTTTTTGGCATTTAGCTCGAGGCCATGGCTGTGGCACCAGTTGTCTCTTTCTATGAGGCCCATTTGGAGGATGCTTGTGTCAGCTGGAGAGTCGATTATGGTGTCCAGTTTGCAGTCATCAGCGAACTTGATCAGCCACAGTCCTTCCGTGTTGGCCTGTACCTCCGAGAAATATATACCGAACAAGAGAGGTCCCAGGACTGAACCTTGTGGGATGTCACTTGTAACTGGTTTGGAGTCTGACATGGCTCCAGCAATTCTAACCATGTGGGTTCTGTCCTTGAGCCAGTTTGCAACCCATCTAGTGACATAGGGGTTTATATTTAAGCTGGTGAGCTTATCTATAATGCCCGAGTGGGGTATTGTATCAAAGGCTTTTGCGAGGTCCAGGTAGGCTGTGTGGACCACCTTCCCCTCGTCAATGGCCTTGGTGACTGTTTCAAAGAAATCAACCAGGTATAAGAGGCAGGATCTGCCCTTAACAAAGCCGGACTGGGTAGGATCCAGTGTCTGTAGGTCCCCAATATCTTTATTTATGAGGTCCATGATGATCCTTTCCATAGCTTTGCAGACCAAGCTAGTCAGGCTTATGGGACGATAGTTTCCAGGATCCGTTGAGGCACCATCTTTGTGGAGAGGGACCACTGTTGCTGTACGCCACTCTTTGGGTACATATCCTGTAGTAAGGCTGAGATTGAACAGTAGTTTTATGTTGGGTTTAGCTCTTCTTGGAGTTCATGTAGGACACAGCCCGGGACACCGTCTGGTCCCATTGATGCTGTGTTTTTTGCTTTGGAGAGGGCAGCTCTTACCTGATCATCTGAGATATCAGGGGGGCAGCACTCTGCTGGGATAGATATTTGCCCTTTTGGTGGGGAGGGGGGAGAGAAGTTTGCGCTGAACCTGTCAGCTCGGATGTTGGCAATGTCTGTGGGTTTGGTGTATTTTTTGTCATTTTGGACTAATTCTGAGCATATCTGGGAATTCCCACCCAGGTTCCTAACATAACTAAAGAAAGCCTTGTGATTATCCTTAGTATCCTGTGCAATTTTTCTCTCAAAGCTGGCCTTAGACGATTTTATGAGTGCCCGTAGTTTTTTGCTAATATTGATCAGCGATGCCTTCCCTTTTTGGGATTTTGCTCTATCATGTAGTAGCTTCCTCCTTCTATTGTATAGTTTGTTTATGGCTGGGGTCCACCAGACAGGACGTCTGCCTTTGGAGGATTGGGTCTTGGGTTTATTTGGGATTGCATGATCCATGCATTCCTGAAGGTGTTCATAGAATGTGTTTATAAAGGATTCTGCGGTCTGGGCCGTATTTTCCACAGGCCTGGGGCTTTGAAGGATTCTACCTCGGTTTTGAGGAGTGTGAAATTTGCTATAGAGAAGTTTTTCACTGTGGTTTTCAGGGCAGGAGGTGGAGTCGGGATGTGAATATCCAGTGAGATTAGTTTATGGTCTGATCTTACCAGTGAGGGATACACTTCTGGTCTGGAGCATAGAGTCCCCATGTTGGTGATGATCAGGTCCAGTATGTTTTCCCGTATTGTGGGAGTGGTAACAAGTTGTTCCATAGCATTTGAGTTTATAAATTCTAGGAACCTTTGGGCTAGGGTGTTGGAGCTAGAGTAATGCTCCCAGTCTATGTTTGGGTAGTTGAAGTCGCCCAATATAATGGTGTTTGGAGAGACCTTCATATTTTCCAGTGTTCTCAGGAAGGCCGAGGGGGGTCCTGGGTTTGGGAGGGTGGTCTGTAGCAGGCTATAAACTGGAAGGCAGTTTTATTCACTGTTAGTTGCACATGGATAGTCTCTGATGCATCGTGCTGTGCAACCAACCTGGAGGTGTGGGTATCTTTGACGAATATTGATACTCCCCCTCATTTTGTGGTTTGGTCCAGGTTTTGGGGCCGAAAAGCATTGTATGAGGTATAACCTGGTAGTGCTGGGGTGCTCTCGGGAGCCTTGAACCAGGTTTCTGTTACTGCACAGATATCGATGTTCTCCATTCTAAGGAGAGTTTCGAGTGCATGCATCTTGAGGTTTGGACTTCTGGCATTGAGTAGCATTACTCTTAGTTTCTTATCCCTTGTGATACCTATGGAGGTGGGTTTGTCTTTTGAGCCTTGCTTAAAAAAGGCACTATGGGGGTAGCAAGAGCCTTTGCCAATATCCGAAAGCCCAGGGGTGACAGGTGCAAGCTGTCCCTAGCGAAGCATCGTGGCTTGTCGAGCATGTCATCCCAGGCTGACAGGCATTGGATCCCCTTTGAATGACACCAATACTTAAGTCAGTTGTTGAAATTGATTATCTTGTCTTCATATTGTGGCATCATTCTTGGTGAGGGTAAGATGCTACTCAAGGTCAGGGTCATACCGGCCTGGGCTACATGCTCAGAGAGCTCCTCTATGTCTCTTTTCATGTAGTCCAGGGAGGTACATCTCAGGTCATTCACACCAGCATGGACAATGACTGAGTCATATTTGTACTTGCCTTGGAGTGACCTGAGTGCTTGTGTTATGTGGCGGATCCTAGCGCCCGATAGGCAGCTCACCGTGACCTTCTCCTTGTTCAGCCTGGTGAGCGGGACGTCAGTGTGCCTGACGATAGCGTCACCTATTACAAGTGTATCAGGTGTGTTGTTTAGCCTTAAGGGCTGTGACTGTTCGGCACACTGGCTTTGTGAGCTTTGTGTTGCACGTGTTTTGTTTTGGGGTAGCGGTTGCTTGGGTGTCTGCTTTGGAGGTCTCTGCTGCTTAGGCAGATTTTTATTTAGAGCCTCTGAGTATGTTTTTGTGTGTTTATGTGTTTGGTTTGCTGTCGTGGTAGGTCTATGTGAGACTGGAATTGTAGTGAGTGTGGTTTCCTTCTCCTCCTGACTGGTTTTGCTAGTATTGAGTTGAGAGAGCTTAGCCTCCAGTATGGCTATATGGTTGCATCTCCCACATGTGTTGGAATTTGTTGGGAGGAGGAGAGGGTTGTCTGTGTACATGAGGCAGTTGTAACATTGCCTCAGGATTCCCAGATTCTCCAGCTGGACCGGAGAGGAGATTGACAACTGACCTTTGGACATGCTAGAATAGTATTGGGAATTCCTTTATAATTGAAAAAAAGGGCCAATGGGGAACACGGTACTCAAGGGGAGTTTGTGAGGGTGTAGTGCTTTTAATTTTTTAGTGCTGACTTATATAATTGCTTTAGTGAGCAAGTGCCAGGTATCTTAAATGCAATGTGTTACAGGTAACTTAAATGCAAAAACAACAAACAGTAACTTTCTTTCAAGTGAAACAAGGAAATAAGTACAGTAAGCAATGCAGATATCACTAGGGATCCACAGAAGCGCTGAAAATCCGCGTTTTAGGTGGAACTAGCATTTCAGGGAAATAACAAGCAAACAAACAACAAGCATGCAAACAAAGCTAGATTCAGCAGGCCTGGATCTAGTCTATGCTACAGCAAACAAGGTGTACCAATTTCAGTAAGAAGCAGTTCAAATATGCAGGCACTATAAGCCTTTAACCAGAAATTCCCAGCTCAAAAGGGCAGAGTCCAGCCTCTCCTCCCACAAGACTGCAGAACATGAACCCTTTTAATGTAAAATAACTGGCCTGAAGTCCAAGTGCTTAAACCAAAATTAATACACTTTTAGAATAACAGACACTGAGCCCTCAATCAGTAGTTCCCAACTTAGAAGGATGTAAGCTACCTGTTCTGCCACTACAGTGCAGACCACAAACCTTCTTAATGTAAACAACTGGCCTGAAGCCCAAGTGCTTAAACCAGAATTAATATACTTTTAGAATAACAGACACTGAGCCCTCATTCAGCAGTTCCCAACTTAGAAGGATGTAAGCTACCCGTCCTGCCACAACAGTGCAGGCCACAAACCTTCCTAATGTAAAACAACTGGTCTGAAGCCCAAGTGCTTAATCCAAAAGACTTAGAATGATAGCTACACTTTAATCAAGTTACTACCAAGCAGTAATAAATACAATTGAATACTTTAAAGAATGCCTGGATTAGTGCTCAAGTTATACAAACAAAGCTAGATTCAGCAGACCTGGATCTAGTCTATGCTACAGCAAACAAGGTGTACCAATTTCAGTAAGAAGCAGTTTAAATATGCAGGCACTATAAGCCTTTAACCAGAAATTCCAGCTCAGAAGGGCAGAGTCCAGCCTCTCCTCCCACAAGAGTGCAGACCACAAACCCTTTTAATGTAAAATAACTGGCCTGAAGCCCAAGTGCTTAAACCAGAATTAATACACTTTTAGAATAACAGACACTGAGCCCTCAATCAGCAGTTCCCAACTTAGAAGGATGTAAGCTACCTGTTCTGCCACTACAGTGTAGACCACAAACATTCTTAATGTAAAACAACTGGTCTGAAGCCCAAGTGCTTAAACTAAAAGGCTTAGAATGAGTTACACCAAGCAGTAATAAATACAACTGAGTACTTTTAGGATGACGCCAAAGCAAAATAAAGTAGGAAGAAACACAAATACAGTAAAAGCAGATACATTTTTTTTTTTGAGCGAGCAAATGAGATGGGTCCAGGAGTTACAGGACAGAAACAAGTGCAAATGCAGGCCTTCAAATCAGAAAGTTGAGAGAGATGGAAGACCGCC
>NC_056727.1:1023653683-1023686183 GCF_019279795.1 Protopterus annectens | reverse complement strand
TCATTGTAATTTTATTGTTTGTGTTTTTGGCAGATCAATGAGCATTGCAGTCATTAAATAATGATGACAGGCATTTAAGTTCCAGACTTAGCAACTTTCCAAAAGTGTGCTAATGTAAATTCTGTTATTCTATCAAGTTTCTAATTATATAAAGGCAATAGCTTTGACTGATTTTGGTCCTTTGTCCGCCATTATTTTTAACTTGTTCCTTGATTCTTGCACTAAGAGGTTGAGAGGTATGAGTAGGTACAATACCTTTCTGAGTGTATTCTGACAGCAGTGAGCTGAGATGATGAATTCCTGTGTGGCAGCAATTTATGTATTTATGCATTCATTTGATCATACTTAACTATCTGAGGTGTACAGTCACTGTCATACATGTGGCTTTAATGATGTCTACATCTCTGAATATGTGTGCATGTGTGTGGGAGTAAAATAAATTAGTATGGTCAGTTGCTAATTTTTTTTGTTACATTTAATTTCTGATATATGAGGTGCATGCAGTGAAGGAAGGCAGCTGTCTTTGGATGAAAGTACTGACGTTGCTGATATTTGTTCATGTTAAGCAGTCATGCTTTGTGAGCACAGTGTGCATTTGTGTGAAGCTAGCTAGAATACTTTACTATACCTGTTTTACCAAACCAGCTGAAGTGTGAACAATCAATAAAGTGGCTATGACTGATTAGTGTGAAGAAAATGACTGAGCTTGTGTGTGTTTGTGTGTGTGTGTGTGTGTGTGTGTGTGTGTGTGTGTGTGTGTGTGTGTGTGTGTGTGTATGTATATCTGTGTGTGTGTATGTGTGTGTGTGTGTGTGTGTGTGCGTGTGGATGTGGGTGTATGTGTTCACATGCATGATAAAAGTAGCTAGTTGGACATAGTTTTTTCACTTTCCATCATAGTATAACATCAGCATATCAGCATTGTACACAATTATGGAGGCAGTCTGGACAAAATGTGTGCCATAACAACTGATCATTGGCAGAGTGTTGCATTTGATTTTCTGGTTGAGTTTTTGGCTATGATTCCTTCTGTGCGGACTATGCATCTACTCCCTGTCCTTATATGGGGTTTGTACATGTGCTTTTTTTTTTCTTCTTTTCCCAGACACTCACCTTCATAATGTATGCTTGACATTTATGGTTTTACTCTCATTCCTGTCTAACACCAGAGGGGTGACCAGAAGGTAACTGTTTTTTTGAAGAAGTAAGGAGAAATGCACTATTAGGATGTATATACCCAAGTAATTTGTATTCTCAGTTTAAATGACTTAATCAGATATTTCTCCAGGGTTGCCCTCTGATAAGGGACAATGTGTCCAATGGGGCAATCAGTGGTTAATAAATTGGTATTATTGTTGTTATTATTATTATGGAACTGCAGTATTGTTGATTAGTTAATAAATGTGTATTAATATTATTGTTATTATTATTATTATTATTAGACTGCAATATTGTTGGCTTTCAAAATTAAGCTTTATACACAACTTATTTTCACTGAAAGAAAAAATTAAGACTGAATTCCTGTCCTTAATCATGACTTTATGTTTAGGCAGTCATTAGATCAAATAGCTGTAAAATACCTTTGAGATTTAACTCACAGCATCTACAACACTGTACGATCGACCCCAAGAATAATTCAGTTACTTCCTCCAAACTTATATCAGTGGTGTTTTGGCTCATATGGGTGTACTAAAAGTATGAGGTAAGCTAAGAAGTAGGATAAAGAATGTAAAAGCAAGAAATAAGTAACATATCTGGATGGTGTGGGGCCAGGATAAGAAGTAATAGGGGAGGGATACTAGAGAGGTGCAGGAAGACTCGTTTACATCATGGAGCCCATGAAGTCATTTTTATTTATCTCTCCATTTCAGCTAAGACTGGCCTTGTTGATTGCAATGAGACATCTGATGTATATATAATCAGCAAAGTGGCTATAATGAGTAGGGTAAGCAAAAGACCCCATCTATTGTTTGATCACAGATGATGGTCATTGACCACGTGTAATAGAGTCCCACCCCATTTTACTTTGCCCCAGTCATTCAGTTACTCCTTGCAGCCCCCCTTGACTTGGTCACCAGCTGCCAGTGTGTATTGCTTTCTTCCCCTAACACAGTACGCAGACAAGCTGCATGTCTTGCTGATAGCAGGCACACTGTGCTGCAGCTGAGGCCACACAAAGAAGCAGCACATCAAACCGCTATGCTGTACTGCCTGGACCAATACCAGGTAGGCTTTTATAAGGCAAACCATATATAATGTGATGCAGCAAAAGAAAATTCACATTAGTATTCTGTACCTACTAGGAAGACACAAAAAGGAATAAATCTCTTCCAAACTTTTTAACAATGTTCATTGCTATTATATAAATCACAGATACTTTGATACTACAGTATGCCTTGTGAGATTTATTTATGGATCCAGGTTTTAAACAAAATCAACCTGGTGGTTTAGATGATTACATGGCAATTAAGCAAGTGCACATACTGTTAAATTTAGCATTAACTTCTGCAAGTTGTTTCTTGGAGGCTCTTGCAGGTACTGGAAGATACTCAAGGTATCCGTCTCAGCATCTTGTAAGTGGAATGATTATATACTTAGATGGACTACATAGTAATCTAGCTAGACGAGAAAAAAAACACATGAAATTTTAATCTAAGCAAGTAAAACTAAAGTCAGATGTACTACCCCATCCAGTTCCCCAACATTTTTCCACTTTTAAAATGCCAGCTCCAGTGATAGCTGCAACAATTCACCAAAGATGAGTATGTTGACATGTATCTGAGAATATGGTCTCCAGCAGTGCATCATATGTTCAGATGTGTATACTGCCTCATAAATGAGAAGGCATGCACTTTAGAAAATTTAACAAAACATCTTTGCAGCAGACATATGTATGCACATAACACAGCATATTAAACCTGTGAAGCTGAAGTATCCCCTCATAAAATATACAAGCAGCAACAACGACTTTCACATTCTTCTTCTAGCTTTAAGGAGGCACTCAGCAGACATGGGTTTAAATTCAGCAATGTAAACTTTATATATTCTGAGTATATGCATATTACTTAAGTAAGTCAGTGATCGAGAAATAGAAAAGGCGAATGTTAGAAACAGATCTTCTATGAGCTGTCCAGAAATAGTATGAAAGCAGTTTAAAGTCTAAAGACTTTAACAAATGTTGCATGTTTGTGGGTGAGATTGCATGTGATTTTGTGGGGAATGAATTACACAGTCACCTGGAATGTTCTAAGTATACTGTACATATTGCAATATTTATTCATACATTGCTGTCAAGTTCATTTTTTTTCCACATAGAGCTGGAACCGAGATACGTGTGTAAACCACTCCCCACACATATACACACTCTCACCGACAAACATGCAGAATCTTTTAAAGCCTTTAGAATTTAAAGTACTTAAACATTATTTCTGGAAAGCTAAGCCTAAACATCAATGAGTAGATGAATCTGGATATTGCTTATTATTTAAATATTTTTGCAAATAATTATATGAAGTTAAACACGCTTGCTTTTGCACACTCATGCTTTATGCATAATGCTTCAAGCACTTAAAAGAACTGCTTTAAAAAAGTAACACTTAAATATAGCAAAATCCTGCCATACAGTTTTAGTGTCTGCTGATGAGCCTATCTTTATGGACTTGATTGACAGCTAATACAAAAAAATTCCATCTAAAATGATCATATCTTTATTAGAATCCCTGCTTTCCCCATGGAACAGATTTTTTTTCTTTATTGTAGATGGCTATCCAGAAAAGTAAACATTATATTCAAAATGAAAAGACAAAAAATAGAATATATTTTCAGTACTGTAATAAATGTTCACCATGAAAACCTGTACACAACTGTGAGAAAGCAATTTCTGCAGGAAAAACGCAACAGCACAACAGCACACTATCCAGTCAGTTTCTAATGAAATATATGATGAGAAAGTGTTATTTTGATTTTTTCTCAAGTGGTAAATGGCATTATGGAAAGCAAACTTCTACTTTAGTTTGATGGAAAGCCCTATATGAAAATATCATTCAAATACGTGAAAGTATGTATGTTAACTGAGAGAAAGTAATTCAGGAATCAGACAGAAAACTTTTCTGGACTCCATATTGATGTGTTATGGAATCAGTTTTTTGACTGCTAAGTATTTTTCAATGTTTCTCTGAAGCCTTCCAGAAGCACAGCCACATGAAAGTTAGACCTGAGATGCCAGGGACCTTAACTCCCTATAAGGCCCTATTGCATTGCATTCAGAATCCAGAAATGAGGGACACTTTAAGACTGTTGTGTCTATGGGTTATATTTTTCAGGCTACATATCTCACTCCAGTACCCATGAGGATGGTTATACATCTGGCATTCTTCATGCTGGTACTGACACACTTTGAGTTTTATCAACAAAATTGAAGCGTGATAACCATACCATGTGAAAACATTAATACACTTTGAGATATGGGCCTTGTGCTGAAGAAAGCAAATGCAGATGTATTGCTAGGCTAGACCACTTTGTTGCCAGGTCATAACCCACACAATAGAGTGTGTTAATGTCTTTATAGACTGGATCTTCCTATAAATATGGCAGTGCATTAAGAATATATAATATAGTTAACAAAACAGGTAAGTATTCTTAAGTAGGAAGGTGATCAGACTAAATTACTTCTCCCATTCACTCCTGTTCATCATTCTTTACATTAATGTTGAACATTTTCAGTAGAACTGCAGACTACAGAGGTGGGTACCATGTTAAGGTAGAATAGTATAAATAACTGCTCGGAGTTTGTCAAAATAAAATAATTTTCCTTTCTGTATCTCACTGCTAGATGGAGTTAACTCTGTCTTCTGTTGAATGACACCCAGCGAGGGAAATGTAAATATTCATGCACCTACCCGTGGCTTGTTCTGAGGTTCAGCAGTGTAGTGTTGTTGTAGTGTTGTATTAACAACAACTAAATCTAGCTGGTAATTTTCAACTGCCAGCATGATGTCTAGCTCATTCCTCAGCAGAAAAGCGACATTAATTGTCCCAAGAGCCAATTTCCATTGCCAGAGTCCAGTTCAACATAAACTTTCTTACTCCTGTCTACTCTACCTGATACCAACCCTTACTTTGTAGGTGGTGAGTTTACATGGCAGCTTCATATAGCTTTTCAGATTGAGCCTAGTCAGGCTACATTGAGCACAAGGCAACCATGTGTCCACCACCATGTGCTCATCAACACATGCTCACCACCATGTGCTCACCACCATGTGCTCACACATGCTCACTACCACGTGCTCACTACCACGTGCTCACACATGTTCACCACCATGTGCTCATCAACCATGCTCACTACCACATGCTCACCACCATGTGCTCACACATGTTCACCACCATGTGCTCATCAACCATGCTCACTACCACATGCTCACCACCATGTGCTCAACACCACATGCTCATCACCATGCAGTCACTACCATCTGCTCAGCACCACATGTTCAACACCATGTGCTCACCAGTGAATAAGACTCACAGGCCTGGTTTTAGCAATAGTCTCCAATATTCCTTTTCAGATGAAACTCTTGGATGCTTTAACTGAAACATCACAGGGACATTCTATGTTGCTGCCTGTCTGACTATCTTTTGTTGTAGACCAAATTATAAGTGGTGACATTACTAAGACCATAAAGTCCAGTTAGCATAGTTCTAAAGGTAAGAGCAGCAAACAGACCTTTTGACTATATTTTTGTGCTGCTTATCGATAGTTCACAACAAGCACCATATTAAAATAGAAGGATGCTTATAAGTGTACCTTACACTACAGTACTTTAGAACAGAGGTTAGTGGTCAAGTGGGTTCAGGTACCTAGCCAGCATGACATTTCCCTGTGGTGCATTTGGCTGGAGACACAGTTCTTGTCTGCAAGTGAATATGGAGAATTGAAAAGGTGATCAGCTGATGGTTACAGATGCAGTTTCTGAGACATTCTGTGCCCCCATTCCCACTTGTAGTCATGATTATTCAGTACTGACCACAAAGATGAGATTTTCTATATAAACAAATAAAGCCTATGTACCATTTAGCATATTAATAGAGTTTGTGTTAGATATGCAACTACTAGTTGTTTAAAATAAATAATGATGCTTGCCTGTTTTATTTTATTATCTGTTGTAATCTTATTACTATATCATTTCAGGTGTAATTTTCAAACATGGCAATGTTATTATGTTAATAAAATATGCATTTGTTATCTGAGGTAGAGCACACATCCACAGAGGTCCATTTCAGGCTCAGTCAAAGAGCATTGTTTGGTTAAATGATTGTTTGGTCACCTAGTAACCAAATGGGGTGGAATAAAACCCAGAACATAGGTATATCAACTGTAGTGTTGAACCTGTGTACCACACTGCTAATACATGTGTATTGTTAGACTATGTACTCTTGTAGCATCATATCCACAACTTTATGTAGTATCCCATATGGCAGTGCATTACACATTTATGTTGTAAATAAACAGTAAAGATGTTAATGCCAAATATGTGCGGGGGGGGGGGGGTCATGATGTTTGTTATGTTTGCTAATCATGTAAACCAAATCAAACATGTTTTAAATAGTTTGTTGAAGTTTATGCTAATGGAGATAGCATGTGGGGGATTATTTCAAAGTTTACTGCTAGTCATATTACAAATTATTAAGGTCAAGTAATTTTGGAGAGCTACCTACCTCCTGAATCAGTTTTTGCATTGCTGTCATGAGATATCATTTATTTGTCATCTAGATTTTTATTATGGTGTTACTTACTCTTTGTTTCCTTATTATCTATCTAACTGGGTTGTCAGGCAAAAATATATTATTTTATCTTTTTAAAGAGTGCTATACATCAGATGATCAGATTAAGTATTTCTTCCTGGAATTTATATGGCATGCAGGTGGTGACTAAGAGAAAACTTCTTTGAGCATTTATTTTACTGTATAAAAATTGATACATTTTATTTTGTTAAGTTATGAACAACAGGAGGCTGACAGCTCTTTTAAGCTACAAAGTCATTTGCTTCTGAAGAGGTTTCTCCCAAATCCTGTAATGGGATCATGCCTGATATGATTTGGCATATCTCATAAATAGTGCATGTTACAAAAAAAATGCAAAAATATCAGCGTTGTTTGTTAGATAATGGGCCTACTAATGGTGTCAGTATCAAAATTCAGTCTGGGGAAATTACATTTATATCACAAATTTAATAAAGGAAAAAGGGTATGTTACTTGTTAAAATATTTAAGTTTTATGGTCAAGCAAACTGTTATATGTTTGTAACCATATAAGATAGACCCAGATAAATCCGTAAGTGGATTGATTGTCTGATTAAGTGATTTCCACTGATCTATGACAGCAGTCTGTAGTGCACTGCTCTTTTGGGATAGTCCACAATCTATGCAAATTATGCATATCATATTTTCACAACATTTCAAAACAATTTTCATCAACAGAACCATATGTGTTAGATTGTAACTATGATAGGCAAAATTGTGTGCCATAATACTGTGCATAAGTCAACATGATTTGTTTGTCTGCAGATCAGGCAGTTATTAAAATATTAATTCAAATCTGATAATGCAGCTAATATTCATAACTGCTTCACCAAGCACAAATTTATATCTCTGTAGGACGTGTCATTCTTCATCACTTTTTAGCTAACACTGACACCTCACATAATTAATGTAAATATGGAAAATATACAATATTTCACAACTTTTTGCAAACACTTTTTAAAAGATGTACCCATTTACAGCTCACACTTATTGTTTCAGTCTGCATGCCCAACAAATTATGTTAGTTTTTAATGGCATCTTGGTGTTTCATGCAAGGACAACCATTCATTAAATATTTGTTTCAAGACTATAATATTATTATTTATACAGTTTTTATCTTACCCAAATGTGAGTAGCAATATTTACTTATTTTTTGTAATACCAACTGCTTGTGCAGATCCTTCTAATGTGACAGTATCATGAAGTATTTTTGTTCTATTAATGTAAATATGTAAGGTATTTCATATTTCTTCTTTATCACTTTGAAACACCAGTCATTAACTCAAGCCCTGTATATCCCTAAGTGATGTTTTCCATGAGGTTCTTGACATATCTTGTTACCTTGCAAGAGCTACCTTGCTTCCTAAGCTATAAACTACTTTTCATGAAATACTAATGCCAGAATTAGAATAATGTTAATATTAATGCAGTCTACTTCAAATGAATTGTTGCATTTTTTGCTATTTGCCATTTCTAAGTGTGTTTACCATCATTTGTTTTCTAATACGCAATGCTTGCATAGGTCACTACCCAACATAACACTTTCACATTCCATTTCTGATTTATTAATACAGATATGAGAAATTGTTTATAACTTTTATAATCCCCTGATTATAAAAGTAATACAGGCCTTGTACATCCTGCTGTGATGTTTCCACTAGGAAGACAAATCATTTCCGACGCCACCTTGCTTTTTAAATTATGACATAATTGTAAAGGAATATTAATCTGAATAAGTGAATAACCTTAATATTAATATAATATGCTAATATAGTTGTATGTCTGAATTTCCATTTCCCAAATGTGTTTAACATCACTTATCTGTAACATAAGTTTGCTCACTATCCCTCAAATATATATTGCTCTTATGCTTAGCAAATCATTCCTGAATTACTAACCTGAATAGCAGAATATTGCTAATATTAATAACATGAGCTTGACATAAACAATTACATCAGTGTCTCACTTCATGTTACCTACCAAATTCTGTTGTCATTTTTATAATAACACCCTCCACTTGTATAGCACCCCGTTACAGTATCACAGTTCAGGTTTTACTTATTTAATGAATTATGCAAAATATTACTTCTCATATTACTTTTCATAACTTTTTTTTCAAACACTTTTCAATAATTCTAGCTCTGCACATCCCGCAATGATTGCTTCACTGGGCATGCCTGTTAAGGCTTATTATCTTGCAGATGCCAACCTTCTCTTTGATGCCAGATGTGCCATTCATATAATATTAGTAACAGAATCTCAATATTTTTATTATTAATAACACTACACGGAAAACTCATTTCTGCCATTGTTGTCTGTGATCTAATCTGTTCAGTCATTACCAAAAGTCAGTTGTCACTGTGAAGATTAACTATTTTATATATACCAAAGTGTGGACAGAAATGGTCATCACATACCATAAAAAACAGATATGGTATAAACCATGAAAATAATCCATTACAAATCAGAAATGTGCCTGCAAAAAAAAGGTTTTCTGCTGCTCCTGCATTGGTTTACTGTTATACTAAAGCATTTCATATATCTAGTTCCAATGCAAGGGCATATTATAACCAAAGAAGAGTTACCAGGGTAGTATTTAACAGGAACCATCTCTGTCTTGTAAAACTTTTCATTTTCTGGTAAATCACTGAGGATTATTCTTTGTCGATCAGAGCCAGGTAATGGTCAAATGGGACCCTAGGCCAGATAATGTACCCCCCCCCCCCAGCCATTCCAGTATTCCATTATTTGTCTGTGTCTCCCAATTACCATAAATACTTACATGATTTCTTCTTTACTTTTATAAGGCTTGTAGAGATTTGGATTTAAATTGAAACTTTTATTTCAAATTAGATAGCCCAGACATTGATGATCATTTGGTAAACAGGGAAAACAGACTTAGCATGAGCAACAATAAGCTTATCTTCCCTTGAAGCTCACATTCATTGAAAATGCATCTGGCCAGTGGTAGATTAAGTGTGCCTTGGGCCTCGGGCAGTTTTCAAATCATGGCACCCCTGTACACATTTTTGGGACCATGCATAAATACATGCATTTTTTTGTTTACCTTCATATTTGTTTTAAATTATATTAGTTGCGTGAGACAGCAACACTTGTAAATTTGTAATTTTGAACATTTTTTCCAGTAAGCAGTAAAACAAAATGTATTAACCAATAATGACAAAAGTACCCATTTCAGAACATTTCAACCATACAAGGTCACTCATGTTGCTGTCATTATAATCCACCAATATCCATATTGAGCAATTATGTCCACTTTATTGACTGCACACACATCATGTAATAATACCCATTTGCTAACCAGGTAGGCCCATTGGACACACAGTTTCTTTTCAGGAGTACTCAAGAAGCAATTACTTGTTAAGTAACTTGATCAAAGTCACACAGTAGGCATGTAATGGAAGGGAATCAAACCTTGCTCATATACTTATCCTTTGCAAAAACTGACATAATGATTGTGAACAATCACAATAAAGTATTCAAACTTGCTTTACAACAATGCATACTAGTTTTATAAAGAGAGACCAAAGCGTATCAGCTCAGCAGTCTCAGAATTTTTTATCCAAAGACATCTTCCAAACCCAGAAATTATAGTTACATTTTTGACTGCATACGTCTAGGATGTCTGTGTCAAAAAAAAAAATAATAAATAACAATAATAATGGCCAAATTCACATATTTCAAATTTGTTTCGCACAAACACACAGTAGCCAAAATACTCCAGTTTTATTCACACACACACATACTGATCCTGTAAAACCAGAATAAAGACTGTTTAAAAATTCTCAGAAGATACCAGCACAACATACTTTCATCGAGAGAGAGAGAGGGACCTCCCCTTAACTTCACCAGCAGTTATAGCCACTTGGTTGATTGTCTACAATGTTATGATGAAATAAATTGCATACACTTTATTGGTAGCTTTTGATGGACTACATGAAACTGTATAAAGACTACAAGATTCTTACCATAAATTGTAGCCATATGTAATACAGTTCAAATAAGAGAGTATTTATGAGAGCATAAGAAATAGTAACTACCTCATAACATACGCTAAGCCAATATACACAATCTTTCCATAACTAAAAGCCCTCTGAATAATTTTGTATTAAAGAGAGCAGTTAGTAATGCAGAGGTTTGTGCTGGCAAACAATGTTGTATTTCAGTGCTTCTTCTACAAATGCCTGCTGCCCTTAAAGAATATACTGTCTGTGTTTCATTAAAATGTTTTATACTGGTGATATTGCCAGAACATTTTTTGAACTAGATCAACTATGCAATAAGGAATGACTGTCAAAGAATGACAACAAGTTCATAGTTACTAGTCAAGCAATCCTGGAGACCATTAAGGAGCACAGCCCAAATCCCCAGTTGTTGCAAAGCACCGTTTAGTATAGTGATCTGCTTAATGTCACCCATTAGGTAAATGAAGGTGGAAAGATTCCAATCCTGCACCATTATCACACGAAACAGCTCATTAATAAGCCAGACCTCTAGTCCTCTGCACTAACTGCCAGAGAAACAGTTTTTAAAAAATGCAGAAATCCTTTGCAATCTTGTAGAGATGGCTGTATCACAGTAATATGTAACAATAACTACAAAATGGAAGCTGGAGATCAGACTGTCCTAATCATCACTCCAAATAATGCAGACTATATGATCTTGACAAGTGTCAACTTCTTTGCAGTTACTGGAGGCCGAACAGAAAGTACTGCAAAAATATATTACTAAAGTGCAACATGTTTAGACAATGAATAAGGCAAAGTAGTTACAGAGAATATAAATGCTGTATCAACTTTTGTTCAATACACAAGTCATAGAACAATCAGAAATATTGCTGCATATATAGCATACTGCTTTTTGGGGAGGGGGCTTTCAGGCTTGCTTGATACCCACATCTCATTTTTGACCTCTACATATATTCTTTATCAAAAATGGCTATCTGCTTGGCTGTCACTCAGTATAGGTCTGACCTATTGATTGGCTAATAATGCTGCACTGTTGCAGTAAACACCTGAGAGTCAACAGTACTGGAGTGTGGATAAATGGAGTGTGTGCAGGGGAAGAAATTATTGCCCCACAGGCCATATTAGTATTCTATTACTTGGGGCTACCTCTTCCAAATTACCATAAGCACTGTTCAAACCTGTTGGAGTACGCATTATTTTCTACTTTACTTTTACAATTATTCCAGAGTTTTGGATTTTGTTTTTCAACTTTTGTTTTAAATTTTACGAAAAAAAAAAAAAACAAAACACTGACAGCTATTTTCTAAACAAAGCAAAACCAAACGATCTTACATTGAAAACAGACTTAGTAAACTTCTCTTCCCTTGAATCTCACATTTAGTGAAAATGCATCTGGCAACCAATGAAACAACAAGAAATATGCCACTAGTGATATTCAGATGCCACTAGTGATACTCAGATAGCACATGGTGTGAAATGCTAATTACTGTCTATGCTTAAGATGTAAGAATTAAAAAAAAAAAGTATAACGCATTTGCTAGCAGTCTTGGACAGCCCGCTTGATACAAGTGTTCCTTTTCTGGAGCAGCCCAGAAGTATTGTCTGGTGGAACAATTTGGCAGTCACCTAGAACACAAATGATGATGATGCTGTAATTAAGGCATGTACTACAGGAAACAGCTGTTTTACTGCCCACAGACTTACTAATCTGCACTAAATTCTAGTCAAACTGTTTTAGCCCAAGCAGTGTGCATCGCATGCATATGTATCTGCAAAAAACAAGCAAATTAGAAATGTATTCATAGTGAAGATATTAACAATAAATTCATAGACTTCATGCTTCCCAATTTATTCTTAATGAAATAATAAACATCATCAAATTAAGGAAACCAAGGATTGCATCCAAAGAATGGAGCATCATGCTCAAGAACAGGGCCTACATAAGAAACAAAATCAGAGATACTCTGTAAAGTTAGAGACAAGTTTCCAAGGTCTTTCAGTTGGTGTGGAGATTAAGGCTCTTTCTTCCTGTACCTAAGGTAAAGTGTTTCAGATACTGAGGAAGTCACTTACCTAGTTAGTGCCATCTTAATGGGGCATTTAATGCAAATACACCACACACACACACACACACACACACACACACACACACACACACACACACACACACACACACACACACACACACACACATAATATGCTTTTTGTTCCTTTCTTGATTTAGGATTTCTTCCTGATTCAGGTTTAAAGAAGTTCAAAAAAGTCACCATCTCTCTCTCTCCAGTTTTCATTGAGTCAAACCATGTGCCAGTATTTCCTGGTCTTCTGTCCATGCATTTATGCCAGCTCCTGCCAATAAAAGTAGCTTTTGCACTGCACAACAAAGATGAAATAAATCATCAGCAGCAATTTATGTGTTAAGCAGGCAGGATGTTGTTGTGTTCCTAATTATAGGAGTACAAAAGTTTTATTTTTTTACTATTGTTTTGCATGGCTACGCCCCACAACCAACACTAGCCCTAGGCAGCTGCCTAGGTCACCTTGTGCAGGATATGACCACTCTCTCCATAATGCCACCTATAAGAATGTTATACTTCATATTGTTCAGAAAAGGTATGTTGAAGCAAAATATGTTGTTCTGTCAACTTTTTATGTGAATTAGCTATGAGTTCTGAAAGTGAAGTTCAGTTTTGCCAATGAGCATATTCATCTGTGGAGCAATTTGAAGGGTCTTTTAAATATTAGTATGCTCTTACAGGATGCAAAGCAACTCTGATTTCCTGAAGAGAAAAATCAGGCTTTATTTTTATTTTATTTGACATCTGTTTACTGGGAAAACCTGACATGGATAACATCCCATTCTTAGCAGAGGCCAGGGGAATAAAGCTCTGCATTGACATACTATAGTTTCATTTAAATAAAGTTATTACAAAACCTAATATAAAAGAGCAACATATTAGCTATGTAAAAATTCACCTTGCTTGTAACATGCTGCAACAAATCCAAAAATGTTCAGCTATATAACTTTGCTGGAATGGCACTTTCCACTATGATCCCTAAGGTCTGAGACCACATGAATGGTATTGGTGACCAGATGCCTAAATTCCCATGGCTGTGCACTCTACTGCTGTCATGTAGCAAAAGTCTGGATTGCAGTGTCAGGAAAAATCAAGCAAACAACATGCCAACTAAACTTCAAAATAAAGTAAAAAGTCAGTTCCCAGGCCCTGCACACTGTAGGTGCAATGCCATTCACGCTCTCCAAATTATGAAATCAATCCCCTACACTTCAAGAAAAACACTACAACCTTCTCCTTCCTCCCTTCACACCATCAGTCATCCCTTGGCAGATTTGGTCAACAAGTGGGTAAATCATGTGATCGAGAGGGCTCCACATTTGGTGAAGGACTTTTGGGAAGTTCTGGGTCAGCTTAAAAAAGACCTTTGGTCTGCTGATCTGTTATTCCTTTCCATAGACGTTAAGGATCTTTTCACCAGAATACCCAAGATGGAGGGTTTAGAGTTATTTGAGGAAATACATTTTTCATGTTCCAGTTTGACTCATGACCAGAGTACCCTCAATTGTGCAGTATTTTCAGCAAATCAAGGGTGTAGTGATGGGGGCGGCTTGTGCCACAGTATATGCCATCATTGTCCTTTTGGGATGGGAGAGGAAAAAAATTTTCCACTGTGCATTTTGGCGTCATATTCACCTATATATCAGATTTCTGGATGATATATTTATTCTGTAGAAAGGGGAAAGGGAAAAAGTGAATGAATTCATGAGTTACTTGAATAATACTACTAATTTTTAGAATCCACCTATGAATGCCATGAGTCTAAGATAAATTACTTAGACATTTGTATTGCACATACAGAGGATGGATTTAAATTGAACGTTTATCGTAAGAGTACACATTGTAATTCTTACTTGCATTTCTCCAGCAGTCATCCCATTATGCAGAAAAAGACTTTGGTTAAGGGGCAGGCCATACAGGTGGCAAGAATGACCTCACACGTTGAAGACATCAAGGAAGAATTATCTGTAGTAGCAGAAATGTTTTGTGGGAGAGGCTATCCAAGAAATATGGTGGAAGATATCATTGTAAAAAATGGGGAGTTCAAGTATATGCCACTTTTGGTGAAAGGCCTCCTTAACAATAATAGCAATGATAACAAAAACAGGAATGTGGGCAAAAATATGAGAATGCATGTATTATTCAAAGTAATCATGTATCAAAGGGGATAAAAGACATTATAAGGAGAAATTGGAACATTTTTAGAATTGATCCAGAGGTAAATTGTATCATGGACAATGAGCCATTGTTCATTACAAAAACTAGTGCTAACATTGAGACTTTTGGAAAACAAAAGTAATAGATCTGGTCTTAATGTGATAGGTACGAAACCCTGTGGTTCATGCAACCAGTGTGGTTACATTAATAGGAATGAGGAGATTACCTTATAAAACAGAATCCATAGTAGAATTGTAATATGACAGGTAATTGTGGTTATGTAAAAATAGTACATTTGGCCAAGTGTGACAGCTGTGCAGCGTTCCACATTGGGATGACAGAGTGGGCTCTGAGAAATAGAATTTATGAGCACTTGTATGATATCAAACACAATAAAGAGACCGATGCTCTGTATAAACATTCCCTCATCTGCAAAGGTTTCAGAAAGTTCACCTTTGGAGTTATTGAACAGATTATAATAAACCCTAGGGGTGAAGATTGGGAGACTTTGCTAAAGAAGTGGGAAATGCAGTGGCAATTGAGATTAGCTGCAATCCTTTTGCCTGGATTTATTTCATTAGTCCCTGTCTTAAAGGAAAAAAGCAGACAGGTTATAATGGGGTAGTGTAGTTTGTTAAATAATGTATACATCTTCTTAGCTAAAACAATATTTTAACACGGGTTGTGTAAATATAATTGCATTTTTATTTTTTATTCCTGGCAGGTTGTGTATTTGTTTGACAGTGGTATAATGTGATGATCAAAGATGTTTTTGTATTGGTGTTGTTTTTACCAATTGGAACTGTTTTTAGTATAGTTAAAGTAGTTTGATATTATTTTTTGGTAGATCCTTATGAAGTCTCCAGCTTGTCAGGGATGAAAGTGCTTAATTGATTCATTAAATTGTGGATTTTAAACCAGATAAACATCTGTTGGGTGTAGTTTTATTTATTTTTGTTCTAGGTCTGATGAATGCCGAATACAGTGGAACAATAACTTATTTTGATTTAGATGCCATATTTTGGTTTATAAGTTGTGCAACATAGAACGATTTCCTCACCACTGTTAACATGTGATGATCAAAGGTTAGATTACTATCTATGTGTGTCCCTAGGTCCCTGACTACTGGGTAATCTCTAAGGTGTGTGTTGTCAATATGATAGTTACCAGGGATGGATGACTTCCCAAAGGGTACTATTATCCATTTTTTGGCAGTTAGTTTTAGTCCATGGATCTGACACCAGTTGTTTGTGTGTGTCAGCTCCTCCTGGAGAACATTTGTGTCAGTGTGAGATTCAATGACAGTTCCTAATTTGCAATGATCTGCAAATTTAGTTAATCAGAGACCACTGACATTGGCCTTGACTTCTGTGAAGTAAATGCTAAAAATGAGCGGTCCAAGGACTGATCTCTGAGGAACTCCACTTGTGACTGGCCTCTTTGTAGAGGTGAACTCCCCAATTCTAACTTCCTGGTTCCTGTATATGAGTGAGCTGGGAATCCACTGGGTGATATATGGGTTTTTTACCTACCCTCTTGAGTTTGTCAACAATGTCTGAGTGGAGTATTTTGTCAAATGCCTTGGCCAGGTCAAGGTAGGCAGTGTGAACGATTTTGCCTCCATCCATTACTTTGGTGACCGTCTCAAAGAAGTTTACCATGTTGAGTAGGCATGATCTTTCTCTACTATTCTCTGTTCTTCGAGTACTTTATAGTTAAAAAATAAACTTCTCTTCCTCTATTATCTGTTTTAACCACCTCAGTTTAATATGAAACCTATATCAGCCAAGCTATAATGAATCAGGGAAATCTGATAAAAGCTTTAACACTAAAGTAAATTGAATTTTTTGATGTGCTCTCAAATTGAATTCTTGTTCTGAATGTTAATAAATATTCATTATGCTATATGTTTTTCTTATAGTTAACTTTATATTTTTATTTCAATAACATTGTATAATGCGTATATTAAATAGTTCCTTACAAACTGGAACTTTCCACTCCAGGCATCCACTTTCCCAGAAAACAAAATGTAAATAAATAAATAATTATCATAACCTATAGTTGCAGAATCCTCCGTGACCCCTAACTACTATGATTTTACTCCTTTCTTTACAGATGGCATCCTTTTGTACTTTTAAAATGCAGCAAAATCCTTTCCCTGGTATTACAAGTGTACAAAAATTAGAACAAATCCTCAAATTACAAGATGCTATTGATAAACCAACCTTTTTCCTTCTGTATACCTTAACAAATTGTAAGTCTTCTCTGACATTTTATAGTAATTTACCTCTCAATGGGGGAGTTAAATACAATTCTACCATTCATTTCGTATTCACACAAATTTCCATCAGATCCAAGAAATAATCAAAGTGGACCTGGGTACATGGGATAAACTTAAATTGAATTTGTTTGCTAGAGTATCCACTTTTAAAATGAATATCTTATATTTTTGGCTGTAATAATTCAATTTTGAAAATTTTGTAGATTTTTTTTGTTATGGAATAATATCAGTCCCTGTATCAGCCTAATTAATTATTAAGAGCCCAAAGTCATTATTCTGCACCAAACCTGAAGCCAACATAGGTTGTGCAAAACAGATACAATGTACTGACAGTGATAGATATACCCATCAGAGGCCTAGCAGTAGCAGAGATCTGCACCACTTGCAGATGATCCATCTTGGTTTTAGGGAGTTGCAAGTATAGTGCATTATTATAGTCCAGCTGGCAGGATATCAGGATGTGAACAATAACTGAGAAATAAGCTTGAGGTAAAATGTTGTTCATCTTGGACATGTTTACTTATAGAAACAACATCATTTTACACAGCAAACATTCCCACATTGAAAGCCTACAGTCTTGGATCAAATATGAGCTCTGTACCTTTTCAACAAGCTCAAGTTTACTACCATTATAGATGATGCAGTTATTGAGGGAAGAAGCAGAAGATTCCTTGAAGATCACATGGCCTCAGTCTTGTACAGATATTCAGTTTCAATTAATACAAGCTGAGCCAAAAATGTGTGCCACTGAAGTCATATGCAAAGGCGTATACACTTTGCATATCATCCTGTATGCAAGGTAAATGTGGGTAACATCAGTTTATGACAAGTGTGCTAAGCCTTTCATTCTAATAAGATCCCCAAGGGAAGCATTAAGGATGGCAATGACAACAGTACTTCAGACTCAGAAGGGTAGAAAGACGAAGTGTTAATACCAGAAAAAGACCTTCTGAATATGACACAACTGAAAGCACATAAACCATTCTAGCACCTTCAAGAAGATACCACAATTTTTCATAAATGCAAAAATCAAGGTGCCATGGTCTGCAATATTGTACCAAGAGGGCCATTTCTTTATAGAATTGCTGGTCTCAGGTCATTAGCAGATTACTGATTATGCAAACAGAAGCACCCTTTATACTATGTTAAGTGAGAAAACTTGATTGGAAAGGATCTATGAGCATGCTAACTATGAGATAAATCTCAAGTTGCTATACATAATGCTCTCAAAAACCATTCTCAAGAAGGAAAGATTAGATATTGGGAGGTAGCTGTCAAATATTTCAGTATCTGGTGAATGTTTCTTAAGAAAAGTGTCAACAAAGGCCATATATTTCAAAGCTGAAGGAAGCACTCTATCTCTCAAAGAATAATCCAACATTTGAATTGTCACATAACTAAGGGCATCAAGAAAAGCCTAACATGATATCAGAAAAAAATGATCCCGCCCACTGGTCATCAGTTGTTTAATAGAAATAAGAGCTCATTGTAAAGGGAACTATTGAGTGCTGCTGTAGGGAAATGGCTTGGATAGCCTGCAATTACTTTGACATCCATGAGATTAACTGGCGGCAGAGCACATCTGATTGCAACAGTCTGGACAATGACAAACTAGGCAAACGACTGTCAGATGTGATACTGATAAAGCTTTTCTAGTAGTATGACACATTGGACTGCATAACCTTCTCATCACGAGAGTACAGCCCTTCAGTTAACCTCTGCGGAGAACACCAAGGGCATGGGATATTGTTTTCTTATGAGTGGTATTAAGCATAATGTCCATCACTGTCAAGTCTATCATTCAACAGACCCATCCAGTGCCAATAACATTCCAAACAGCATCATTAAAAATGTTGGTGACAAGGCCATGTTTGAACCTAGTCTTGTACATCCTAATAAATACTTGGCATGTAGAACTTAGGATTATTTCAATTAGATCATACATTACATGACTTGGCCTTCCTATAAAATCTCTTCTTTTTATTGCATATAACCTCATATATCTTCAATAAACTTCCATCATTTATTAAACTATTAACACATGAACCCCGTAATGTCTTGAAATGAATTAGGATCATTTAAATAATTATTTTCCTATAGCCTATCTTAGACAATCCTAGCAGTGCAGTTAATGATGAACCCCTCAGAATGTTGCATTTTTCAATGATCCTTCCACTGTTTAATGGAAGATAATATTTTAGTGTCTACCACAGAAACAGTGAACCATGAGCGTTTGAAATTACTGTCATACCATAACTCAGTATAATAAAGCTTGTAGCTACATTTTTTTCTATTTTTTTAGATTAAGAACAAATTACAATGAGTCTCTTCATGACTGAATTGAAATTAAGCATTATCTCTCATTTAGACAACAGAAACAAAATCACTGCACCAGATGAGGTCCAATCCCCACTCCAAATAAATGTGCCAATGAATTCAAACAGGCAGAGGACCAGCACAGCATAAAAATAAAAACATTTATTTAAGACAAATAAGAAAATATATGTGTAAGCGCTTTCACGTAGTGCTACTACGCTTCATCAGACATAAAGCTTACTAGCAAACAACTCTCCTTTTAAACTATGCCATGTCCAATCACATCCTGAGTCTAATTGCTGTTAATTAATCTCATTAAAGGGAACCATGTGTGTTAAGGTCCTCATTCTGCAATCTTACAAGCTCTATTTATTAAAAAACTATAAACATCAAAATTGCATTCATAAAAACATCATACTTTATAAAATGCTTTCTAAAGTTATAAAAATTCAACACATCATAGACCCTGGTTAGTAGAAAATGTAGCTGCACACATCTCAAGATGTTATAAAGCGTTAAACGACAACTACTTAGTATACATTTCAAAACTTTACTGATTGAACACACTTCATCAAGCTCTAAATAGTACATGGCATCTATTACCACCATCATGAAATATACGAGCAACTTATTTCTATACTACACTTACAATTTCCTCTTCTCTATAAATAATTCAAGTTAATTACATAATGAACATTTTATTAATGAATCCATAAATTCAAGAATCTAAAGCCGCATTACTATATAAATTATATTACCTCTCATTTGTTTATAACTCAGTACTGAAATATATTTTTGTTTTGCTAACAAATGTTCAATCATACTTTACCTTTGCTTAACACAAATACTTTTCTATTATTTTTTTGGTGATTGAGAAGTAATCTGGTGCAATACATACAAGAATTTCAAACAAAAAATACTTGCTGTGGTGCACAGAACAACAACTTTGTAGTAGAAGCCAATAAAGTAGATAAAACCACTTGATTTAATAATGTTTTAATGGAATGTTAAGCACTTTCATTTCTCCCACTGGAACTTCATCAGAACATAAAACCAAAGTAATCATTTGTGTTTAAAACATATACCAAAAAATCAAATGATCAATTTAACATAATCATAAACATTAAGCAATAAAACTACACCGTTAGCCTACTATAAATAAAATAAACACAAATATCTAAAACTAACAAACATTATAATTCATAATGTTTTAATTTTAAAATACTATTAATATTTAATTTAATTTAAACCTGGAAAATTTGCGTCATCCAACCTTAATTGTCACTTCAGTTCCCAAATCTCTATATATTCCTCCGTAATTCCTCTACGGGGGTCACTCACTATCTGTTCTAATGCAAAAAAACTCAAAACTGTGTTCCTTTTTACTCAATATATTTATATAAAGCATTGGTGTTCTTCTTTATTCAATAGCTTGTTTTGACAGGAAGACCTGGTTTTGATCCGGTCAGGTACAGCAGAGTTTATACAGTCGCTTAAGTGTTTGTACAGGGCATTTGCATGTACTTCTGCATAGCGATCATTGATATCCATGATTGTGGGTGGTATGAAGGTTTTTGTACCATTGCTTAGCAGGCTGTAGTTAGCTTTTGTAAAGTTTTTTTATAATTTTTGTTCCTGTTAGGGTATCAGTTCCAGTAGTTACTTCATGCCTACTGAATCTGGTGGATTTCTTTCAGAAAGTCACCAAGGCCATGGATGAGGATAAAACAATACATACCATCTACCTCGACCTGGCCAAGGCATTTGACACAATTCTACACTCAGGTATTATAAATAAACACAAAAGCTTGGTCATAAATCCCTATGTCACCAGATTGACAGCCAGTTGGCTCATGGACAGGACACGTGGTTAAAGTGGGTGAATCCAGATTTAGCAAGTTGCCAGTTTCTAGTGGTGTGCCACAGGGCTCAGTACCGGGACCACTTCTGTTCAGAATATACTTCGCTGAAGTCAAGACAAATGTGGAAGGCCTCTGGATGACAAATTCTGCTGACAGCTGCAAACTGGGGCAATCACTGATTCCACCAACAATGTAGGTATTCTTCAGGAGGGTCTAGGTCAGGAAAATTATTGGTGGCAGAAACTTTGCCTAAACCTAAATACAAAAAAAAAGCATTATCATATCCTTTGGGAAGTCAAATACCCCTGCAAATTATAACATCAATAGCACACCCCTTAGAGTACACTCATAGGTGAGACATCTGTGTTTCCTGTATTATTCCTCAAAACTATACATCCTGTATTATTCCTTTCAAATGTTATATTCCCTGACTTCTTCCTGTGGAACCTATCTCCAGCTTATTACTGTACATTTCAAAACTAATTGTTTATTTGGAGAGTCTACAACCCCACCTCTAATTTAAACAAAACACATATTGTTTTAGTTTCTGTTGTGTTGCATTCAATGACCTATAATTATAATATCTAATGCATTCAATGACCTATAATTATAATATCTAAAAATGTGCGACTGCCATCTTTACTGCATTTCTTGTATTACTGTTACTTGTTATTGCATTATTTGTATTATTTTTACTTGTTATTGTTTCTTTCATGTCAGTTGTATTCACTGTTCTACTATTTTACCTGTTATTTTGTACATTCTATGATAACACTATTTACTATGTAACTTGGAGCTTTTCTCCCTGGGCCTTCACTGAAAACAGACCTTTTTTGCTCACTTGGGCACTCCCGGTAAACAAATTTAAATAAATAAATCTAAGTGCACAGGTAAATAGTATCCTGAACTTTGACTTTCATGTGTGCATAGTGGTGAATAAATCCTTTTATGTGGCACAACTTGTAAGTAATGGTATGGCATTCAGATCCAAGGAAATTATAGACCAGCAGTACTCGACCCTCATTAGACCAATAATTGAGTACAGTGTGCCATTTGGCATGTACTTGACTAGGCACTTACAGCAATTAGAGCAACCTCATAGGTTCCTCACAAAGAAAATACAGGGTGTAAACAACAGGAACTATGCGGCTAGACTAAAAACTGTATCCCTTTACTCTGCCTCCTACAGACTATTAAGGAGTGACCTATGCCAGACCTACAAGGCATTCACAAATCCAGCCGTGATGGAGCTGCTACATATCCACAAGTCAAACAGCAAGAGGGTCACCCGATCTAGGGATCTAAACTTAGTCAGCGACTCAAACAAAACATACTGAAGAGACAGATATGTGTCAAAGAGATTGCCTCTTCCTTGGAACAGGTTTCCTATTCACATTAAGCAGAGCCCTTCCTGGCATCTTCAAGTGCAGTTTGGATCTATGGATAGGGAATCGCATGTTTACACCTGGGGTAGTGCCTATGTTCCTTATGGACAGTGGGAATCTTTAAGATATTCAATGCACAGGCAAATAAACAATGAGCAGTAAGAGAAAGGAAAGGGAGAAATCAAATGCCATCATGGAAGTATTGAATAGAGAAAACTATAAAACAATAAAGACAAGATGCACCACTGTTAGAAGAGTGCAGAAGAAGAAACAGATCAACAAAAATACTCAGAAAGACAGATATGATAAAAGCAGTGTGCAGTATCAGAACAGACCAGGACCTATCATACACTATTAAAAATAATAAATTAAAGACAGCACAGGAAGAAAAACTTAGAAGATATGCACATACATATAAAGAAAAAGTACAAAATAAGCAATTTATTGATGACCCGATAAAGTTTTACAGAGAGTTGGGAAACAAGGCAAAAGTAATAGAAACACCACCAAAAAAGACGTGGAATGGATAGAAGTAGTAAATGAAGAAATGAGAAATAAAATATACAGGATATGAAACTGAATGAAGTAACAGCCAGAGAAATCAAATCAAAATGATAAAAAGCTCCTAAATGGAAAAGCTCAGGCTCAGATGCAGTACCTAACTTCTGGTTAAATGTTTTAACATCTTTACATGAATATTTAGCCATGAGTAAGAAAGAATAGTTGTATAAAATCTTACCATAACCATAGATGTCCTACTCTTCCATGTTACAGTTTTCATAACATGAGGGAGACTCTGCCTAGGCAACCTAAACATTCAGCCAGTATACAAAAGACTTAAGCTACTGTAAGGTCCATGTGACATCGCACATAGTGCAGCCAAACGTTGGCTGTAAAAGTGATGCCTAAATGTGCCATCCTCAGGACTGAATGCCCAAGTCAGAACACCAGTCCAAGGATAAGAGGTAAAAGGAAAAAACAAAGACATATCCAAGGAAGAGCATGAATCAAGGGGGAAGGAGAGTGGGATAGAATATTGCAACATGGAAGAAAAGGGCATTTATAGTTACATTTTACACAACTATTCTATGTCCTTCTATAGCTGTGTTGCAGTATTTATAACATGAGGGAGAATACCAAAGCTCATGAGTGTGTGTGTGTGTGGGGGGGGGGGGTTGCACAAGAAGTCTCCACAAATCCATGCAGAATTCCTATAGCAAATTCTGCTCTGGATCTGGAAATAGAATCCAGTTTGTAGTGTTTTGTGAAGGTACGAACAGAGGACCAAGTAGCTACGTCTAGGATAGATGCAGTGTCCAATCCTTTAAAGAAGGCTCCAGAGGAGGCCACTGCTCTAGTTGAATTGGCCTTAACAGAGGAAGAAGAAATTTCTCCCTGGGAGAGATAACAAAAGATAATAGACTTTGAAATCCAAGATGAAATAGCCTGTTTAGAGATGGGTTTACACAGCTCCCTGGGGTGAAAGAAAACAAACATTTGCTCATTCTTTCTAATGGGTTTGGTCTTGTTCACATAAAATCTAAGTTGTCTGTGTACATCTAAAGTGTGCAGCACCCTTTCATTGGAGTTTTGACTAAAAGGGAAAAAGGTGGATAGATGGCTAGATTGATTGAGGGACAAGTCATTAACCACTTTAGGCATGAAGGAAGGGTTGGTATGCAGGAACACCCTGTCCTTGTGGTAAATCAAAAAAGGTTGAGAAACCATAAAAGCTTGGAGTTCTGAAACTCTCCTAGCAGAAATAATGGCTACTAGTAAAACAGTTTTCCAAGTGCAGAATTTTAGGGAAGAGGATGCAGCAGGCTCAAGGGGAGCCTGGGTCAGTTTTTCCAAGACAAAATTTAGGTCTCAAGGAGGAGGAACAGGTTTCCTTCGAGGTCTTACGTGAAGGACATCTTTTAAGAAAAGTTTGACCTTTAACCTAGAAGCTAAGGGGGGAGACAAAGGCAGACATGCAGAAATGGCTGACAAGTGGGCTTTAACTGAAGAATAAGCCAGTTTAGCCTTGAGCAGTTCGAACAAGTAAGAAATGAATAGAGGGATATCCACTGAAAATAGATCTAGTCTTTTATTAAGACACCAGATGGAGAACCTCTTCCATTTGTACAAGTAGGATCTTCTTGTGTTAGGTTTCCTGGCCTCATGCAGGACTAAAAGCACATCCTCAGAAAAAAGGTGTCTGAAAGGAATCAGAAACCTATCACCCACAAGGTCAGGTTCAGCATTGCCACATGTGGATGAATGAGCGATCCCTTGTCTTGTGTAAGCAGATCCAACCTGTGAGTTAACCTGTGATGATTGCCCTTGGCTAATTGCAGAAGAGGGAACCAATACTGTCTTGGCCAAAAGGGGGTCACAAACAAGATTTTTAGTTGTTCCTTCTGTATTTTCGGGAGGACTTTCTAAATTATGGGGAAGAGGGGAAATACATAGAGAACCATCCCCTTCCAGGAGAATAATAGGATATCCACCTTCCAAACCATAGGATGTGGGACTCTGGTACAGAACATTGGAAGCTGTCTGTTTAAAGGGGAGGCAAAGAGATCTATATGAGGAATACCCCACTGGTGGAGACTGTCCAGAAACACATCCCTGTGGATCATCCATTCATGGGCTTGTGTTATGGATCTGCTTAGAGTGTCTGCCTGAATATTTAGAGCTGATGGGATGCAAACCGCAGATAAAGTCACATTTGCTTGAAGAGCAATCTACAAGGCTTGGATTGCTAGTCTGCAAAGTAGGTAAGACTTTGTCCCCCCCTGCTTGTTCACATACCACAGAACCATGGTGTTAGCTGTGAATAGCTTCAAAGGACCTGGAAGGAGAGATGACCTGAAAGCTTGAAGAGCCAGGATCAAAGCCCTCATCTCTGTGATGTTGTTGTATTGCTTCCTTATGGAGGACAGTCGTAAGCCTTGGACTTTTAGGTTTCCAGGGTTGCCCCATCCCAGATCTGAAGCATCTGTGAACATTTCCTGTAGAGGGATAGTGGCTGTAAGGAAAGTCCTGGATTTTGAGTAATCTGGTGAATCCACCAATGCAATTCCTTCTTTAGGTAAGGCAGAAGTTGGAGGACAAATTCTAGAGGATGAGCATGCTGGGACCAGAGCGTCTTCAAGTACCACTGGAATTTTTGCATGTGGAGTCTGGCTAAGGGTAACATTGGTACTACTGAAGCCATGAAGCCTAGCATCCTGAGGAATTCCCTGGCAGACATAGAAGGTAGAAGAAGTAACTGAAGGAAGTAAGCCTGCAGAGATTGTACCTTTTGAGAGGGCAGGAAGGCCATCATGAGGTCTTTGCTTATCCTGCAACCCAGAAACACCTGGTCCTGAGAGAGAGTTAGGGAAGATTTGGTGTAGTTGAGGGTGAAACCCCAGACTGAGGAGTAAGGAGATGGTGACTTGAAGTATCTTTTGCAGGGTGCCTGGATGTTCTGCTTGAATGAGAAGGTCATCAAGGTAAGGGTAAATGAGAATCCCCTGGAGTCTGCAAAAGGCAATGACAGGAGCCAGACATTTTGTTAATACCACTGGTGCCATAGACAGTCCAAAGGGCAAAGCACAGAACTGAAAATGAAAGGAAGCAACAGAGAAACATAAGAATTTCCTGAATAGAGGGTGGATGGGAATGTGGAGGTATGCATCCTTTATGTCTAAGGAAACCAGGTAAGCCTGGGGTAACAAGAGAGGGAACAGAGTTTGTAGGGTGAGCATCCTGAAGGATGGTACTTGAAGGAATGAACTCAGGGGATCACTTCTGTGTCTCTGCTCGACAGTGGCACAGGAAAATAACTTTCTTGGGTGGCGTAAGACAGGGAACCTTGTTGGCTAGGCTTATGTAGGCCCTTGGGCCGATAGCCTAGTACCTACCTATGAACCTATGAGTGGGGACAAGTCTAAAATTGGTCTCCAAAGGCCATCTTTTGTGGGAACTAAGAACATTCTGGAATAGAACCCTTTCCTGTTTCCAAAGCAGGAACTACCTGTATGGCTCCTAGTGCCTGCAAGGCTTGAATGACTTGAGAGAAAAGGTGGATCTGATCTTTTGGAGGTTGTGGAATCCCGATGAAGGGAGGACTGGATTTCCAATATTCTCTTAGAACAATAGACAGGACCCATTTGTCTGTGATAATGCTTCTCCAAACTGAAAAGGGAGTGAGAAAGGTGCTTGAAAAGGGGAATTTCTAAGGAGGTTGCCAGGTAGTCATAGACTACCTGGCTTTTTGGCAAAGGGGGCTTTTTGAGCCAAAGATGGCCAAGACCTAGGAGGTGTCTGCCTATGTGTGGTCATCTTGTGTTGTTGGGAAGGTGTAGGGTCTTCTTCCTATCAAAATTACTTCTCGAAGGGTAATTCCTATGGAATTTAGGAACTGAGGAAACAAGAATATGTTTAAGCTCCTAAAGTTCTTTTCTTTTCTCTTGGAGGGATTTGAAGAGAGCTGCAGTATTAGAACCAAAAAGGGCAGTGTTGTCCAGAAGTCCTTCCATAATCTTTGCCTTGAAATCGTCAGGGAAAGGCTGCAAACTCAACCAGGAATATCTCCTGAGGACTGAACCGAATGCTGCTGATCTAGCATACACCTCTGCTGTAGAAGAGAGGAAAGCTGGATTTGCAGGGTATTGGAAATCATTCAGAAATTTGGTGGCCTGAGAAAGAAGAGCCAGAACATATTTGGACATATGTGTCTGATAAGTAATGGCCACAAAGGCCAGAGTGGAAGAGGTGCAGCCCTTTTTCCCAATTCTCCCCATCATTTTGATGTGTTGTAAGAGGTCATAATACCTCTTTTGTACCTCTGAGACCGGTGAGCTTTCCCACTTGAAGTAGTCCCTCATTTTGAAGATATTTTCTCCAACGGTATCATTTTTTACAGGAGACTCCACACTGTTGGAATCCACTTCATGTGAGGCATATTCCAAATTAGAATCAATTTGAGTGGAGTAAGCCAGGGATTCATCAGAGGATGAATCATCTTCCTCACCGGCCTCAAGTTCAGCAGATGGAGGAGGGGAAATAGATGATGCTTGGGTAGGAGAATGCAAGGTGGAGGGCCTATGTGCCACAAAGGCATTCAAAATCCCCTGAGAAAATGCTTGTCAGTCTGGAGAAGACTCCTGACTGGGAGACATGAATTTGTTTTTGTTTTCTCTTAAGAGGAAGGCCTACCCTAGGCTGGGAAGGAAGGATGGCTGCAGGCCTGGTCTCAAGATCAAACTCAAGCACAATCTCAGTGGAAGGAGGAGAAGAGGTACTGTAAGTAACATTAGAAGGAGAGAGCAGTGGTCCCCCCTTACCATCCAAAACAAACGTCTGCAAAAACTCCATGGATGTGCTATAGGAACCCTCCCTAGCAGCATCTGTATCAGTACCCACTGAAGGAGGAAGACCCAACACCAAACATACCTTCAGGCCTGCACTGGCCTTGAGACGGATGTCCGAGATCAGAGGCGCAGTCGAAGATTTAGGCCTAACCTTTTTCACCTTGTTTTTGGGGCTCACCCGACAGACCAGCAGCACTTTCCATATCTAGCATTAGTTGTTTCTGTCCCTGATTCTCCTGGTATAAATTAAGGGCAGACAGACAGCTGTGGAGGGTTTTAGGGATGAATTCCTGACAAATGTCACAGGATTTATAATTGTGAATGGGACCCAGGCAAAAAAGACATGGGTTGTGGTTGTCTTTGTGTGGATCTGTCTTCCACAGTGGCACTTGGCCTTCTTGGATGACAGTAGCAAAGGAATAAAAGAGTTTCCCCAACAGGGCACTTATCTGAAAGAAGATAAACTTTCGGTGATCCGACGGACGACTGGAAGATGTCATTCGTACTGGTGGCAGAGACGTTCTGAAGAGAGTATGTGCAGACATCACGTTTATGGCTGATGCTGAGCTGTTCTATGTGCAAGGTTGCATGTACCTTGCAGTAGCTTAAGTCTTTTGTATACTGGCTGGGAGTTCGTATCACCTGGGTGGAATCTTCCTCATGTTATGAATACTGTAACATAAGAATAGAAGGACATCTATTTAGATACGCACCCTGAACAGACGCTTTCCTGGTTAACAACAGGAAAAACGATACTCCTCCTTAAGAGTGAAACTGCAAGAGATCTTAAAAACTATAAATCAGTAACTTGCAATTTGATGATGTATAAACTATACACTGGAAGTGATGCAGACAGAGTTTATAGTCATTTAGAAGAAATATCCCCTCATTGATCTATTATATTACAGTAACCGTTAAACAGTGGCAAAACACTCTGCAGGTAAGCCATGATAAAGGACAAATTATTAACCCAGGCATAAAAATTCGAAGGAGGATATTCCAGGGCGACTCTGTCACTACTGCTCTTTTGTCTTGCCCTTTAACCATTAAGCTGTCTACTTAAAACATTAGGTCATGGCTACAATTGGACTCCCAGGAAACAACAAAGTGTAAACACTTTTCATCTTTTTGTAGATGATTTGAAACTGTACAGTTCATCAGATGAAGTACTGAAAGTACAATTGGAAGTGGTCAAAATTTTCTCAAATGATATAAGAATGGTATTTGGTCTTCTTAAATGTGAAAAAGCAGCCTTTAACGCAGGAAATCTGCAGCACCAAGAAATATCAGCGTCGGACAGGAATGTGATATAAATGAACTTGAGCAGGAGGGAGTGTGTACATATCTAGGAGTTGATGAAGGATCAACAATGAAAAAATGTAAATAAAACATAGCAAGGAATATTTTAGAAGGCTAAAATTAATACTGAAAAAAGCCCTGACATCTAGGAAGAAAGTGCAAGCTATTGCTCTTCCTACTCTAACTTACAGTTTTGGGGTGATTGACTGGCCCCAAAATGTACTGGATTAATTTGATGGGAAAATAAAAAAAAATGCTTCATGCTTATCAAATGATTTATACCAATTTTATATACTCCCTGTTCTAAAGGAGGCATTTGCCTCCTCTAAACTGATTACATGTATAGATCTGCAATCATAGGACTGCATATATATGTGTATATATATATATATATATATATATATATATATATATATATATATATATATATATACTGACTTCACAAGATCCAAATATAGTGAAAGTTTAAGATATGAGAACAACTCAAGATGACATCCATGCTTAGTTTAGCAGAAGCATGTTGGTGTCAAGCAGAAATGGAAATCAAACCCAGAAGAAGATAAAAATCAGGCAGTAACTGAATATGCCAAAAAGCAAAAGAAGGCATATAAGGTGAAAGTTCAGATGAGAAGGCAAGAAATGTAGAAAATGCATAAATATAGTCACAAGTACAGAAAACTCCTGGAACAAACTCATGTCGATCAGGATCTAATGCAAGAATGGTTATGGAGAGGTGAATTTAAACCAAAAGACAAAAGGTTAATACTAGCAGCCCAGGATAATGGACTACGCAGGTTTAAAACTCTATTGAAGATATCAGAGAAACAGACAAATGCTGGTTTTGCAAAACAGGATTTAAAAAGGCACTTCTTGTTTCTGGGTGTGATAGATTAATGGCAGAGGGCCTATGTACTGAAAAGCATAATAATGTGGCAAAACTGTTTCATTGCGCATTGTGAAACATTATAATACTGAAGTAGCTGAAAAGCATTGGAAACATGCCACAAAGCATTGTAGAGAATGATGACGTTTATATCACATGGGATCACCCATTACCAACAGTTCAAAAAATAGATACGAGAAAACCAGATATAGCAGTCCATGAAAAGAAGACAAAACTAGCAATGATCACTGAAACTGCTACACCCAGTGATTACAGTGTCTTATGTACAGAGAGAGACACAAAGTCACAGAATACCAGGATATGCAGGCAGAAACTGGGGCCGTGTGGAAGAAGGATACCCAGACAGTTCCAATAGTACTAGGAGCAGCGGGTCTTAAAAAAATAATCTACAATCGTATTTAGGCAGGTTACTGATACAACTAACTACAGGCTTCATTCCAGCAGTGTGGAAAACTGCCATTGTCATCCCTTTGCACAAAGGTGGTGCCACTACTGACCCGGCTAACTATCTCCCCATCAGCTTGACATGTCTGATCTATAAAGTCATGGAGCTTATTATTATGGATCTCATAAACAAGGACATAGGCAATCTCCAAGCACTCGGCCCCACCCAATTCAGCTTCATCAGGGGTAGATCTTGCCTATTGAACCTTGATGACTTATCTGAGACTGTCACCAAGCCCCTGGATGAGGGAAAGTCAGTACATACAGCTTACCTTGATCTGGCCAAGGCCTTTGACACAATCCCTCACTCAGGCATCATTGAAAAACTAACACAACTTGGTGTTAGTCCTATCTAGTCAGATGGGTAGCCAACTGGCTCACAGATAGGAACCACAAGGTCAAAAGAGGCACTGCCACCTCTGACAGCAGACCTGTCACTAGTGGTGTTCCCCAGGGATCTGTCCTGGGACCCCTACTGTTTGGCATATACTTCTCAGAGGTCCAGGCAAAGATAAAGGGCCTGTGGCTGACCAAGTTTGCTGATGACTGTAAGTTGGGTGCTGTCATTCACTCCCTAATTGATGTTAACATACTGCAAGGGGGTCTCACAGCTCCAAATGTCTGTTGGCAAAGTCATGGCCTTAAGTTAAATGCAAAAAATGTATTATCATACCATTCGGCAAAAACACGGCCTCTACTGATAACGTCAATGGCAACCCCCTAAGCACACAACCTGTAGTGAGAGACCTGGGTACTCAGGTGATGACAGTCTCACATTTGACCATCATGTGGATAGGGGTCAGGAAAGCTTTTTGCTTGGTTCATTTCATAAGGAAAGGGATTGCATCCAGAAAAAGGGAGGTTATTACCTCTCTGTACTCCTCCCTTATTAGACCTATAATTGAGTATAATGCCCCATTTGGTATGTACCTCTCCAAACACCTGCACCAACTGGAAAGGCCACAGAAATACCTCACAAAGAGAATCCATGGCCTCCATCACCTATCCTGTGTGGACACGCTTAAATCACTATCACTCTACTCTGTATCATACAGATTGCTCAGAGGTGATCTGTTTCTCTCCTACAAGAAAATGTCAGACCCTGCCCTACTGGAGATGCTCCATATCCGTAAGTCTAACTCCTCGTGCATTACCCGCTCAAGAGGCCTAAATCTAATATGCAACATCAACAAAACCTATTGGAGAGGCAGGTTTGTCTCCCAGAGGCTGCCCCATCTCTGGAATAGGCTTCCCATACATGTCAAACAGAGTACCTCACTGATCCTCTTCAAACGCAACCTTGTTGAGTGGATGGGAAACCATAAATTTGTCCCAGGGCTTCCACCTTAGTCCCACATTGACATGCGTGACAGGTGCTGACTGAGGTTTCTTTTTTTGGGATAAACTCTTGGGTAGGCTTGTAAGAGCCACAGGGCCATTAGCCTAGTAATCTCCTATGATCCTATGTAACTCCATACGAATTGCCGAAGGAGTCACTTCTGGGCATATTATGGGTGCTGCAAAGAGCACTTCTGGCTAAGGTCAGTGATTAAAACAACACTAATTTCATGAACTTTAACCATACTTTGACTTAGAAATGCTGTCCATTCCCATCATGCATTAGAAACCCAAACGACTTGGAGAA